>NW_025999894.1:127309-196099 GCF_001458135.2 Marmota marmota marmota | reverse complement strand
CACGGTCCCTAAGCCACATGCTTGTTGTTTAAACAGAGAGGGGGAGATGTTGAGAGCCACAGCCAAAGGGGCCCCAGCAAACTTCCAGCTGCCAGCAAACTTCCAGCTGCCGGCTGATGATTGGCTCACAGCGGCCCCAGCAACATCTAGCTGATTGGCTCCTCGGCCCCAGCAACATCTAGCTGATTGGCTCCTCTGCGGTGATGCTCATTGGACTGTTTCCCTGCCCTTTCAGACCACGGAGCTGCTCATTGGGGGACTTTTTTGGCTCCGCCCACGTGACCCAGCCAATCGGCCTCAAGAGCAGGAGGATTGTGGAAGGTGGAAAGAGGCTTGTGTGGGAGAGAGAGGCTTGTGGAAAGCCGGTGGTGGCAGTTGAGGCTCTGAGGATTTTTCCTGAGAGGCTGTTTTGTTTGGCGTGTGTGGTTCTAAAAATAAAGTTAGTTTCTTTTGACAAGTGGCTCCTGATTGTGCCCAGCCAGACTGCGGCAGGGATGTGGCTCAGTGGTCGAGTGTTCCTGGGTTTAATCCCTGGTATGCCCCCCCAAAAGAATTAATATAGAATGAATTAAAATTACTAATACAAAATCCTAGTTTTTTCTTGCAAATTATCCTGTTGTATGAAAGTGAAATTTGATTTTTGTCTTATTAACTCAAGTGAGTAGACTAATCTCTATGAAATAATCAGAACCATTTGTGACTTAGCTAAATTCCCTTGGGCATTTAGCAATGCATCGGTAAGCATAATGTTAGATTTGTTTTTATTTCTGTTTTTCTATTTTCTCATCTTTATTAAGCTGCAATTAACAAAGTGTACACATTTAAGGTGTACAACATAATGTTTTGATATACATGTATTTTGTGAGATGATTGCTGGTGTATCTTCATCACCTCATACAGCTACCCTTCTGTGTGTGACAAGAATATGCAAGATCTATTCTCTGGGAAAACTTCAACTGCACAGTAGATCATTATTAACTGTACTCACCATGTTGTACCTGTAGTCTCCAGAACTTATTCATTTTATAACTGAATGTTTGAACCTTTTGAACAACATGATTCCCTTTCCCCTACCACCTAACCCTTGGTAACTCCCCTCCTGCTGTTTCTGTTAGTTCAACTTTTTCAGGTTCCACACATAAATGAGATCATGCAATATTTATTTTTCTGTGTCTGGCTTATTTCACTTAAAATAATGTCCCCTGGATTCATCTGTATAGTCACAGATGCTAAATTTCTAAATAATATTCCTGTGTGTGTGCACTACATTTTCTTTATCTCTTCATCTCTTGATGGACACTTAGGTGGTTTCCATGTCTTGGTTATTGTGAAAAATACTGCAGTGGACATGGGAGGTCAGATAGCTCTTTGAGATCCTGATTTCATTTCCTTTTAGTTTTCATTCATTGCCTTTTATTCTTCTTGCCTCATTGCTTTGGTTGTTATTTTTAGTACTATATTGAATAAAAGTGGCAAGGGTGAGCACCTGTCTTGTGCTCGACTTTAGAGGAAAAGCTCTCAACTTTTCACATCTGAATATGATTTTGCTTTTCATGTGTAGGCTTTATTGTGTTAACACATATTCCTTCTACACTTAATCTATTGAGTTTTTATAATGAAAGGATATTGAGTTTTATCAAATCTTTTCTGGATCTATTGGGGTAATAATGTGGTGTCACTTGTATTTATCATATCCAGGGATAAACCCCACTTCATTATGGGTGAGCACCTGTTAATGTGCTGTTGAATTTGGTTTGCTAGTATTTTGTTAAGAATTTTTTTATCTATATTCACCAGGGATATTCACCTGTATTTTTATAGTAATGTATTTATTTGAATTTGGTATCAGGATTATTCTAACCTCATAAAATGAAGTATGGAACTATTCCCTCCTCTTCAGTTTTTGGAAGAATTTAAGAAGAATTCCTCCTAAATGTTTGATAGAATTCATCAATAAAGCCATCAGATCCTGGGCTTTGCTTTGATGGTACATTTTGAATTACTGATTCAGTCTTCTTACAGGTTATTGGTCTGTTCAGATATTCTGAGTTTTCATGATTCCATCTTAGTGGGTTTTATGTTTTTAGGAATTTGTCCATTTCTTTTCAGTTATTCAACTTTCAAATAATTGTTCTTAGAGGTCTCTTTATATTTCAGTGGTATGTGTCTCCTCTTTCATTTCTGATTTTATTTATTTGAGTCTTGTGTTTTCTTAGTCTAGCTAAAGCTTGTCGGTTCTGTTTCTTTTCAAAAAATAAAGTCTTAGTTTCATTGATCTTTTCTATTGTGTTTGTGTGTGTGTGTGTGTGTTGTGTTTCGTTCATTTCTGTTCTCATCTTTGTTATTCCTTTTACTAACTTTGGGTATAGTTTGTTCTTTTTTTCTAGTTCCTTGAGATGTAAAGCTTAGGGTGTTTATTTGAGGTCTTTGTGTAGGACTTCACATCAATAAACTTTCCTCTTAGAATTGCTTTTGCAGCATCATGTTTTTGTACATTGTATTTTCATTTTCATTTGTTTCAAGATAATTTTGATTCCCTTTTGGGTTTCTTTGGTTGTTCAGGAGTGTGTCATTTAATTTCTACAATTTTTTTATTTTTCTAGTTTCTCCTATTATTGATTTCTAGTTTGCTACCATTGTGGTCAGAAAAGACACTGATATGATTTCAAGCTTCTTAAATTTGTTTTGTAGTTTAACATGTGGTCTATCCTGGATAATATTCCATGTGTGCTTAAGCAAAATTTATATTCTTTGGTTGTGGGATGGAATGTTCTTTATGTATTAGGTCTGTTTGATCTAAAGTGTAGTTCAAGTCCAATGGCTTCATTATTGATTTTCTGGGTGAATGATCTACCCATTGTTGGGAGTACGGTCCTGAAGTGCCCTTCTATTTATTCTTGTATTGCCATCAATTTCTCCCTTTTTGTATGTTAATATTTGCTTTTTATATTTAGGTACTCCAGTGTTGAGTTCATATATACTTATAATTGTTATATCCTCTTGATGAATTGATACCTTTATGTAGTGACCTAGTCTCTTTATATAGTTTATTACTTAAAACTACTTTGTTTGATATAAGTATTACTACCTCATCTTTTTTTTTTTTTCACACAGGTGGCACAACTTTTTCTTCCTGTCAGTTTCAATCTCTTGGTGTTTCTAAAGGTGAAATGAGTTTCTTGTTATCAACATATAGTTGGATCATAGAGCATAGTCACTCTGTGTCTTTTTATTGGAGATTTTAATCATTTACATTTAAAGTAATTCTTGGTAGGTTAAGAACCTATGGTTGCCATTCTGTTAATTATTTTTTGGCTTTTTGTAGACCATTGTTCCTTTTTTGCTCTCTGGCTGTCTTCTTTTGTGCTTCGATGATTCCTTTCTCTCATTTTTTTTTTTTTTTGTTTATCTACTATAGGTTTTTGCTTGGTTGTTACCATGAGATTAACATGAAACATTTTAGTTATAACAGCCTGTTTTGAACTGATAACAACTTCAATCACACCTCTCTTCCGTTTTACCACTCCCACTCATGTTTCCAAGTTACTATTGTATCTTTTCATATTGTAATATTCATTAACAAATGACTGTAGCTATTTGTCTTTTAACCCTTATTCTAGAGTTTCAAGTGATTTGCGCATCACCTTTACAATACTAGACCATTCTGAATCCGACCACAGTCTTACCTGTTCTAGGGAGTTCCCTTTCTTATCACTGCTCCAGCTCCCTGTTTGGCTCTAAGGACACCTTCCTTCATGCCATTCCATTGGGTGCCCTGCACCCTTATGCAGTTCTTATTTTCCCCCCTTTATGCTTGTTGCTCAGTTGGAATGTGTGGTCTTTAAACATCCTTCCTGTCCATCTGGAAACCAATTAATTATTTTTTAAAAAATTTGTTACATTATTTTTAATTGACAAATAATACTTACATTACATTTATGGAGTACACTTTGAGACTATGGTGTATGTATGCAATGTGAAGTGATTAAATCAAGCTGATTAACAAATCTTATCACCTTACATTTTTGTGGTAAGACATTTAAAATTTACTTTTAGTTATTTTGAAACATAGTAGATTATCATTCACTGCTTCTTAGTTATTTTGAAAGATACAATGCATTGTTATTGACTAGTCACCCTGCTCTGCAGTAGATCCCAAAGCTTATTCCTCCTGAAATCTGAAACTTTGTGGTCTCCAAACCAATAACTTCCTCCTCTCTCCCTCCCGCTTCCCAACCTTGGTAGCCATCATTTTGCTATCTACTTCTCTGAATTTAGTTTTTTGAGATTCCACATATAAGTGAGATCATGTGGTGTTTGTTTTTCTGTCTGGCTTTTTTACTTAGCATAATGTCCTTTATTCATGTTGTTCCAAATGACAGACTTTTATTCCTTTTTAAGGAAGAATAGTGTTCTATTCTGAGTACACGCACACACACACACACACACACACACACACTGCTTTATTCATTGGTCCATTGATGGCTGTGTAGGTTGAAGACATGAAGATATGATTCCATATCTTGGCTATTGTCAAT
The DNA here is from genome assembly GCF_001458135.2 of Marmota marmota marmota. NCBI lineage: Eukaryota > Metazoa > Chordata > Mammalia > Rodentia > Sciuridae > Marmota > Marmota marmota. The sequence continues at coordinate 191,561 of NW_025999894.1, read as the reverse complement.
AAATTACAGTGAACATGGGGTACAGATATTCTTTTGACATATTGATTTAAATTTCATTGGATATATTCTCAGTAGTAAAATTGCTGGATCATATGCTAGTTTTATTTTTAGTTTTTTTAGGAACCTCCCTCTTGTTTTCCATAATGACTGCATTAACATTTCCGCCAACAGCATACAAATATTTGTCCCCTTTTCTCTGCACTCTTGCCAATACTTGTTGTCTTTCATTTTTTTAAATAAAAGGTATTCTCATGGTTTTAATTTACATTTTCCTAATAATGAGTGATGCTGAGCATTTTCTCATGAACCTGTTGGCCATTTGTACGTCTTCTTATGAAAAGTGTTCAGATGGGACACAAATTTAAATGGCATCTGATTTTATTCTATGTCTTGCATCTTTGGTCCCAAGGATGCATCATTAAAGTCATAAATTACTGATATTTAAAAGCCATGTAGGGCTGGGAGTGTAGCTCAGCAGTAGACTCTTTGCCTTGCATGTGCAAGGTCCTGTATTCTATGCCAGTGCATGCACATTCACATGTGCACGCACGCGCACAGACATGCACACCCCCCCCACACACACCCCCACACACACCCCATAGAGAAGTATAAAGAATAATATAACAAACATCCATAATTTGCACCACCAGTTTTAACAGATGTTAAAATTCTGTTTTTTATCTGCCATTTTTTGAAAGATATTAAACATTACACATAGAGTTTGTGTTAGAACTAAATTCTGCCTAAAATATCAGAAAAAAAAACCCAAACAATTTCTTAAAGAAGATTTGTGTTAATTTTTCTCGTACCTCCAAGAAATCCAGAGGTATTTGTCTAGGGTTGTTATGTGTCTCCACAATTTCAAGGTCCTCGGCTGAGCACACAGAGGTTCCTAGTTGGAGTGGGAGTAGGGAGCCAGCCTTATTCCATGGCCACACCCTGCACCTAGCACAGGGCTGCTTCCTTTACCAATCACAAAGGTGCACATTCTGGCCACATTGCACACCAGGGGTTGTGTGCACCTGTGAGGGGCACTGTATAGATTAGTGGAAATCTTGATTTGAGGTTCATTTTATTTTGTTTTATAGTTATTTTGAAATATAGTATATTATCATTATATGTTGTTTCACCCACACTTTCCATTCCCAAGGTCATGGACTAAGATGGCACCAGCATTACTATCACATTTCATTTGGTGGGAAGGAAGAAGAAATAGGACACCCACATACTCTAAGTACATTCCCTGAACTTTGCCTAAGCCAATTTTGATTTTATCCCTTTGGCCCATGCTTAACCTTAAGGCCATCCCAAATTGCAAGAAATGTATAAGTGGTCTCTAAAACTTGATGTCTTTGTTTCTGTAAAAGATGAGGAAATGGATTTTGGTAGAAAAATAGTGGCCTTGTGTCACATTTGAAAACTAAGGAGCACTGAGGAAATGCTAACGGTTTTGACTCCTTAATTTGTACACATTCACCTCAGATACTAATTTATCTTGCCAGATTTTAAGCATCTATGAGAAGGATGTTCTTTTTATCATGTTACTAATGAAAGTAATACTTCTCAATTAATGATTATACAGCTTTGCTTTGTGGTTTCAGGTATCCTCAACAAGAGGGGTGAGTACAGTATAATAAGATATTCAAGGGAGAAAGAGACAACACTCACACAACTTTTATTACAATACATTGTCATAATTATTAGTTATTATTATTAATCTCACTGCACCTAATTTATAAATTAAATTTTATCCTAGGTATGTATAGGAGAAAGCATGGTATATTGATTGGTACTATCTGCAGTTTCAGGTACCTCCTTGGGACCTTGGAATGTATTCCCTGTGCATAAGGGTGGTCTACTATACTCTGAAATATGCTAATTTCTCTTTTGTGGTGCTGTGGATTGAACTCAGGGTTTCATGCATGCTAGGCAAGCACTCTACCAATAAACAACACCCCTAGCCCTTTTTATTTTATTTTAAGATGGGATTGCTTTGATTATTCTTGAACTTGTGGTCCTACTACTTCATTCTCCTAAGTAGCTAGAATGATAGTTAAGTGCTATTGCACCCAGCTGAGGGGTACTAATCCGAGTGTTCTTGCAGCAAGAATAGTTTTGTACACCCTCATTTAAAACAAAGCTAATCTGTTATAAAATAAGAACAAGCTTGGGTCCTTAAACCTCAGGTTTTTCAGTGCTAGAGATCGAGCCCAGGGTCTCATGCGTACCAAGTGAGCACCCCCACCACTGAGCTGTATCACAGCCTTCTTATCTCTTTTAAAAGCAGATTTGGGAGAAAGGGGTGGGGAGGGAGCATGGGGGTAGGAAAGATGGTGGAATGAGATGGACGTCATTACCCTAGGTACATGTATGACTGTACATATGGTGTGACACTACATTGTGTACAACCAGAGAAATTAAAAGTTGTGCTGCAGTTGGGTTCAATGAATCAAAATGCATTCTGCTGTCATATATACATAATTAAAATTAATTAATTAATTAATAAAAAAAGCAGATGTGGATAAGTGAAAACTTAGGAAATTTCTCAGCTTCACTATGCTCAGCCTCCACATTTGAACATGAGGAGCCTTCAACCGTATTCTGTTGTTGTTTCAGATTATTTATGTTTCACAATCAAAATTAGGAAAATTATCTGTTTATTTTTTAACAGCTACACTGAAGCAAAATTTACATATATAAACTTCACTCACGTAAAGTGAATTTTTTGCAAATTTGCAGGGTTGTACAGCCATTGTCAGAATCCAGTTTCAGGACATCTATCACACAAAACAACTACTTCTTAAAAGTATGCAGCCAAACCATTTCCCCACCTCAGCCCAGGATAACCACTAACCTACTCTGAATCTCTACAAATCAGCTTTTTTGGGGCACCATTTCAATTATTTTATGTTGTAAGTAAACCATCCAGCTGTGAGACAGATTAATGGCTTCTTCAGAGATGGCCAATTACCAATAATTAAATAAGAAGGGATGAATTAAATTACTGTTCAAAGGTGGTTTTCATCTTCTTGATCAATTTATGTCTTTTTTACCCTCTCCCAGTTCTTGGTTTCAGTGGCACAGGAAGAAAAGTCATGTGGAAATAGTTTTTGAAAAACAAATACATATTTTAAGGATCCTCTGCAAATCCAGTTAATTATGCCAGATTAATAGATCCTTTGGTTTCAGTGAACTTTTGGAGTGGTTGGTGTATTTGACTTGTTTACTAACCATTTAACATTCTTTAAATAATTAGCATTCTTGTAAAATTCACACAGCACTTGCACAGCTAAAAATAAAAACTCGAGAATTAACAATTTAGATTTCCCTAAATATTTAAACATTGACTTCAAATGTATCACTTTTAAACATTCAATTAAAATCTTAAGTCTACTATATCAGCCTTAAAAATGCTTTAAGCTACCTTAAAAACAGTTTTTAAAATGCAGTACATAATTAAAAATAGTTTTAAAATACAACACATACAAAATGTATAATGATTATAAAATGAATCAAATATTTTCACACTACAAATAAATACATAAGTGTGAATATAACAAACTATAAGTTTGTTTCTTTACTGTCTTTTCTCTTTCTTCTCCCCTTCCACTCAACCTGGGGATGGGACCCAGGACCTTGCTAGGCAAGTACTTTAAGTCCTCATGAGTAGATTCAGGTTGAAGTTTTACGGCAAGTACACCACATAGGGAATGATGAGTTCTTGTTACATCACCCTGGAGGCATATAATTTCAAGTAATCCTGGGTTTGATCATTTGGCTGAGGCAGTAACAGCCAGAGTTCTCCACTGGAAATATGCATTTTGTCCTTTGTAACTAGAATATAATCTGTAGGGTGGTGGAGATCATTTGACTAATTGGTTCTCCAATAACTTTTCATCCAATGGTCTTAGTATCCACTGATGGTTCTTAATTCAATCAATGATTACATTGGGGGTTGTGATTGTTCTTAAACTTCTCATATGCATATTATATCAGGATGCATTCAATAATAGGTAATAAAAGGAAATAAAAGGAAAAAAAAGTTCAACTGAGCTTAACCATTAAAGGTTTACTTAACTGGCTCATATAACTGGAAATCCCAAGGTAGGTGTCTCAGTATTGGTGTCCAAGGAAGTTCATGCCCCGAAAGAAAATCAGGAGTTTCCAAGAAAAGGAGGCGTGGTGGTTGGGCAGACAACCACAATGCTCACTATAACATATTAAAATATGCATTTTTCATCTCTGTTCTCTTCCTAGATGTCAAACCTTTTTTTCCCCTTCTCCCCAGCCTTATATTCAATGTTATAGTTAACTAATGCTTATGTCCTGTGTCTTACCTAATTTAGATTCATTTATTGTTTTTAATTTGGACAAATTATGTTTTTAATTCTCATATTTATTTTTACTTGGTTCGTTTTCATATCTACCTGTCCCTTATTTTAAAAATCTTTTGCCTCTGAACATGTGAAGAATGCTTATTTTAAAATTTATTTCCGGTTGTATTTCTACGTCATTAGGTATGAAATCTCTTCTTTGTTGGTTTTGTGTCACTTTTTCCTGGCATGAGATTTCTTATTTGTTTATATCTTGGGCCATGGAACATACTTCTTATACTTGTAACTTACTGACTCTCAGACTCATATATTTTATATCTTAATATCTCTAAAATGGACTTTATTTTTCAATGGATGTGTTAAAATGTTATAATTCAATTGGCAGATTCTTTCCGACACATAATGACTCCTTATATGTGTTGAGATACAGTACCTGATCTTACTGCCCAGTGTCTGGTTGAGGCCTGCCATCTCAAACTGTGATTTTGTCCGATTTCCTCATGATGTTTTTTGTGAACTTATCTTCCAAGGGGCTGTCTTCCTTGTGAGTCATACGCAATGTCCTGATCATTGGTGGAAGGGCTGTGCCTGCCCAGGTCTAATGGGCTATGCCTGAGCAGTCTCTTGGCTCAGGGTGTCCTCACTATGACTGTACTTCAGGTTCTTCTATATGTGGTGATCCTTTCTGTGGAATTAAGTGGAATTAAGTCTCTTCACACTGTTCATAGCTTAGGACAGTCAGTCAGCTTGTTTGTGCCCATGACACCAGCGCTGGCGAGCTGCCTTGTCTTTATTTGCAGATAGGGAACTGTGTTTTCCTGGCTCCTGACTCTCTTTGATCACTAGGGCCAATGCCTTGACCCCCCTACCCTTCTCACCATCCATAGCCACCAGCAATCTATGCGGCTCCTTTTCTATCAGTTCATTGTATTGTTCTTCCATCAAACTACCATATTCAAATCTGGGGCATGGGGTAGGGTTCCGGGCTCATGCTTTTCCTTTTTTTTGATCTTATGTTTCAGAAATTCCTTGGTGTGTTTAATGCTGCCTTATCCTCTCCCCCTTCTCTCCCTCTCCTGCTCTGAACCTCAGTTGCAAAGTGCTAAGTTTCTCATGTTCAAATTTATGGGACACCAATGTCATATTCCTCTGTCCCTCCCACATTAGGACATTTCTCCCTTCATGTCTCAGTTCCCACTTTCTTCTCCTAAGGCACTCTCTCTGTGTTTGATATTTGTTTCAATGTATATTTTTGAAAACTGTGCTACATTCTTTTGACCTGCATACACATTTGTATTTACCTGATAATATTATAGTTCAGATTTCTTTCTTAACCTAAACTTTTTTTTTACTTAGTACTGAGGTTGGCAAACCCATGAACCAAATCTAGCCTGTAACCTATTTTCATAAATGCAGTTTTATTGGAACATAGCCACAGCTGATCTTTTATGCATTGCCTGTGGCTGCTCTTGTGCTTCTAGAGCAGAGTTGAATAGTTGTGACAGGGACCATCTGGCCCGTGATGTGACATGTCTTTGCCACATGACCCTTAACAGAAAATTTTGTAAGTTTGTTGACTTCTGATTTAGCAGTTTTCTTTTTGCTTATATTTTTAGTTATGGTAAAATATATATAACAAAATTGACCACTTAGCCATTTTTAAGTGTGCAGATCAGTGGAATTAAGTCCATTCACACTGTTGTGAAACCATCAACACCATATGTTTTGGTCCATTTTCTTTTGCTCTAATTGCATACTATAGACTGGATGATTCATAATGAATAGTTCCAGAGGCTTGCAAGTTCAAGAGCATGGTGCTGGCATGTGCTCAGCATCTGGTGCGGGCCTTCTTCCTGCATTATAATATGGTGGAGGGCATCACAGGATAGCACAGAGCAAGAATGCCAGAGAGAGCTTGCTTTTATGACAAAGCCTCTCCCAAGATAAACCATGTGTCCACTAACCCATTAGTCCATTAATCCACTAGAGCTCTGCCCTGAGGACCCAATCACCTTCCAAAGGACCCACCTCAGATTACCACTAAGGTAAACAATAGAACCATCCATCTCTAGAAATTTTTCATCTTGAAAAACTGAAACTCTGTACCCATTGAACAACTCCCCATTCCTCCCTTCCTGTGCCCCAGGTCCTGGAAACCACCATTCTGCTTTTTGTCTCTATGAATTTGATTACTCTCGCTCGATACCTTACATAAATGAAATCATATGATATTGATCTTTTTTTGTGACTGGCTTATTTCATTTAGCATAATGTCCACAGGGTTCATCATGTTGTAGTACATGTCAGAATTTCCTTCCTATTAAAGGATGAATACTATTCCATTATATGTGTAAACTACATTTCCTTATCCATTCATCAGTCAGTCAGTGGACATCTGGGTTGCTTCCACCTTTTGGCTGTTGTGGAAAATGCTGCTAGGAACATGGGTATACAGATATCCCTTCATGACATTAATTTCAATTCGTTGGGGTGAAATTACCAAAATTACCCCAAAGTGAAATTACTGAATCATACGGTCATTAATTTTTTCAATTAATTAACTTTATAGTATTTAATTCACTTAATTTTTTGAGAATCCTGCATATTGTTCTTCCATGGTTTATTACACTTTTTAACATGCCCACCAACAGTACACAAGGGTTCCAATTTCTGTACATTTTTGCTAATCTTTGTTTTTGGTTCCTTCCTTCCTTCCTTCTTTCTTTCCTTCTTCCTTCCTTTCTCCTTCCCTCTCACTCTCCCTCCCTTTCTTCCTTTCTTTTTGATAATAGACATCCTAATGAGTATTAGGTAATAACTCATTTATATTTGCACTTCTCTAATTACTAGTGATGTTGAACATCTTTTCATGTACTTGTCCATTTGTATATTTTCTTTTTAAAAATATTTTTATTAGTTATTGATGGACCTTTATTTATTTGTATGTGGTGCTGAGAATCGAACCCAGGGCCTCACACATGCTAGGCAAGCACTCTACCTCTGAGCCACAGCCCCAGCCCTCATTTGTATATTTTCTTTGGAGAAATGTCTATTCTAATCCTTTGCCCATTTTTAAATTGGGTTTTTTTTTTTCATTGCTGGGTTGCAGAAGTTATTTTTGAGTTATGGATTTTATGACATCCAGCTATCTTTACGAGGTATATGATTTGAAAATATTTTCTCCCATTCTGGGGGTTACCTTTTCATCCTGCTGATTGTGTCCCTTCATGCACAGAAAGTTTTAATTTGGGCATTCTATTTTGTCTATTTTCACTTTTATTGCTTGTGAGCACAATATATTTTAAGATCTACTAAAAACTGGGTGCACTGGTGTTGTACCCAGTCCCAGTTAGTTGGGAGGCTGAAACAGGAGGGCTCCTTGTGCTCAGGACCTCCTCTCAGAAAAAGAGGGATCTATCCATATTCTCTCTCTCTCTCTCTCTCACACACACACACACACACGCACACATACACAAATATATAAATATGTACATATATGTGTGCATATTTGTATGCAGTGTTTTGCTCTCAACCACAGTGTGCATCTATTGAGTTTTACCTCTCTAGTTCTCTCTTGATGGTCTCCTTGTTGTCTCTCACACTCCATGGCCACAGTCTTCACAATGTGTAGCCTACATTTTTTATGGAGTACCACAAAACTTTCTTTGCCATTTATATCCAGGAATGGCACGTATGGGTGATAGTCCCACCAGCTGGCTGGGCTGATGAGATGAACTGGGTTCAAAGGATCTGGCTGTTTTGACCTAAGAAAACAGCAAAGAAATCACACAAAACACAGACATGAGTTTCTCAGCTCTAGGGCAGGACAGCTCTGCGACTTTAAGGGGTCAGCTTCCATGCAAGACAGTGCTAGAAAGAGAGCGTGCACTCGGGATCTCGTTATTTTATAGGGGGGACACACAAAGGAACTTCAATGGAATGTTCTTCACCAAATTAAGGCAGGAGATAGGATTTTGAAAGGTGGAGTCTTGCTTGGTGATGTCTTGTGGTCAGCAGATTGATTGACATCTTGGCAAGTCACACCCATCTCAGGTGCTGCGTGGGATCACAAGCAGAGTGCACAGGGTGTGCACACTGTGTTGCACACCCCAGTCATCATGCAACACCCCTCATATAACTCAAATGCACATAGCTCACACACACAGCCCATGGATGGCTCATGACATGATAGGGCATAAACGTACTTTAGTCTCACTAAACATTGACAGTTTAGTGCCTGCCATCTTAAACCCTGGTCCTCTTTGACATCTTTATGTTTTGCTGGAGACTACTCAGAAGCTACTTACAGCCTCTGACCATGTGGAAGAGGCCGGTATCTGAATAGAATGGTTATTATCAGAGAATACAATAAATATCTGTTTTGTTCCCTGATCTGCAGGTTGGACGAGGGAGTGCTTCCAAGAGTGGGGCGCCTACATCCACTTGGCTATTCCTAGTATGTTCATGCTGTGCATCGAGTGGTGGACCTTCGAGATCGGAACCTTCCTCGCAGGTCTGTCAGCAGTCCAGTGGACACCTATGCCCAGGCTGGCGAGTGACCTCTCCAAAGCTTTTCTAGAAATTAAAGTGTTGCTTCTCCATCCTGCACCATCTTATCAGGCTCTCGTGGAGGTTTTTAATACAGGCATAAACTTTTCACCAACCAAATTTGGATTGGATGGGACTGTAGCACTACTGACCCACCCTATATTTTGTAAATAAGGAAAAGGAGGCGGCTGGCAAGGGGTTTGCCAAGAGTCATGGAGTGGGAAAACAAAACCTCAAACCCAGGTCTCCTGACTCGGCCTGCCTTGTGTTTCATTTGACTTTTCCTAAGCATCTGGCTATTTTGTTGTTGTTGAAGTCTCTCTTTGTTGCCTAGGCTGACCTTGAAATCCTGGGCTCAAGCCATCCTCCTGCCTTGGCCTCCTGAGTACTGATGTGCACTAGCTCACTTGACTTCCAGTCAAAATTTTAAGACTTAATAAATGCAGGGTCATTGATTTGGCTCTGTTTTAGCTATGACCTGCATGTTTACTGAATTGTGATGATTTGAGCCGTTGGTATTCATTTTAGCCATCTGATCACTAGTAACATGATAGATCAAATAGAGGACAAGGTAACAGAGCAGGTTGTGCCCAGTGATACACGGTAGTGATCCTATCAGCTATGCATAGAGTTTGCCCTTCTGCCTTCCCCTCCCACACTGTGACCCCACATCTCCTGGGAATGACCTGCAACCCTAGGAGCCTTTTCTACTTTGAACCCGATGTTTTATTCCCTGGTGGAGCAGGGGCTTGTAAAATGAATGTGTCAATCTTAGCTGCCAGAAATCTTGGCAACTTCTCGAGGAAAAGATGTCTGGGGTTCTTCTCGGAACAATCGGACAGTGAATTCTACCTTCAAATGATGCTTCTGGGGCATGGTTGGCTTCTCTCAAATTAAAATGTGTCCTAGTTTTCTAAGGAAAATGTTTGTTTGAATTGAAGTTTTGAATGTCTTCTGCATGTGTCAACCTTTCAGGGCTGATTAATGTGACTGAGCTTGGAGCCCAGGCTGTCATTTATGAACTGGCCTCTGCAGCCTATATGGTAAGACCTTACAGGGTGAGACGTCATCATTGCTTAGAGAGAGAGAGAGAGAGAGAGAGAGAGAATTGCATTACGGAGACAGCATGGATGGATTGGGGACCAGACACATGGAGTTGAGTCCTAGCCATAGCATTCCCTGACTATGTGGTATGGGCTCCTTACTGAACCTTACTGACATTTAGTCTCCTCCTATACAAAATGGGGGGAAATACCTACTTTTCAGGTGAAGATTGAATGAGATACTGCATATGATACTTAACATGATACCTGGCATATACATTCAACCAATATGGAGTTAGTGCTGGAATAGGATGGTGAGTGAGATGGAGACAGCTTCTGTTTTCTTGTAGCTGTGGCTCAGAGAGGAGACAGAGATAAAGAAGAAAATAAATAAATAAAGACAGACAAATATGAGCATTGCAAATATCATATATGTATGATAAGCACCATAAAAAAGCAAAAAATGGTCTGAGATGCATGAAAACAGAGGCAGATGCCTTTTAGGTCAGGTAGTGAGGGAGGGTCTCTGTGTGTCACTGTTTAAGCTGGGACATGAAGGATAACAGAAGCTGGCCTGGGGAACCCACAGGTGGGAGTCAACTGTGCAGCCTGAGCCAAAGCCCCGTGATGGAACTGTACCTGGCACTGCTGAGGGCTTATTGAGGGTTATTGAGAGAAAGTTGGAGGGAGCACACAGGGCCTGTGGTCCCAGGTCAAGGAACAATCATTCTTCACCTGTGTAAGCCATTCTTCGCTGGCTTCAGGGTAAGAATTGTAGGTGGGAGTGGAAAGGACAGAAGAGGCTGCTAGAATGGCCCAGGTAAAGGAGAAAAGAAGTGGAAGAATTAGGTCTGTGGGGAGGCAGAATGTCAAAGCCAGGGTCAGAGTTTGGTTGTGGCATGCAAGGCAGGGAGTGAGAAGAATCACACAGCTGTGCAGGGTAATGCCTTTTATCTTCTGATGCTTTTTTGAAATTCCCACCCCATACAGACATGGGAAACTGGGAAACTCCCATTGTTTTGTCTGTTTCTTTTTTTGTGTGTGTGTGTGCTGGTGCTTGAACCCAGAGGAGCCAAATACCCAATCTTTTTAATTTTTTATTGTGAGACAGGGTCTTGTTAAGTTGCTGAGTCTTGGCTTGAACTTGTGAACCTCTGTTTCAGCAACCTGTCCCATGCTGACTGGCCCAGTCACTGGGATTACAGGTGTGAGCAGCTGCTTCTTGTTTTTAAAAGATTAAGAGGCTCTCTGGGCAGTTGGACTACAGATCATTTTTGTTTCCTTGTGTTTTTCTTTAATCTTAAAAGTGAAACAAATTTTAATGGTTATTCAAGTGATCAGCTGGGAATAAAAATAAAGAGTGTCAGGAGCCAGCCCAACATGGAGAGGGCAGGAACAGAAGGAAACTCGGCAAAGAGACGGAGGAGCCGGCTGAGGGAGACAGGGATGTAGTGTAGTGGGAGGTTGGAAAACATCCACTGGGTTTAGGGGTAAGGCCATTAGGGACCTCATGGAGCAATGAAGAGGTACAGCCAGATTTGAATGAATGACTTTCAAGGCAGGTAAAGGAATAGAGAGAGGCTCCTTGGGTAGACAGTTCTGCATAAATGTTAACCTTGGTTGTCAGAGTTGGGACGTGTGGTTATCAGGGGAGGGCTTTGATTTTGCTTCTGTACATATGTATGTGTGTATGTATTTTGGTACTGGGGATTGAACCCAGGGGCACTTAACCACTGAGGTCACATACCTGTCCCTTTTTATTTTTTATTTTGAGACAGAGACTCACTAGGTCATGTAGGGCCTTGCTAAGTTTCTGAGGCTGGCTTTGAACATCATGATCCTCTTATCTCCCCAGTTGCTAGGATTACAGGCATGCGCCCCTATGCCCTGCTATTTCTGATTTTAAATGGTGATAGTAGAGCTGTTTGATAAACAGGAGACATCTACTAATTCTGTCTTCAGATCTGTTTTTCTATCTGATCTGTCACACACTTCCCGTTTCTTTACATTTTTATTTTTAATTGTGGTAAAATATATCTAACATAAAATACTATCTTAATTGTTAAGTGTTACATCTCAGAATGTTAATTACACTCACACTATTATGTGACCATTTACAGACTTTTCATATCACAGCGTGGAAACTATGCATACACCATCAAGCTCCCCACCTCTTGTCCCCAGCCCCAGTTCCTGGCACCCACCACCTACTTTCTGTTTGTCACAGACTTCCTTTTGTGAGAGACAGGAAGGTAATAATTCTTCATTATTCCCAGGGGAAAGCAAGCTTTCTTAGTGGTGAGTTCACAATAAAATTATATAAAAAAAAAGACAAAAGCAAGAGTTAACAGATAAAACAGGAAAACTAGAGTTCAGATTTTGAGATAATGATGTAGTAGTAAGAAAAAGACTAGAAAATTATTATGTTACAAGTAATTAGACATAAAAGAAAGAATTGAAACAAAAAAACAATATTTGTAAAAGAACCAAGTAGAATTTTGAGAATTAGAAAATAAAGTCATTGAAATCTAATATTGGATATGAAAAATAGCTGGTTAGTCACAGCTAAAAAGAATCAATAATGAACTTGATAGATGTAGAGACATTCCTCAGAATAAAACAAAGGCGTGTAGAGAGAGAGAATGTATAAAAGGTGTAGGTCAATATATATGTGTAGGAATTCCAGGGGGAGAGAGTAGGATGCTGGTATAGACACAGTATTCAGGGACGTAAGACAAGAGACAGAGCAAGATGATTAAAGATATGATTCTAAATATTTTAAAAATCTAATGATCATTATGCTGGAGATTTTAGCTTAGAAAATGAGGCAAGAAAAAAAAAACCATCCAGATTGGAAAGGAAAAAAAAAGATTAGGAAAAAAAAAAGTAAAATTATTCCCATTTGCAAATGACATGATCTTTTATATAGAAAACTACAAGGAATCTGCATACAAACACACACACCTTAAACTACTAGAGTTAATAAATGATTTCAGCAAAGTTGTAAGATATAAGATCAATACACACTCTTCTGTTGCATTTCTACATATTAGCAGTGAATAATCTGAAAATGAAGAAAACAATTCAATTTATTTAAAAATATTTAGTAACTTGATATACGAAAATGGGAATTTTGTCTTAATTTTTGTCAGTAAGGTAGCCTATATTTATGTTTAACTAGGTATGAAGTCTGTATAACCAGAAGATTATCAGTTTTCTGTCAATTGCATCTGTAACAAATTATTCACATTATTTTAATTAACTGATTAATTATTTTTGTGGAAATGAAAGCCAGGACTTGGTAGTTTTCTTCCCCTGTAGATTTTAATTTATATATATTCTTAAAACCATCTTTTTTCCCCCCTGTGGTGCTGGGGATTGAACCTGGGGCCTTGTGCATGCAAGGAAAGCACTCTACCAACTGAGCTATATCCCCAGCCCCTTTCTTGGAACCATATTAATATAAAAGCAATTCATACTGAGGAACACATAATATATTCACCTAGTTCAGAAATTTACAAAAGTGAGAGTAAACTTACGTCCTCTCTTTTTAGTCTGTTCCCCTGAGCCATCCCACTTAACCATTTTCTGATCATTGTTACCAGACCTTTGGACCTACATTTCTTTTTTTTTTTTTTTACTTTTGATCATCTTTTATTGTTATAAAGAGAACTTTGTTCTCTAATAACATTTTATGTCATTAGAAATATTATGTTTAGAAGCTATGAAATATTTCTACTGTTATTAAAATATTATGTTTAGAGACTCTAAAATTAATTGTAAGTTTATAGACATATGCAAATGAAGTGTTTTAAGTAAAATTATTAATTAATTTTACACCTAAGTTTTCAAATAATTAAAAATAAGATTTTTTTTTAAATTTTTTATTGTTGGTTGTTCAAAACATTACAAATTTCTTGATATATCATATTTCACACTTTGATTCAAGTGGGTTATGAACTCCCATTTTTACCCCATATACAGATTGCAGAATTACATCAGTTACACATCCACGTTTTTACATACTGCCATACTAGTGACTGTTGTATTCTGCTACCTTTCCTATCCTCTACTATCCCCCCTCCACTCCCCTCGCATCTTCTCTCTCTACCCCATCTACTGTAATTCATTTCTCTCCCTTGATTTTTTTCCCTTTCCCCTCACATCCTCTTATATGTAATTTTGTATAACAATGAGGGTCTCCTTCCATTTCCATGCAATTTCCCTTCTCTCTCCCTTTCCCTCCCACCTCTCATCCCTGTTTAATGTTAATCTTCTTCTCATGCTCTTCGTCCCTACTCTGTTCTTAGTTACTCTCCTTATATCAAAGAAGACATTTGGCATTTGTTTTTTAGGGATTGGCTAGCTTCACTTAGCATAATCTGCTCTAATGCCATCCATTTCCCTGCAAATTCTATGATTTTGTCATTTTTTAATGCAGAGTAATACTCCATTGTGTATAAATGCCACATTTTTTTTATCCATTCGTCTATTGAAGGGCATCTAGGTTGGTTCCACAGTCTTGCTATTGTGAATTGTGCTGCTATGAACATCGATGTAGCGGTGTCCCTGTAGCATGCTCTTTTTAGGTTTTTAGGGAATAGACCGAGAAGGGGAATAGCTGGGTCAAATGGTGGCTCCATTCCCAGCTTTCCAAGAAATCTCCATACTGCTTTCCAAATTGGCTGCACCAATTTGCACTTTATCCAATAACTATAGACTCTGTTGAGAAAGATGAGGAATATAGCTCATTTTCCACAGCATCTCCCTCTACATTATGGTTTTTCTTCTAGTTCTCTTAGTGGTTACTTTTATGACTTTAATAATAAACACAGGCTTCTTTTTCTTGACCTATCAACTTTATAGATGCTGCATCTTGACTCCCTGAATTGTAAGATGAGGAATATTTTGTAATTGTGTTTCTTTCTATATCTCTTCTCATTTGCCTTCCAAATTTCACAAGCTACTTAACAACCAGCCACAAGTTATGAGATGGGTACTAATCTAAATTACAAATAGTAACTCATGGAATCCTTATATTTATAGATGAGGAAGAGGGACCCTAGTTCAAGGAAGTAATTGGCTGGGATTTGAACCCAGGGACCTGGCTCCAGAGTTCATGGTCTCAATCACAATGTTGTGCTACTATATTCTTGTTTTTATTTTGTGATGGTTATAATCTTTGAATTATGTCTTATATTATACTTGTATGTTTTAATATTTTAGGGGTCATCTGAAAAAACCAACATTAATAACAATATGATTCTTATAAATATGATAATTCGCATGTCCAAGTGATGGTTCTTGCAACACATGAGAAGGAAATGCTGTCCAAATAGTTACCAAAACTGTGTAAAGAGAACTTTATGAGCAAAAAATTAAATTGATGATTTTTTTCTTGTTTTTATCAGTTGGTTAAAATCATGTCATATTTTAGTTTGTTTACTATTTAAGATAGGACTTTATTTTGAATTTTTAAAAATGTTCTTATTAGTTGTTGAGGGACCTTTAATTAATTAATTGATTGATTGACTTGTATGCAGTGCTGAGAATCCAACCCAGGGCCTCACACATGCCAGGCAAGCGCACTACCACTGAGCCACAACCCCAGCCTGCAGGATAGGACTTTTCTTGTACAGCTTTTTATTTATTTCTCTGGCATTTCTAATAGCCTTTTTCTCTTACTGATAGGAGCAGCACATGCCTTCATCTCTTACTAATATCATGTGGGGTTTAAACAAAGCGTTACCTGTGAATCCATTTTTCTTCCTTAAACACCTCAGGACCCTTTGCTTCCTTGTTTTCATTTGTATACACTGATTTCTAGACTTTTTTCTATCACGCTACACAGCTGTCATTCCAGAGTTTATTTCTTTTTCTTCATGACTTAAATCTACAGTCTACCTTTAAATATCTGAGGATATTAAATTGAACTTTTAAATATTCTTTTCTGCTCCTTAAGTTATCAATTTTGTTTCCTCTGAGGTCAAGTAGCCTTTTATTTATCCTGATCTTTTTGGAGGAATGTGTGTTTCAATTTCCCTCAAAGCTCTGGTGATCTTAATGACCCATTTATACTTATGAATGAGCGAATACAATGGATTCATAAAATAAATGGCTGGCATGGAATTCCCATTCTGTGACTTGGAGATTTTTCTCCAACAGGTCTTTGTCCTGAATGGGATGGACCAGTGGGAAGCTAGGTGCAAAGGTGATCTCTCTCAAGTGACATCTTCATTTTTAATTGATTGATTGATTGTGGTACTGAGCAGTGTCCCTAAGCCTTTTTATTTTTTATTTTGAGACATGGTCTCACTAAGTTTTCCAGGTGGGCCTTGACCTTGTGATCCTCCTCCCTTAGCCTCCCATGTTGCTGGGATTTCAGGCATATGCTGCTGTGTCTGGCTAGGGGTTATGAATGCGTGGATATGAGGCAGAAGTAGTCTGACCTTCACCTTCCTGTCCTACCCTGGCCCCATATCCACCCACTCCCTAAAACAAAAGAGAAAGGCTTGATTTTGGGTACACAGAGCCCACAGGGAGCTCACACACAGTTCCTCTCTGTGTTATCCCAGTCCTTCTGTGTGGAGAGTATGAGGGAGCTCAGATAGGCCTCGTTGGCATCTCCCTGGATACTGCTTTCCTTGCCTTGATGATGAACCTGGGACTTCAAAACCTGAGGGATCCACTGGGAAGGAGGAGCATGATCCAGCCTTCTGTTGTATTCTGGACTGTGGATCCCCACGGTTCTACCCCAGGATCATGGCACTAGTACCAGTTTCCAAAAGCTGTTTTGCTATTCACAGTGTTGTCAATAAATTTCTCTCTACAAAGCATGGAAATTAATTTTCTATGAATAATGTCTGGGGAGGGAAGGGAGTCAAGCATGTAAGCCTGACATTCATCTTGAACTGAAAAGTCAATGGTGCATACTTTGGGCACAGGTCTTACATGGTTTTATGTAGCAAAATCTATTGTTTCTCAAGTTCTTAATCTTAACAATAATATATACACATAATTGATATATATATAACTGTATAATTAATATATATATTTATATATATAGTTAATATATAAATTAATTGTATATATAATTAATTTAGGCTAGTTTTCAAAACATTAACAAATTAGAAGGTTGTTGGGAGGATGCTGCTTGTGGCAGAAACAAGAAGTTAAAGCTGATATGTAAATTCTTAAAGTAGACATGAGAGCCAAAATCAAAGCTGTCTATACAACTCATGTTACACATTCAGCCTAAAGCTGCACTGTGTTGCAAGATAATGACTGAAGATCAAATGGTCTATGTGAGAAGCAAAGAAACTTATAGCTTTAGATTTCCATAATTGATAATCACAATAAAGTCTTGGCCTTTGAAGGGGCATATTCTAGCTGTCTGGATGGTCAGACATGGAGTGTTTCCTCTGTCCCACCGTCAATGGGGGGCTATGGAGTCAGATTTCGTCAACATTTGTTGAGTTCCTGCAGTGTGCCAGGCTCTGTCCTAAGTGTTTTTCACATGGTTCTTTCCATTCTATAAATAACTCATGATTTATATTAAGTTAAATCTTACTTTTAAGAGCATAGCTAGCTTAAATTAAGTCATGATGATGAAGGTGTTGTGCCAGTAAAGGAGGGGCTTTGCACCCAAATCCGGCTTCCTTAAGAGGTCCTCGTCTGGTACTTGTGAAGATGCAGTGAGGAAATCAAGTGTCAAGGAGGCTGAGCCTTTATCACTCACCACACAGACAGGATGAAATAGAGTTATTTCTAGAGCCCAGAATGCTGAGTCCAGATGGACCCTAGTGTGCTAATGTGTGAACTTTCGGGGTTTTTAAAATTATGATTTATGTTTCTTAATTCCTAGGTGCCTTTTGGCTTTGGTGTGGCCGCCAGTGTCCGAGTGGGCAATGCATTGGGAGCAGGGAATGCTGAGCAGGCTCGGTGCTCCTGTACCTCTGTTCTGTTGTGTGCGAGTGAGTAAAGCACTTCTAACCTCCTGGTGTCTTTAAGGAATTTAGTGTGATAAGTGAAAATCAATGTATCAGAATATCTTAACGAATTGAGTCATATATATATATACACTCAACTATGCTCTTTCCGATTTACTGAGTTAAGTCAATCTTCTAATTATAATTTTCTGTTACTACATGCCAAGTAAATAATGTTCTGCTTGATTCTACTGAAATAATTTCCAAGGCAATTATCATATGCAGTCAGACTTTATGAGGATAGTATAGTCCAAGTGACTAACTCTCCATGTTCCTGGACCATCACCTCTTCTGGCTATTCCAGTGTCCTAAGATCTCAGCAGTTGGAAAAGATTCTGATGCACTGATGGCCTGGCCTGTTTGTGCTGCTGTAAGAGAGTGCAGACTGGGAAGTCCAAGGTCAAGGCTCCAGCAGGTTTGGCTGTCTAGTGAAGGATGCTTTTTGCTTCCAAGGTGGAGACTTGATTTTCATTCTCCTATGGCAGAAGGGACGGAAGGGTGAAAAGGGGTCCAAAGAGACCTAATCCATTCATCAGGTCACAGCTCTCATGATCCAGTCACCTCCCAGAGAGCACACCTCCCAATACAGTTTCATTGGAGATTAAATTTCAACATGAATTTTGAAGAGGACAAAGCCATTCAAACTATCGCAGTTGAAATCTTATCGAGGATCAGTCTCCCTTAGAAAAAGGAGTCAGAATTGCCAGAGCTTAGTTATCCTTTTCATAGACAGCAAAATGACACATTATTTACCTTATAAAAATTTATTTTGAGTTGGGGTCTTGCTATGTTACCTCAAACTTGTGGGCTCAGGCAATCCTCCTGCTTCAGCCTTGCAAATCATTGATGAGAGTCTTCCATGAGATGTCAGCTCTAGGATTTATCACACTTTGGAGAATTGTCACTTCCTGTTGGCTTCTTCCATGCTTTCCAGGTGTTTGTGCACTTGCACTGGGAGTTCTGCTAGCAGCTTTGAAGGATGTGGTTGCCTACATTTTCACAAGTGACAAGTATGTACTCATGGATAAAAATGTCATTGCTTTTAGGTTTTCTTTCTTCACTATATTTTTCTGATTATGAGAGATGAATAGCAGTTTACTTCATAGGAAAGCTCTTCATGCAGCCAGGAATGAGAAACAGAATTATGTGAATGAGTTTGAATGAAGAAAGCCTAAGAAAACCATTCCCAATCCTCCCATACCCAGTTCATTTACTCATCAGACCTGAGTGGAGTTTTGCTCAGATGTACACAGGAAGAGTACATGTAACATCCTCATCCCCAGAGAGGCACCTTACAGTCCAGGGCATGCTGACAGTACCCATGCCTGATTCTTTCTGGGCAGTATTTGCAAAAATGACTGACTTTGTCTTAGGCTCAATTGTATTGCATTTTCTGTAACAATGTGCTTGAATATTTTTTTTTTAGGTATGCTGGTGTGTCTTTTCAGTAAAAAAAAAAAAAATCTTCATGGGCAGCAGGTGTGGCTCAGTGGTAGAGTACATGCCTAGCATTCTTGTAGTCCTGAGTTTCATCCCCATCTGAAAAAAAAAATTCTTTTTTCATGGAGACTTTGAATAATTTGTACCAGTTGCCTCAAGTTCCGGTTGGGAAGAAATTCAGTCTTATTTTTTACAAGTTGTGCTCTCCCAGTTTCATCCAACTTCACTGGTTTTAAACAAAAGCATAAATGTATTCTCATAAAATCTTAGGCCTAAGGAGGTGGTCAAGTGGAGAAACAGGGACTGGTTTTATCTTCATGCCTTAAACAACAAAAAACTAGACAAAAAAGTAGGTATTTTAAAAATGTGTTTTATGCATTAGACAGCACAGAAGAGTTATTCCTGAGAGGGAAATGTAATGAAGAGAAGCCGCGATCAGCTCAGCTCACTGGAAGAGGGTTTTCAAGCCAGGAAGGGGAAGCCCTGGTGTATCAGACAGCTTTTCTTTGCTGTGACAAATACCTGAGAAAAGCAACTTAGGGTAGGAAAGGTTCATTTTGGCTCACAGTTTCAGAGTTCTCAGTCTATGGTCATTTGGCTCTATTGCTTTGGGCCTGAGTGGGGTGGGACATCGTGGCAGAAGGATGCTGCTCAGGTCATGGTAGCCAGGAAAAGAAAGAGGGAGAGAGGGAGACAAGCAGAAAAACCAACCGAACTACAGACAGACAGACAGACAGACAGACACACACACATTCAGAGAAGGGGGCTGAGGATAAGAAATACCTTTCAGGGCAAGTCTCCAGTAACTGCTTTCCTTCATCTGGTTCCACTTCCTAGTTTCCATTGCCTTGCAGTAATTCATTCAGCTACCAAAGGATTAATACACGGATGAATCCATAGTCTTTGTGACCCATTTACTTTCCAAAAGCTCCACCTCTGCACTGGGGACCAAGTCTCCAACACATGAGTTTTTGTGGGACATTTCATGTCCTGGCAAAGCTCCTCTGTCCCCCTCAGGTTGAAGAAACACAGTTGGGAGTTCAAGGGGGCAGTGTGATTGGAGTTCACAAAGCATCAGAGAGAAGAGAGCTCCTCGGAGAGCACTTTCAAGATCCTCAGAGGTCTTTCTAGATCTTGAGCTGAATTGTGTATGTAGGTAACTTAGGGAAAATGGGGCCAAAAGGAGCAGGCAGAATAATCCCTGGAGTTTATAAAGGATTAGGAAGAGTTTGTGTTACCGCCAGCTGAATGAAACAACCCCAATACATAGGACATCTATCTGGTAGAGTTTTCAGAAGGGTGTTGCCTAGAAAAGAAATTTAGTCCTAGGTGTCAAGGGTGCTCCGATCTTGCCTACTCAAGCTTAAGTACAAACCTTGAAAGTATCAGACTGTTTCTAGGAAACAGTAACAGCTTTAACCACGTTAAAGCTCAAGGGTATATAAAATGGTAGCTTTGAATAGATGTGATGGTCCCAACAAAGTAAAATTCACAACACCTAGCAGACAATTAAAAATGACCAGGTAGGGCTGGGGCTGGGGCTCAGCGGTAGAGCGCTGGCCCAGCATGGCTGAGGTACTGGGTTTAATCCTCAGCACCACATAAAAATAAATAAATAAAAATAAAAGCATTGTGTGCATCTACAACTAAAAAAAAAAAATCTAAAAAAATGACCAGACCAGGCAAACATAGAAGCAAGAAACTAAAATCTGTAATGAAGGGAGGTATCAGTCAATGGAAAATGACCCAGAAATGAAACAGAGAACTGAATTACTCCTATACAAGGATATTAGAACAGCTTTTAAAACTATGATTCATATCTTCAAGAAGGTAGGGCTGGGGTTGTGGCTCAGTGGCAGAGCGCTTGCCTCACACATATGACATACTGGGTTCGATCCTCAGCATCACATAAAAATAAATAAAATAGAGGTATTGTGTCCATCTATAACTAAAAAAATTTTTTTTAAAAAGAAGGTAGAAGAGGAACAACAAAATGAAACAAAGAAGATAGGGGAGAAATATATGAGCATGTTGAAGTGAGACATCAAAGATATAAAAAACAAAATAAAACCAAATTGAACAGAATATTAGATGACATCAACAGCACATTAGATACCATAGAAGAAAAAAAATAAGGAATTTAAATATACAGCAATAGTAAATATCTTAAATAAAATGTAGATAGAAAAGACTGGAAAGAAAAATGAATAGATAGTATCTGCAGGCTGTGAATGGCCTTAAAACCAAGTATTAGAATTCCCCAAACAGATGCTCTCCTCTATTGACAGAAGAAAATTTTAAAACATAATGTCAAAAAACCTAGACAGATTTGAAAAAAATCTTAGAATTAAAGAGATCCAAAGAGCTATTTAATGTAAATACCCATCTGATGCTGGGATTCCTCCAAAATATATTTGTAGACCCTGCAGCTTATACTTATATAACTTCAGTGATGAAGAACTTGCTAGCAGTGATTGTCAGGGTATCATCCTTATTTTGAGTTAAAATCTTCCTTTCTCACCTATAACCCAAACTGTTATCCTCTGCCTGAGGCAGAGTCAGCTAAAACATTTGCCTGCACAGGTTTCCAACATGTAAAATCCCTCAAAGATTGAATTTAGCCCTGGGCAGGTCTGAATCAGGTGAAATAAAGACGGCCTTCCAAGTAGGGTTTTCTAGGAAACCACCAGACATGTGGTCTGTCTGGAATATAATAATTGTGCTTTGTGAACAAGGCTTCAAAAGAGCCAGCCTGTTCTTCCTCAGGTCATGGAACATAAACTGTTAATGTTCAAGGTTACCAGTTAATGTTCAAGGTGTCCTTGTTGGCAGGAAACATTAGGATAAGTTACAACATCACAAAGCTTGCTGTTCTCACCAATATTCAGCCACTTTTGTTAAACATTTGTTTTAGTCGTAGATAGACACAATACCTTTATTTTATTTTTTATGTGATGCCGAGGATTGAGCCTAGTGCCTCACAAGTACTAGGCAAATGCTCTACCACTGAGCCATGACCCCAGCCCCTCAGCTGCTTGTCTTGAATAAGTGCCCCAGACACCTAAAGCGCCTTTGGTTCATTTCTACAGTTTGGAAAAAAAAAATGGGGTCTGATAATATTTGCCAGATTCTACTTTTCTTTCTTCCTTTCTTTCCTTTCTCTTTGTATGCTTCACAATTGTTTTGTTGTTGATAACTAGCCATTTTGAATATTATAATAAGTGACTGTGGCAATCAGATTGTCTTTTTTCCCCAGGCATTGCTGTTCTTGCTTGTAGAGGGCTACAGTCCTTTTGTTTGGTAACCTTCCAAACTAGCTTTTATACAGTCTCTATGACCTCATAAGAGATTTCTATAAATTCTTTGATCTGATGAGGGTTTTTTTTGAAAGCTCTCTTTAAAAAGATTTTTTTGTCCCCAATACTGGGACTTGAACCAAGGGGTGCTTTCTTTGCCACCGAGCTACATCCCCAACCCTTTTTACTTTTCTTGAGACAAGAGTTTCAGCTAAGTTGCTGAGACTAGTTTTGAATTTGTGACCCTCCTTCCTCAGCCTCCTGAGTCTCTGAAATTACAGGCATGTGCCACTTCACCCAGCCTCTTTAAATTCTTTGACAAGCACTGCCTGGGAAGGCACAGCAGTCCAAAGGGCCTCTACGCTAGTCCCTCAGTTAACCTGATCAAAACGCTCAACTCTGACTTTTGGAGGACAAGGCCCTTATTATCCAACCTGGCAGCAGAAAGCTACCCAAGAATGCTGAGTTATAACCCCAGACCCTCAGCCACTTGTCTTGAATAAGTGCACCCATAGGACACCTAAAGTGCTATGAGTTCTAAAAAAATGGGGTCTGATAATATTTGCCAGATTCTACTGGGAGAATGGGAAAACACAGCTGCTCTGTTGAATGCCAGACTTAACCAGCTCTCACCAGCCTCTTCACCAAGCACTCTCCTTATATTGCAAGTGTTTGACTGGACTCCAGAGTTCAGAAGTGGCTGATTCTGACATTTCTTACCAGTTCAGTGGTAGCTTGGGAAGAGGCTGATTCTTAAGCTTCCTTCTCTGCCATCTTCCATGATGTCACTGGGATAGCGTAGACTTTCCAATGCTGATATGGCTCTCATTCTCTTGTAGGAGAAGTCTTTTTTTTAAAAGTCTTTCAGATATTTTTGTCCTTGGCTGTGCACTTTTTTTTTTTTTTTTTTTAGATTTACTCCCTCCTGTGCATTTTTCTGTTCTTCTTTTGGAATTCTTTTCAGACAAATGATAGAACTTACTCATTAATCCAAAACATCTCTTTTCCCTTATCTCTCTTTGTGTTTTGGGACATTCCCCAACTTTATCTTCCAAGTTGGAATTGAGTCTTTAGCCATGACCATTCATTATTTGGTCTGTAAGTAAAATTTTATTGTTCACATTTTTCATCTCCAATTAACTTTTGCCCAATGGCTCCCTTTTCCTTAACTCCCTGCTGTTAGCTCCTGAATGTCACTAAGAATAGTAATGACAATTTAAAATTTTTTCTCAAGTTCCTTACATTTTTCCTGCTTCCTTTTGTGTCATCATACTTATTTTGATTTTTCCTTTTTAAAAAAAATATGCTATTGATTTTCCTTAGTTCCTGGTGGGCATTAATTCCATGTTTGTATTTTTTAAATGAAAAACCATATCATTGTGATCAGTGGAGGGAGTGCACATTTAGGTGGCTGCAGTCCTACCAGTCTGTTCCAAAGAGGTCACTCCTCTGAGTGAGAGAAGTGACTGCAGGCTTTGCCTAACTTGGTGGCTCTGGATGACCATTAGGCTTCCTGTGAAGGTTCATGGGAGAGAGTAGGAAATCTTTTCTCTGGGAGAGGATACTGTGGCCTGTTCCATGAATTTCATTCATAATGACCCTGTCCTTGCTGTGCCTTCTCCAGAGCTCCAAGATGTCCTCTGCAGAAGCTGTAGGCAGATCTTTCATAAATGAAGAATCCAGGGTATCCCTGAAGAGAGAAATGTTACCTATATGAATACTGCTTTCAACTCAATTTTTGAGGAAGACTCCTTTATACAGAGGAGGCTTTCTATACACAGACTGGAACCTGCTTTTTCTTCCCAACCCCCATATTTACTTCCTCATAAATGGAGCTTTTAGAATTATGCTCTAAAACCAAATGCCAAATGTTTTCTCTGATATAAGGAGGCTGATTCATAGTGAGATAGGGAGAGGCAGCATGGGGGGAATAGACCAACTCTAGATAGGGCAGAGGGGTTGGAGGGGAAGGGAGGGGGCATGGAGTTATTAATGATGGTGGAACCTGATGATCATTACTATCCAAAGTACATGTATGAAGACACGAATTGGTGTGAATATACTATGTATACAACCAGAGATATAAAAAATTATGCTGTATATGTGTAATAAGAATTGAATTGCAAAAAAAAAAAAAAGAATTATGCTCTAATGGCAGCTTAGTCCATGTCCCTTTTAACCTAAATTCCATGTAGTAAAATTTGAATTAATGAGGTTTTATTATGTACTTAATTTGTCAAAAAGAATTTTTTTTTAATTGAATTGTCAGGTTTGTGATTTTTAGGTCACTGACTACTTTCTTTTCCTCCAACAGGGATATTATTTCCCTTGTGAGCCAAGTGATGCCGATTTTTGCTCCCTTTCATTTATTTGATGCACTTGCAGTGAGTATTTGGAGTGATTTTACTCTAATATACATAACAAAATGTGTTTTGTGTTTCTAAGTTTTTAAATTAAAAATAAATGTCTGCTATTTCATTTTTAAAAAGAGTGAGCTCTTGCTTCAAGCAGTCTGGGCCACTTGAGGGAAAGATGAGTTACTTGAGTGTGTAGCCTCACAAGGTGGAGGAGATTGAGTTCTCCGTCTCCTCCTCTGCCCTAAGTGACATCCAGCCAAGGGGTGGGGTGACCCCTGCCTGAGTCCTCTCAGGCCTGCCATGATGCCTTTAAATTAATTCTGACCACTAGAAAGTCTTTCTCTAGTTTGGTCTTTTTTGGATCTATGGTTATCTGAAGACCCTATGGCTGTACTGCAGAATCACCCCTGAAGGCTTCTTCTCAGTTTGAACAATTATTCTTCATGGTTCCTAGGCCCTTTTTTCATCTTGCTTTTTCCCCCCATGGAATTTCTTGAATTTTTCCCATATTACTCTGAAGATGTGATGCCTGTGACTGAACACAGCAAGTGGTAAGAAGAGTATGGAACAACAGTTACTAATATGGCATTATGTAAAAACGTGGATGTGTAACCGATGTGATTCTGCAATCTGAATTTGGGGTAAAAATGGGAGTTCATAACCCACTTGAATCTAATGTATGAAATATGATATGTCAAGAGCTTTGTAATGTTTTGAACAACCAATAAAAAAAAGAAGAGTATGGAAAAGAAGCTCACAATTGCATTAATATTTTTTGGCTATAATTTTAGACCAATTTCTGCTGAGATACCATCAATGAAGTCCATAAATCCTTTTTTTTTGTATATGATTTTACAAAATATTATTTTAAAAAAATTTTGGGTACTGAGAATTAAATTCAGGTGCTGAGCCACAGCCCCAGTCCTTTCAATTTTTTGTTTTGAGATAGGATCTTGTTAAGTTGGTTAGGCCTTGCTAAGTTACTGAGGCTGGCCTCAAACTTGTGATCCTTCTATCAGCCTTCTGAGTCACTGGGATTACAGATGTGCATCACTATGCCTGACTACAAAATATTTTTATTTTTATTTATTTTTTTCCTTTACAGAACAGATGTTTTTCAATTTTTAAATTAGAGCATTATAGTTGGGTTCATTTGGACAAAATCATACATGCATGGAATTTGATTTCAGCTCCTGTTCCCCTGCCTTTTCCTCCCCTTCTCCCTTCCTCTATTCTTTTTCTACTGATCTTCTTCACTTGTTTATTTATTTATTTTTGACTGGTACTTTCTACATACACAAAAAGGTGAAATTCCCAGTGTTATATTTATATATGCATATAACATAATTTTGTTAAATTCATTCCATATTCCTGTCCCCCTTTCCTATTCCTGAACCCTCCCTCTCGATCTTCTTCCACTCCATCATCTTCCCTGTATCTTTATGATGTCTCTCACCCCCACCTCCTCATACCCCCTCCTCACCTTTCTTCCCTTATTTTGCTCTAGCTGACACGTATGAGAAAACATTTTTCTGAGTCTGGCTTATTTCAATTAGCATGATATTGTCCATTTCCACCCATTTACCAGCAAATATCATAATTTCATTCTTCTTTGTGGCTGAGTAAAACTCCATTGGGTATATATACCACACTTTCTTGATCCATTCATCGATTGATGGCATCTGGGCAATTATATAATTTGGCTATTGTGAGTAGCCAGATTCGCAAGATAGTTAAGTAGTCAAGATAAAAAGAAATTTAAATTATGTTACCTGATGATTTTTCTGAGTAAAGTTTTTGTGGTTTTATTTTTGTTGTTGTTGTTGTTGTTGCTGCTGCTGTTAACATAACTTAAATTTATTTATTTCTTATTTTTGTGGTGCTGAGGATGGAATCCAGGGCCCCTTGCAAGCTAGGCAAGTGCTCTGTCACTGAGCTACATCCCCAGTCTGTTCTCATAATTTTAGAAGCGAAGTGTTTTCCTTTATCTCTTACTTAAAGGTCTGCGAGGTCTGCTTTGAGACAGACTATTTGAGCACGACAGACTTGTGAGATACTAATGCACTACTCTGTACTTGATGACGGCTGCGTGACTGCAAAGTTGGTGTTGGTTCTCCTCCCCTTAGGGCACCTGCGGAGGAGTGCTGAGAGGTATAGGAAAACAGAAGATTGGTGCTATCTTGAATGCCATTGGTTACTACATTTTTGGTTTTCCAATTGGAGTGTCTTTGATGTTTGCTGCTAAACTTGGGATAATAGGTATGTGATTCAGTCCTCAGGGACTTAACTTTGAATCTCACTTTGTCATATTAAGATAAACTGCTTGAAATATAAAGCAATTGATTAGAAAGATGTCCTGTGGAATAGGAAAAAATATCCCCCCGTTTATATTCAGTGCCTCCTTTGTACAAATACACTGGAAATGCAGTATTGGACAAAATAAACATGCTTCTGACCTCAAAATGAGCCCAAGATTAAATGATTAATTATACAACTAGTCAATTTCTGTTGGGCTAAGTACGTCAGAAGAGAAGGACAGAGGACCTGTGAGAAGCTACAGGGAACATCTGTGCACTTCTGGCTTGACAGAACAGCCCCCTAGATGATGAGCTAGTTAGATCAGGCCTGAAACTCAGGTAGAATCACCTAGAAAAAATGAGCAGCTTTTGTTGAAAGGACTGTTCTTTCTCCACTGAATGACCTTGGTTGTCAATCTTGTTGAAAATCACTTAGCTATACATATATGGGCTTTTTTCCTGGACTGTCATATCTGTTTTTTGGCCTGTATGTCTGTCTTTAGGACTATACCACACTGCCTCGATTGCTGTAACTTTGTAGTAAGGATTGAAATTAGGAAGTGTGAATTCTCTGACTTTGTTCTTTTTAAATATTATTTTGGCTGTTTGAAGCTTTATTTCATATGAATTTGATCATTACGTTTTCCATTTCTGCATGAAAGATCATTAGCATTTGAACCAGAATTGCAACTGAATCTGTAAGACTGCTTTGAAGAGTATGGCCACCTTAACAATATTAAGTCTTCCCATTTATGAAAATGAATACCTTTCTATTTATTTAGGTCTTCAGTTTTTTATAGTAATGATAGCAGTTTTAAAGGTACAATTCTTTTACTTTTTTGGCTAAATTTATTCCTAGGTATTGTATTCTTTTGGATGCTGCTATAATTAGACTTATTTTCTCAACTTTCTCTGCAGATTGCCCATTGACAGTATATCAAAGCATGGATGATTTTTGTATCTTCTTGTATCTTGATCTTGTATTTTACAATTCTATTGGATTCATTTATTACATCTAAGTTTTTTTAGGAGAAGGTCCAATATATATATGATTGTGTCATCTGCAAAGAGATAATTTTACTCCTTTTCTAATCTTCATACCTTTTTGTTTCTTCTTTTGCATTATTATTCTGGCAAGAACTTCTACAGGGGGCTGGGGATGTGGCTCAAGCAGTAGCGCACTCGCCTGGCATGCGTGCGGCCCGGGTTCGATCCTCAGCACCACATACAAACAAAGATGTTGTGACCGCCGAGAACTAAAAAATAAATATTAAAAATTCTCTCTCTCTCTCTCTCTCTCTCTCTCTAAAAAAAAGAACTTCTACAGTAGAATTTAATAACTTTTCTATATTTTTAAGTATATTTATTTTCAGTATAAGACGATGTAATAGCTAAAATTTATAGAACATGAGATAATAATCATAAAAAACATCAAAATTATGAGTACGCTCTTTGTGTATTTTATGTTACTTAAATATACGACATCCCATTAGTTCACTTTATGCATGAAAAACCTAAAGCCTGAAGAAGTTAAGTAATTTTTTCAAAAGTTCCACAGACAGTAAGGGGTGAGGCTGGATTTGAATTCAGGTCATAGGGCTTCAGATCTGCCCTCCTTGCTGTATTTCCCTCATTTGCATTTCATTATTCCATCATTCATTCAATAAGCATTCCTTGAGTACCTGTATGTCAGGCCCTGAGCTCTGTTAGTATCTAGGGATATAAAAAGAAACGAGCGAGGTCCCTATCTCTTATAATTTCATACTCTCTGCTCTTCGCTTTCACTCCTCTCTTGTGTTTTGGCAGTTTTTCCACTTTCTGCTCTTGGATGTTGGTCTTCATTAGGAGCCAGGAGATAGATGGCTTGCTTCTGTTCTCTCCCCCTTAGAAGTCTTGGCTTTATTCCCAGCTGCTGATATGTAAGTCATTTAGATTCAAGGACTCTGCACCACCCATGCTCCCAAACCTGAAGAGTCGTGCCACTATATCCTTCATATCTGCAAAGGGTTCATCCCACTTGCAAGAAAGAAAGAGTTAGGAGTTTACCATGGCTGTGGAAATAGCATTCATCTTAGCGTCTATTATTTCCCACACCCTGTTATTACCCTCTTTAGATGTTACCTCTCAGCACCTGTCTTCTTGCAAAGGAAGGGAAGGGTGGTATACAGCTCAAGAAAACTTCTGTTTTTTACAGACACCTCATTTCTTTTTTTTTAATATTTATTTTTTTTAGTTTTAGGTGGATACAAAATCTTTATTTTATTTTTATGTGGTGCTGAGGATCGAACCCAGTGCCTCATGCATGCCAGGCGAGCGCGCTACCACTTGAGCCACATCCACAGCCCCCAGACACCTCATTTCTTCCTTGAGGAAATTCTTCTCTCTTGAGATTCATCTCAAGATGGTACCAATAGATCTCTGTCTGTACAGAATAAATACAGTCTCACCAAAGATTTAGAAACTAACTTTGAAATCCACCTGCCAGTTCATCCAATACTTGGAAGTCACCTGTGTTTTCATGAAATAGGTGCTTCTCTGATACTCATAGTTTCGGTGTTCCATTATCTGATGAACATTTTAGAAATGTTTGCTTCTGCTCAGGTGCATTTTTCATCAAGTTTGGGTCATCATTCCATGAAAAAGAGAGAGCTATGTGATAGTGCGAGAAAGCCAAATTCTGGTTAGGGTTTGGTCATGTAATACAGCATGTAACCACGTATGGTGGCATGTGTCTGTAATTCCAGCTTCTCAGGATTAAAGAAGGGGCAGGAGGGCCACAAGTTTGAGGTCACATGTATGACATAATGAGACCTACCCCCATCTCAAAAAAAAAAAAGCCATTTGTCATTATTGGCATTCCCTCTAGCTGATGGAATTCCAGGAGCTTTTAATGACTTGCCACATTTGCCTGAAGAAGCCAGCAAAATTAGTGACTTGTTAAAAAAATAATTATGTGCACCATTGGAATAGAAGACAATTACCCAACAGTTGTTGCTGTTCTGTCACCAGTTCTTTCCTACCAAATTTGTGGTCTGTCTGTACAAGAGTGCATGTAGAGGACTCCTGGGTCCTCCACACAACACAGAAGCATGGCCAGAAGTCAGGAAAATCTGATAAGGAATGCTTATGTCATACAGACAGATGACACATTTGTCATTCCAAATGTGGCCAACCCCTTCCTCAAAATTTAATTTTCTACCCCTTTCCAACAGCCTTTTTTTTTTTTTTAATCTTGGCAATTGTGGTTTGGGGGGGTTTCAGATTTCAGGATTTTAACATTTAAGCATAAGCTGAGCATATGCTTGGATCTTGCTTGAGAACCACGAGCCAAAATAAACCTCTTTCTTTTATAAATTACCCAGTTCCAGGAATTTTATTATACCAAGAGAAAACAGACTTCTCCTTCATTATAAACCTCCTTCATTATAAAATCTGTTAGTTGTTGTGTATGTGAAGTCTGTTAATAACTGCATGTAGATGTTGGACCTTGTTACTCTTCTGAATTCCTCTTGTTGTGTACAGTATTTTTCAGTTTATCCTCAAGGGCTTTCCAGGCATAGAATCACATCATCAGCAAATGATTTCAATTTTATAGTCTCCTCTCCAACTTTCATTCCACTGATTCCTTTTTCCTGTGTAATTCCTCTAGTAGTATAATCAATTTTTATGCTAACAGTGGAACATCTTGTTTTATTTGTGACTTTAGCGATCATGCTTCAATGTTTCTGTACTAATAGCATTCTGTATTTGGGGCTGAAGTACACATGTTTTGTGTATGTTTGTGTGTGTGTTTTATTATGTTCAGGAAGTACCTATGGAGTCTATTTTATTGAATGTTTTCAACAAATATTCAATAATTTTGTCAAATACTTTTTTATTGCCATTAGAAATGATACTGTAATATTTATCCTTAGATCTATTATGAAGGTAAATAATATTAGGTTCTTCATATTGAACTCTCATGACTATAAGTTGTCTTTTTAAATTTTTTTTTACTATTTATTTTTTATTTGTATCAATACATTTATTTTGTTTATTTACTTCTATGTGGTGCTGAGGATCAAACCCAGGGCCTTGCATGTGCTAGGTGAGCACTCTACCGCTGAGCCACAATCCCAGCCCCTAAATTTTTTTTTGATGTTGCTGGACTTCATTTTATTCATTTATTTATATGCAGTGCTAAGAATCAAACCCCCAGTGTCTCGCAAATGCTAGGCAAGAAGCTCTGCCCCTGAGCCACATCCCTAGCCCTAAGTTGTCTTTTATTGAGCTGATAAATTCCTTTCTGTTAATATTTAAGAAATTTGTAGGGAGAAAGCTGGGCACCCTGAAAGCCAGGAAATAAATGCATGGCAGTGTGAAGAGCTCCATGAATGCACTCCCCAGCAAAACTAATGAAAATCGTGAATAAAATGAAACAACTACAACAAAAACCCAACTTAACAGTCATTGGCTGCAGGAGTACAGAGCAAGAAAATACAGGGTACCAGTAAAGGAACCATTGACATTCAAGGATATGGCTATTGATTTCTCTCAAAAAGAATGGGAATGCCTAGACCTGGCTCAGCAGAATTTATATAGAGATGTGATGTGAGAAACCTATAGAAACCCTAGCTTCCTGGGTACTGATGTCTCTGAGCCATTCCTGGCCACCTCTCTGGAGTAGAGGAAAAAGCCCTGGAGTATGAAGAGACAAGGAACGGTAGCCATATACTCAGCCATATGGTCTCATCAAACCCAAGACTTTTCACAGAGCAGGGATTAATACACTTATTCCAAAAAATGATAAAGGGCAGATATAGTGTTGAAAATTTACACATAAGGAAAGAATGGGAAAGTGTGGGAGAGAGTGGAGGTCAGAAAGCTTGTGATAATGAACTTGACAAATACATAATGACAACCCATAATGAAAATCTGTCAACAGGCATAAAGAACTTATAACATCTCAGAATACAATACATTTTATGCCAGTCACTTTTGAGGAGCTATGCATGTCTTTAAATATGTATCCAGAAAAATTTTTGAAACATACTATTCCTTTGAAAGGAAATTTGAAATGGAGTCTAGTCCATGCTTCAATTAATAATTTGAACAATTTCAAATGTAGCATTGTGTTAAACTTCTACTCAAACATTTCTATAGATAAGAGATTTAAAAATAAAGAAAAAATTTCTAAATGTGATCAATTTGTTACTTTACAAAAATCCATTATTCTGCAATTAACAGTTTCTCCTTGTGCCAACACACACAGTTTTAACAAATATGGGTGCAGTTTCTTGGGTCCCCATTAGATTGAGAATAAACCCTGGATCTTCCCATGGTAGCTTGTTTCTCTGACCTCCTCTCCTGTACACTTACATCCTTGCCACCAGCCTCCTTCCTAACTGACTTTCAAGCTGACCTTCTCCTGTGGCCCTGAACCCTGCAGTGCCCATCCTGAACCATCTCTCTTCCTGCTCCTCACTCTTCAGGTCCCCATCTCAGAGAGCCCTGGGACACTCATTCAGGCTCTGTCTGCAGGACATTATTACATGGCTTTGCCCAATGTCTGTCACGGTACTTGCCATTCTTAAAATCACCACATTTTACTCCTTGTTTATTATCTTATTTCCACCACTACAGTGTAAGCTCCTTGAGGGCCTTGACCTTGTCTGCCTGTTGGATTCTGTGTCTCTAGCCCTTAAAACAATATGTGGTACCAAAAAAAAAAAAAAAAGCCAGTTAGTATCAGTTAGTATTTGTTAGCTCAGCACATAAAACTGCAAACAGTTTTGGAGGCGTTTTGCATTGTTAATTGGTTGACTGCCATTAATAGCTCAGTGGTTGATTTGCTTCTAATCCAGGGCCCGTGCTCATGTAAAATTTTAGGGAAGTTAAAATTTAAGTTGAAATTTTGGCCTATGGATTATGGACTATTATTGGAAGAATTTTAATGATCACAGGAACAGCCTTGAAGAAAACCTCAATTCTTATACTCATTTTATACCCACAGGTCTCTGGTCTGGACTGATAGTTTGTGTCTTCTTTCAAGCCCTTTTCTACTTGATATACATCCTGAGGACAAACTGGAATAGAGTTGCAGAACAGGTAAGAGTCTGTGTGTGGTTTTAGATATGTAGATCTAGTTGATCCCATGCTGTGGTAAGGAATCTATAAGGTTGAAAATGAAAAAAAATGGCACTGGTACCAGGACTCACAGAGTCAGGAAATGCATGTGGCATGCTGGGGGGGGGGGGATGGAGAGGACAGAAGAAAGGTCTACTTCAGCACAGTTCTCTCTTAATTCAGAGCGGAATTGGGATCCACTCTACCAACCAGGGGATTAACCTTTAAAAAACAAAGGGAATTTGCTTGGACATATTCTTATTTTGGTATAATAGACTTAGTAATATGGTTTCCTATTTATACCAATGAGCTCTTTTTTAGCCTTCTCTTAAAATACTTTTTGTCCATTTTTTACCCCAAAGCAGGATGTTGAGTATAGTGATCTGTGGGAAGTAATTGGGGGCAGAGGGTTGTAATGTTGACCCACGTGAGTATCTGTAGATTGAACAGGGAGGTCTTTTTATTGTGTCAAGGCTTGAGATGAGGTGGTGGCTGGCTTAGGGGAGGGACTTTTAGAAAGGAGACACAAGGATAAGCCTAGATGTACCAGCTGTTGCACAAAGGGTTTCAGATCCCTTTGGATTCGCCTAATAATGATGTAGTATATCTTTCCTATGCTCAGTTTGATTATATTGAATGAATAGAGCATATAGACATGAAATTGGACCATACACTAACTTTTAGACAGTGATATACACATTTACCTTTATCTTTTATTCATTTTATCTTTGTGTAGGAACACAAGAGGCACAATGTGTAAATAGTCTATTATGTTTGCAACTGTAGTCACAATCAGCTTTTTATTTTATGATGGTGAGCTGAACAATGTGGAGAAAACCTGTGGTTTCCTGATGTTATGTTCTTTGGGAAAATGGCATTTTTTGGACCAAGAAAGACTATACTAGATATTGTAATACTTTAGCAGTAGTTTCAGTAGTATCTGTTTTTGTTTCTTTTTTTAATTTGTTTTTTTCAGATGTACATGACAATAGAGTGTATTTTGATACTTTATGCATATATGGAGTATAACTTATTCTAATTAGGATCCCAGTCTTGTGGATGTACTTGATGGTGAGAATCACTGTGGGGTATTCATATATGAAGATAGGAAAGTTATGTCTGATCGATTCTATTGTTTTTCCTATTCCTATCCCCCTCTCTTCCCTTCATTCCCCTTTGCCTAATCCAGTGAACTTTTATTCTTCCCTTTACCCCTTGTTGTGTTAGCACCCACATATCAAAGAGAATATTTGACCTTTGGTATTTGGGATTGGCTTATTTTACCTTAGCATGATGGTCTCCAGATCCATCCATTTACTGGCAAAAATCAGAAGGTCATTCTTTTTATGGCCGAGTAAGAGTTCATAGTGTATATATACTACATTTTCTTTATCCATTTATCTGTTGAAGGGCACTTAGGTTGGTTCCATAGCTTAGCTATTGTGAACTGAGCTGCTATAAACATTGATGAGGCTCAGCAGTATCTTTAAATTGAAATTTTAATCAGACTACCAGCTTGAATTGATTTGTACTTCATGTACTCATGTGATTTTTGTTTTTAGGCACAGATTCGTGCTGGGCTAAAAGGTACTAAAGAGACTCTACCGACCACAACAGGTAGTAGAGGCCATTTTCTGTTATACTCTATTTCTGCCTTACAGAGACTGAAACTTAATGTGGCCAGAGTTGTTTAGTTTATGAGATTCTACTCTCTTACTAAATATAATTTGTCTCAGCCATAACAATTGGCCTGATCAACTCTGGACTTTCCTTTGAAATGCTTTGTAAAGTAATTTCACATATACTAACCCACATCCCCAGCCATTTTTTTATATTTTATTTTGAGACTGGGTCTTGCTAAGTTACTTAGGATCTCATCTCAAAGTTGCTGAGGCTCACTTTGAACTTGAGATCCTTATGTCTCTGCCTCCTGAGCTGCTGGGATTATAGGTGTACACCACCATGCCAGGCTCAATGGTCATTTTTTTTTTTAAACACTCTGTTCTCAACCTGTGCTATGTAACTCCACTAATGACCTTTTCCTTAACTCAGTAGTTAAGTGAATGCCCAACTGTTCTCTTCAAATAGATCTCCCAAACCTTGAAAGAGAAACAACTGATGGAGTGATTTTGCCTGATATCATCAGACCAGAGAGCCAGATCAGCCAACTCATGTCACTGGAAGAAAACAACCAGTATGCAGTGCCAACCATTGGGGATGTCTTGACAGTGAAACAGTTGATACTCTATCGTGGAATGGCTTTAGCTGTGGCTATTGCTGTCCTTTTAGCAGGAATTTTAGTAAGAATTTTCAATGACCATGGATAAAATAGAAGAATTATCACCTGTCTACAAACTTGAAATGATAATCACATGTCATTTGTTATGTAGACAGTGGTTTCATTCTTCATGGTGTGTAGAAAGGATATCTTGGTTATTCCAAGAAATCCCACCATCGTATTGGAGATCAAGAAAGGGGCTACAATTTTTGTTTGTTGGTTGGTTTCTTTTGGTGTTGGGGATTGAAACCAGGCCTTGTGCCTGCTTCCACATGCATTCTACCACTGAGATATACCCTTTGCCCCAAGGAGCTATATAGTTTATAGTTTTCTCTGTTAACTTTATCATGGTTTCTAAATATGTAAATGATTTTTCCTACTGTGAATGTTCTTTACTCTTTCTTATATTGAATATCCTCCTTCTTTAGGGAAAGTGATTCATTGTCATGTAAAATATTATTGATCTTTTTTGTATATTTAGGTTAATACACTTTGTATTTATAGTGAGTATCTATCTCAGGTATTTATTTTACAAAACAAATACCTCAAAATTTAAAATGTATGCTGACAGTATTTGGGGCAATAATGTCAATATAAAAAAGGTAACTTTTAGTTTTTGTCTTTTAATAGATATTTGTGTCAGCTTTCATATTAACAACTAAATCTCTGTTCTTTTTATGACTCAGCTTCCACAGTACTGACAGCTACGGTTTCAACTTCTAGGCCAGAGATTTTTAGAATCTGAACAAACCAAAAAGAAAGAATTTGACCAATTCAAAAAGAAAATTATTTAAAATTCCAGTATTGGTTATTTCCTAACACAAAGTCCACCAAGTACTCGCAACAGAGCTCCTCGTTCAAAGCCCTGCTGGTTAGTCAACTTTCTGTTACTATAAAAAATACTGGGCATGTTGGCACACGCCCGCAATTCCAGCCACTGGGAAGACTGAAGCAGGAGGATCACAAGTTCAAGGTCAGCCTTGGCAACTTAGTGAAACCCTGTCTCAAAAAAATAAAAAGGTCTGGGGGGTGTAGCTCGGTGGTAGAGCACCCTGGGTTCAATCCTCAGTACAAAACAATAACAAATGCTGGGATAATCAACTCATAAAGAGGAAAGGCTTTTTTTGCTCAGGGTTTTGGAGGTTTCAGTCCATGACTGGTTGACCCCGTTGCTTTTGGGCTTGTGGCAGCACATCAAGCTGCTCGCCGCATAGCCCAGATATGAAAGAGGAAGAAGAAGGAGCTTGGGCCCCACTATTCCCCTAAAGGGCACAACCCCAATGAACTAAAGACCCCACAAGGTCCTCCTCTTAAAAGTTCCACCACTTCCCAAAACTGCCAAGCCAGGAACCAAGCCTTTAATACTTGGGCCTTTGGGGACTATTCTAGAACCAAACCAGAGCGCCACCCAGTGACCAGCACTTGCCTTAGCTTATTGTCTCCCTCTCTTGGAGGTGAGCAAGCTATTTAGGATTATTGGATATCCCGGAAATGCCAATTATGTGAGAAAGCAACTAGACAGAAACTGTGAGTTTACAGGGACAAAAACATCTTCTTCAAAGAGTTCATATAAAATATAACAACCACGAGGCAGAATAGGGTGCTATAGAACAAAACATTCGAAAAAAAAATTTGAGGCAAAATTTACATAACATAAAGGTAACCATTCTGGTTAAATTGGTGCACTCACTGTAGAAAATAGTATGTGGAATCTTTAATAAATATGGAATTATCATATGCTGCAGCAATTCCACTTTAGGTATACGCTGAGAAGAACTGAAAGCAGGGACCAGGTACACAGATAACCTATACACCAAAGTTCACTGCGGCAACAATAGCCAAAAGGTTGAAATAATCCAAATGGCCATCAACAGCTAAGTGGATGAACAAAATTTGTTATATACTTACAAATGAGTATTATTCAGTCTTAAAAAAAAAAGATGAAATTCTGATATATGTTACAACATGAATGAAGCTTGAAACATTATGTTAAGGAAAATAAATCAGATGCAGGTTTATACAAGGATATTTGTACAAAAGGGCAAATACAGTGTGATTTCGTTTACATAAGGTACCTAGGATAGTCAAGTTCATAGGGAAAGTAGAATAGGTGTTATCAGGGAGAGGAAAAGCAGGGAGTTATTGTTAATGGACACAGTTTCTCTTTGGGATGATGAAGTTCTGGAACTGTATTGCATGGTGAACGATTGTACAATATTGTGAATATACTTAGTGCCATTGAACTAATGCTTCAAAATGGTTAAAATGGTCAATTTATGTTATACGTATATATTTCATGATAATAAAAAGATGGAAGGCAGAAAAAGTAATTCAAATGAATATAATGTTGTCCTTCAGGAAAAAGGAAGAGAATGAATGGATGAAAATGAATTTGAACAAATAACGGCATGAGGTCTGACAACTGAATGGGTACTCTGTATTAGGGGGGAAAATCAATACTAAGATAAAACCTGGTTACATTTCTTTTCCCCAATAATAAGGCATTTTCTTGAATTTCAGGCAGAAATAGCAAATCATCTCCGAAGGAGAAAAAAGGTTGGTTACAGGGTTTCTTCTACACTGTGATATTTCTTTCTAGAAGGGAATATAGCAATGTATACAGACTTCTGAAGGGATCCAAAAGCCCCAAACTATTTTTTCCTTCAGATAACAAATAAAGGCAATGGATAGATATCCTTAAGCATGCAATAACCTGGCAGATGTAACAACCCTGATTATTTTTTGAAAAACAAACAAGCAAAAAAAAAATAAAAAAAAAAGAACACAAGATGTTCTAGAACATGAATCAAGATTTCTGAATTAAACTAATTCAGGATTGTGAAGATATTGCAACATATAAGTAAGAAACAAAATCAATTGTTTTATTTGTTCTAATTATATGTAACAGTAGAAAAATCAATTGTGATTACAGAATAGAATATAAATGTCAGTGAACTTTGACAATATAAAAATAATTATTTTTTAAGTGGGCAAGGGCTCCCCCTTGGGATAAAGTTTAAGTGCTCTAATTTCCTGTTTTCCTATCTATAGAAGCCATTTAAGGTTACAATTTGTAGTGTATGGGGCTACAGGTGTAACTCAGTGGCAAATCACTTGTTTTATATGTGTGCCTTGAGTTTGATCCCCAGCATCTTAAGAAACAGAAACTTGGAGTGTAAGCAGGACTCTAACTTCTGTTGGAGACAAGCTCCAACAGGGGGTCTCAGGAGACGAACGGATGGTGAGGAGTCGGCGAAAGAGGGGTGGAGAAACAACACAGACACCAAAGTGAAGGTGTTGATCCCAATCTTTACTTGTGAAGCTGATCATATATACTTTTCATTTTGGCAGGCTCACAGTACTTTGTGGTTACAAAACAGGAATCATTATTCAAAGAAACAAAATATTACGTAGCTACAATTAGAATAGAAGAATGTATCTTGGCTTATGCATAAGCAAGCATTTGTACTTTCAGTTCGCATTTTGCTTTGAGCTGTTTCTGCTTAGTTAACTTTTAATAATAGTTACAAATGTCCCAAACTATTGGCCTATATCTTGACTATTCTTTCTTGACTTACTGACTGGAACCGGTGGCATGGTTATGGCAAGTGTAATCAAACAAGAGTAAGAGCACAAACCATTGTGCACAGGAACAAGAACAAGTTGCCCAGTACTAAGCACTAATCTGTCTTCTTAACATTAATTTTTCTTCTCTAGATTTTAATTTAATTTCTCAAAAACTTCCTTGACAGGAATACAGGGAGTTTTTCATTAGACATTAACAATTTACGCTCCACAGCTGAATCATTGCATTTAGAGCAAACAGATCTATTCTTTAGAAGTAGTTGCATTAATTGGAAAGTCATGTTTTTTCCTTCATACTTAATGGTCATATGAGAAGTTGCAACTATACTTATTAAAGGAATACAAAAACAAATCAGCCCATTCCCAGAAACATACTGCGCTCCTCCAGAGGATGGACGCCTTGCGCCATCCACCTCAGTAGGGCCTTGCCATTGCCTGAGTCAGGGGAGGGGCGCAGCAAACTTCTTTTTAAAATGACTTCATTTTTTTTTTAATTTTGAGGGATATTTTAAAAAAATATAATCTCTCATGAAGAAACCTCACTTGAAATAAATCAATTCATTTTCATTTTGGTACATTTTTATTGAATTTAAGTAAAATTAAACTTAATTGCTTTTAGAAAACTACAATAGATCACTTCAATTTTTAAAAACTTACCAACTTTCTATCCTTATAGTTTGAATGTATGAGAGATGTCTAGACTAACCACCAAATGTCAGCAATGTTAATTACTTCACAGTTGGAGAGTCTAGAGTGATTTTCTTTTCTCTTTGACTTGTACAGTTGTATATTATAAAAAATTTTAAAAATAATGACTGCTGTTATCATTTTTAAAAGACAACAGTAAAGTTATTTTTTTAAATAAAGAATTGGCTCCTGGCATGCACTAAAAAGATCTAGCATAAGGTCATGAAGTATTCAAGACCTTTTCAAGGAAGCACTTATAATAGAAATATGGAGTTTGGCAATAGGAAAAATTGTAAGAAATACCTCCATCTTCTCTTGACCCCTTAAAAAGCTTTCATTCGTAACAATGAAGATTCCTTCATACTTTAAAAGATAGAGTATCACAGTCTAATCACAAATTTCTTTTCTTTCTTTTTTTTCCCTTTGTTTCTTTTTTTTTTTTTAGTATGAATATGACAGGGGTTCTCAAGCCCTCTAGATTCAAGGGACTCCTAGAGTTTCAGCCATGTTTTCATGGCTCCTCTAGGTCCAAAGAAATACATTATAGTTTTGTTTATCAATGAGTTAAGCCTAAGTAACTTAGTAATTAGTTGCATCCTAACAGCTTAGTAGCTGGTTTTTTTAAAAAGTGGTACATATAAATTGAAAGAAAAAATTTTTATTGTCTCCTAACCACTGTAATGATGTTAATTAAAGAATATGTGCCGGGCATTGCAAAACACTGGAATCACACTGGACAATGCCACCCTCACTACCCGTTTCACATTGATTTTCACACTTTTTATCACAGCAACTGCTAAACCCCCAGTTTTGCCGAGATATGGTATCTTCAAAAGGAATATATAATCACGAAACATTGGAACTGTGAAGTGTGTTTAGCTGATAGCTGGTGTTGTGTCTGACAGACTTAGAACACCACTCTTTCCCCTGAAAATTTAAAATATTCCTGTGAATTCACTGCTGTTCCTCTTGGCACTTTGACCCACATTTTGAGAACCATAGTGCATAGGAACCAGGAATACATGCAAAGAAAACAGTATGAAAATATACAACAGCATTAACAATGGGTACTTCTAGGTGATGGTTTTATAGAGCATTTTTACTTTCTTCTGTATACTTTACTGAAAATTTAATAGTGAATATGCATTACTTTTACAATCAAGAAAAACAAATCATTAGGCAACCACCAGCCTGCCAAAAATTAAAAAGTCTGGCAATACCAAATATTGTCATAGATGTAGAAATACAGGAACTCTTATGCACTGCTAGGGCAAATGTTAACTTATACAACCCCTTTGGAAAACAGTTTCATATCAGGTAATAAAATTGAAGATAAGTAAAGTCCATAATTTGTTAGTTCAACTATGACTTATAGACGCTAGAGAAAATTGTGCACACATATGCCATGGAGTATATCCACGAATATTCATTGCAACATTATAATAGCCCCAGGTGGAAATAACCCCAACGCTTGTCTATATATTACAGTAGATCATGGTGTAGTGTATGTACTCATTGAGATAAAAACTGTATTATTCTCTTTGCATGGCCATAACAAATAGCTGATCATCAAATGAAAAAGAGGAAAGGCTTATTCTGGCGTTCAGTTTCAGACATTTCCGTCCATGATCAGTTGGCGACCAGGCTTTGGGGCCTGTAGTGGGAGTGCATGGCAGAGGAAACTGCTAACCTCAGGACAGCTGGGAAGCAGAGAGAGAGACAGGAAAATACTGGGGTTCCAATATCTACCTCCTTGAAGGGAATGTCCCTAATGAGCTAATTTCTTTCTACCAGTCCCCAATTCCTAAAGATTCCATTGCCTTCCAATAGTGCCATGGGTTGGAGACCAAATCTTCAACACATGGACCTTTAGGGACATTCAAGGTCTGAATTATAGCAATAACTAAAAGTGGAAATGAATGAGTCACAGCAACATGCAGTAAGGTGGATACATTTTACCAAAATAAAGCAGACATAAAGAAGGAAGGAACATCCAGGTGTGGTAGCTCATACCTGTCATTCCAGCTCTTCAGGAGGCTGAGGCAAGAGGATCCAGAGTTGAAGTCAGCCTGGGTAGCACAGAGAGAAGCTGCCTCAAAACAAAACAATACAAAGTAATAACATAATGAAAATCAAAGGAAGATCAGTAGAGGAACCAGGGAGAGGAAGGGGATGTGCTAGGGTGTGACATTGGCCAAATTATATTGTTATATCATGTGCATGTATGAATGTGTAACAACAAACGCCATTATCATTATGTACAGTGATAATGTACCAATGAAAACTTTGGAAAGAGAAAAAAAATCAGGAACAAATTGATAAATAGAGAATGCCTCCATTTAGAGAGCAATAATATGCAAAAACCGGAACAGATTGTTTCTGGATGCATTCACAGGTAACAATCCAAAAAAAAAAAAAAAAAAGGAGGCTAGAAAGAATGAGGTGGGTTGATCCAGTCACACTTGCTATCTCTGGAGACAAGGAGGGTGGTAATGAGTGATTGGGAATCTGTGGGAGTTACCATTTTTCTCAGGGAAGTAGGAAACAAGGCTATCAGTTGAGGGTATGATCAGGACCCTGAGGTATGGAGGAGGTTTGAGGAGAGAGGAGAGAGGGAGTGTGATTGCCTGGGAAATAGATTGTGATTCCCAGGCAACAACAAGGGCCCACTTGGGGTTTCAAGTCCTGACTTTAAAATGAATACAATCAGCAAAATTAGGTGTTTTTCATCTGGGTATAAACTGATTTGTAGGAACAATGATCACAGAAATAATGTTTTATATTCTAATTTTAAAAGTCAATTCAATATGAAAAGTTAAACACTCTTGTCACCAAATAGCACTCCACCTTTCGCCACCAACCCAATTATCCATAGGAAACTCAGTCTTTTCTGTAGCTTTTCAGTTTTTCTCTAAGAAAAACCAAGAACATTGTTATTTCTTTCATTTTTAAAAAATTTTTTAGTTGTAGATGGACACAGTACCTTTATTTATTTTTATATGGTGTGGAGGATTGAACCCAGTGCCTCATATGTGCTAGGCGAGTGCTCTGAGCCACATCCCTAGCCCTATTTCTTTCATTTCTTATACAAACATAGCATAGCACATATCATGCACTGTTTGCCTTTTTTTTTCATTTAATCATATAACTCAGAGATACTTCACTTAGCACGATATTCTCCAGATCCTTCCATTTACTGATAAATGTCATTCTTCTTAATGGCTGAGTAATATTCCATTCCATTCCATTCCATTCCAAAATAGAGCACATTTTCTTTATCCATTCATCTGTTGATGGGCATCTAGTCTGGTTCCATAGCTTAGCTATTGTGAATTGTGCTGCTGTAAACACTGATGTGGCTGCGTCACTGTAGTATGCTGATTTTAAATTTTGGATATATGCTGAATGGGATGACTGGGTCAAATGGTGGTTCCATTCCTAGTTTTTTGAGGAATCTCCATATTGCTTTCCAGAGTGGTTGCACCACATTGCAGTCTGACCAGCCACGTACGAGTGTTTTCTTTCCCCCAAATCCTCGCCAACATCTGTTGTTACTTGTATTCTTAATAATTGCCATTCTCACTGGTATGAGATGGAATCTCAGTAATTTTCATTTCTCTAATTGCTAGAGATGTTGAACATTTTTTCATGTATTTGTTGCTCACTCATATTTCTTCTTTTGAGAGGGTCTGTTTAGTTCTTTTGCCCATTTATTGATTGTGTTATTTGTGGGATACGGTTCATATAAGAGGACTTGCTGGGTCAAACTGAATTTGTGAATTTGACAAACTATTGCCCAATTACTCTCCAAAGGGATCACACCATTTTTACACTCCAGTAGCAATAGATAATGTTCCCTATATCATCATGACATTGATCACAAAATATACTGGGAAACTTCTGTATTTTTGCCTAGCTGATAGGTAAGAAGCAGCATTTGTGTACTTTTAATTTGCATGTCTCTTATTAGGATGTGGTGAGCCGTTCTAATTAGACCGTGGCCGCCCTTAGAAGATGGTGCCGGCTTCCACTGTGGCCTGTGATAAACAACTCCTTTTATGGAGAATTGGCACGCAATCCCTTCCCACCCTATGAGAGAGATCCACGTGGCAGCTTGGGATTGGTATGTGGGAGGCTTTATTAGGCTGTGCTTGGGCGCTCGGCGGCGGGCGCTAGAAGATGATACATGACTCAAGGCCTGAATAAACTGCTGAAAGAAGAATCCTGTGTCGGTCGTGTTTTCCCTTGCCGGCGAGGGGTCGCGACATTAGGAGAAAGGTTGAGCACCATTTTGTATGTTCAAGGGCCATTTGAGTTCTTTTTGCATAATCTGGTCATGCCCTTTGCCCATTTTTATATCAGGTTGTTGGTCGTCTTCATCTTACATTTAGAAGCTCTCTGTAAGGATAACTATATAGTAACTTGCCCACTAATAAACATGGCTTTACCAGTGTCCTGGAATCCACCCTATTTCAGATGAACAACTGTTCCATTTGGTAAAGAACTGGAAGGGAGGTGGAAAATTAGT
Organism: Marmota marmota marmota; assembly: GCF_001458135.2. NCBI lineage: Eukaryota > Metazoa > Chordata > Mammalia > Rodentia > Sciuridae > Marmota > Marmota marmota. Next base: position 147,075 of record NW_025999894.1, on the reverse strand, counting down.
GGAAGCTTTGTCTTCATCTTATAACTCAAATATAGATAGAAAACAATGTGTTTTGAAAGGTGCAAGAGATTAAATCAAAATGCAGATGGACTCCCTTATATCACTCTTCCTTCTCCTCTAAATCCCACTGAAATAAATGATAGTGAGTCAGAATTCCTAGATGATAAAAAGCTGAAGGAATCAGAAAACTACTGGAGGAAAAAAAATCATAGCCCAAATCCCTAAATAGAAGGCTACTATTATAGCATTCCTAACAAAATTCCAGAGTTAAATAAGAGTGCAGGAGGTTCTGGCAGAAATGACTAGGACAAATAATTTCAAGGTTTTATTTGGAGGAGTTGGGACAATTAGGCCTTTTTCCCTTTCTCAGTGCCTTAAGTTTCTGGTAGCTGCCATATTTGCTCTATGATGAATCCCTGAAAATTGCTTTCTCCATAAAGTAAACACCCCACCAGATGGGAGCTCATGGTGTTAAGTGCCAGGATAAATGGCAACATAGCAAAGCTATGGTAACTCTGGAAATACATAGCAGACCACGAGGACTCTTACTCTTCAACATATCCAACACAATAAAACAAAGATATGAGGGGTGAAAATGTGGGAGGAAAATAAGAAAAATTACCATTATTTGCATATGATGAGGTCACCTACCTAGAAAATGCAGAAAAGCTGAAAAGTTATTAGAATTAATTAGAGGTTTTGAAAACTTGTTAAGCTATGAAGTCCACTTCTATAAACTCCACAGCTTTCTTATATTTCATCAATTACCAGTTAAAATTTTAATGAAAAATATACTCACAATAGTGAAAACAAACAAACCATTAGAAAAATCTAAACACCTATGAATCAGGCCTCACAAGAAGTAGGCAAAATCCACAGGAAGACACACTCTCTGTGTCTTCTGCTAAATCTTCTCATGGGCATTAGGTACCAGCTGCTCTATCTTTCCTTGGTTCCTCTACTGGTGTCACTGACTCATGGGTCAGGTGTGTGTGGTGAGCTCTTTGATGAAGGTTTTGGCTTCTGCAGGATACTTGTCTGTCCCTAGGATCAAAGACAGTAGAAACTAACAGGAGTTTCCATCTGTCTTCATGGGGTCCTAGCTTATATGTGGGGCTTGTACCCTGTTTTTGATCTCTTCCACTTTATATCCATCTTCCCTTCCTGCTGGCTTACATTCTGGACTGAAAACTCTAGCATCAGACCCAGCAACAATGAGAGATTTGTTACCCAGCTCCTACAACAGTGTAAGCCAGTTCCCTGTAATGAACTTATATGAAAATGTTCCCAGTGGTTCTGCTTCTCTGGATGAAGCCCAGTTGATGTAGTACATTTCAAAGGTTAAACATAAAGCAAATGGTATCAATTACATTACACAGGCAGAAGTGTGCTCTTAGGGAAAAGGTCATTGTTGACCAGTAGGACCAGAAAAGACAATACTTCTGGAAAATTATGGAAAAATTTTCTTTCTAAATTAGTCTCAGCTACTGTTTCAGAATTACAAATGTCAATGATTCAAATTTTATCGTATACACAGAATTACCTGAAATGTTAACTTCCTTTCACCCAACTTCCTGTTTCAATTCCAGGCAATACAGTAAGTAAATAGTAGTGTGATTTACCATAGCACCAAAATAAAGCACAGGGATCAGATTCAAGATACTGACTCCATCAGTTATTAGCTGAGTCAGGTTCCTTTGCTCGGTTTGTTAATTGTAAAATGTGGACAAAATACTGCCTACCTCATAGTATTGAAGGGACTCTTACATGTAAAGATCTTTAGCAAAATACTTATTACAAAGGAAAAATCAACATTAGTAATTATTGGTTTTAGTCATCCTTATTCACTAAAAATGTATCACTGTCCACTGTCTCTTCATATTTCTTGCATTTATTCTTTTCTTTTTTCTCTGTTTGCATTAGGGATTGAACCTAGAGTGCTTTACCACTGAACTACATCACCAGTCCTCCATATATATATATATATATATATATTTTTTTTTTTTTAAAGAGAGAGAGAGAGAATTTTTTAGTATTTATTTTTTAGTTTTTCGGCGGACACAACATCTTTGTTTGTAAGTGGTGCTGAGGATTGAACCCAGGCCGTGTGCATGCCAGGCGAGCGCGCTACCGCTTGAGCGCACTCACCAGTCCTTTATATTTTTAATTTTCAGACAAGCTGAATTGCTTATAGCCTTGCTAATTTTCTGATGCTGGCCACAAACTTGTGATCCTCCTGCCTCAGCTTCCCAAGTCACTGGGATTACAGGCATGTGCCACTGTGCCCAACCTGCATTTCTTTGGTTTTAAAAGATGATAGTTCCCAGATTGCCATCACCTTAATAATTACAATTAATACTTAGATAATGATTATTATATACCAAGGAATGGTCTAAGAGTTTTCCATAAACTAAATAACTTAATCTAATGAAAACAACCTTGTGATATAGGTGCTATTGTTCCCCCAAGTTGAAGTGTCTGAAGCATAGGGATATTAAACAACTTGACCAAGGCACCCAGGTGGTGCTACACTTCTTGGCAAGCTTTTGGTTCTTGCCATTCTCTCCCTCTACCCACCCTTAGAGACAAAGTCATTGGGACTTCCACAATACGTACAAATTAGGATTTAATTTTCTCTCCCTGACTGAGTCAACATTTGCTAAATTCTATCAAATTCTTAATTCCTATCTTCCTAACCTCATAATTCTATGAAAGGTGTTATCACTAACTGGTAAAGAACCTACTATGTTCCAGGCATAGAGGGTGAATAGGAGGAACGAGGGATGGGGTAAAAAGATAAAACATGATTAAAAGGTAAATTATGATTTATACCTATTGTCTTACAATTAATCTCATTTTTATATTAGTGTTAAACTATGCTTGAAGCATATAATTAACATGAATCCCAAGAAGGAATGCATCCCTGGAGTGGAACAGGACAAAATGCACAACCACTCTCCTTCATGCTTAGTTGGGTGTTCATGCCTGGGGAGAAGAACCTGGATTCTAAAGTTTTGTAGTCAAGCAAAGAGGAGACTGCTTGAGATTGAGCCACCTCAGTCCCTTCTATCAGTAGTCTGTGATTCAGTGACTTTCTCTCAGGCCCATTGGTATTCCTCTCTTCCAAGTAAGTGAAAAAAAAAGTCCATAAATGGCCACTGTATGGATGTTTATGAAAGCTTTATTTTGTAATACCCCCCAAATTAGAAACAATCCAAATGTCCATCAACAGGTGAATGAACAAACTGGCATATCCATATGATGTAATACTACACAGCAGTAAAAAGGAACGGACTGTTGGTACATTCAGCAACATAGATAAATCTCAGGTGTGTGAGCTGTTCACCAGAAAAATCAACCATGTAATTAGAGTTGAAAATTTCAGCCACACTGGCTCCCCAATACCTGGGGAAGAAAGAAGAACTGCAGTTCAATTATATGGCCAATAATATAACCAATCACATCTGCATAATGATTATTGTATACCAAGGAATGTTCTAAGAGTAAAATAATATAACCAATCACATCTGCATAATCCCATATAACTCAGAGGAGCTTCCTCCTGGTAAACACTTGACATGCTGGGAGGGTGACACTCCTGGATTTCAAAAGAAGGCCTGGAAGCTCTCTAACTACCTTGCCTGTGTGTTTCTTTTGTTGGGGGGGAAGGAGGCACTGGGGATTGAACTCAGGGGCACTCGACCACTGAGCCTCCTCTCCAGCCCTATTGTGTAATTTATTTAGAGACGGGGTCTCACTAAATTGCTTAGCGCCTTGGTTGCTGAGGCTGGCTTTGAACTTGCAATCCTCCTGCCTCTGCCAAAACCATCAAATTGTTTTCCATGGTGGAAAACAATTGTTTTCCATAATGCACCATGTTTTCCTTCCTACCATCAATATATGAGGTTCTAATTTCTCCACATCCCCAATGACACTTATTATCTGTGTTGTTTACAATCACTTAGTGCATGTGTAGTGATATCTCTCTGTGGTTTTCATTTGCACTTATCTAATGTAGAGCATCTTTTCATGTGCTAATTGGTCATTTGTATAACATCTTTGGAGGAATGCCTATTCAAATCCTTTGTCCATTTAAAAAATAGCCAGGTATATACCACACTTGTCATCCCAGCTACTCAGGAGGCTGAATCAGGAGAATCGCAAATTCGAGGCTAGCCTGGGCAACTTAGAGAGACCCTATCTCAAAACAAAATATTAAAAGAGCTGGGGATGTAGTCAGTGGTAGAGTACCTCTAGTTCAATTCTAGAACCACATAATAAAAGTTTGTTTTATATCAATTTTAGCTTAAAGAAAAACTATGTAGAAAGTAGAGTTCCCTAAATGCTGCCTCTACAACAAGAGTTGCTCTTATCATGCGTTAGAGGAATAAATTTGTATATGATGAATGAATATTGATGCATTATTCACTAACCTCCACATTGGAGTTCACTCTTTGGTTTGTCCAGCTCTATGAGCTTTGACAAATATATAATGCCATGAATCCACTATCATTGTTACCAGAGACAGTAGCTTCACTGCCTAAAAATCCCCTTTGATCTACCTACTCCTCTTTTCCCTGCCAGTCACTGCTCTTTTTTAAATTCTCTGTGATCTTGCCTTCTCCAGAAAGTTGCATATTTGGAATCACAGAATATGTGACCTTTTGAGACTGGAGTCTTTCACTTAAAAATATGCATTTAGGGCTGGGGCTCTGGCTCAGTGGTATAGTGCTTGCCTAGCACATGTGAGGCACTGGGTTCGATCCCCAGCACCACATTAAAAAAAAAATAAAAGTATTGTGTCCATCTACAACTAAAAATATTTTTTAAATATGCATTTAAAAATTATACTCCATGTATACATAATATATCAAAGTATATTTTAGGGGCTGGGGGTCATAGCTCAGTGGCAGAATGCTTGCCTAGCATGTGTGAGGTACTGCATATAAAGAAATAAGTAAATAATAAATAAAGGTTCATGAACAACTAAAAAAAATTTTAAAAGTATACTCTAATATCTTGAATATCTAAAAAGAACAAATATTTTTAAAAACCTTTCTCAGAAGGTCTGGCAAATGGCAGGATGAGTACCCCACACAAACCTGTTCCTCCATAGAATGGAAACAGAGCGACAGACGTGTAACTGCTTGAGGAGGTGAATGGCCAAGGGTAACGTTTTGAAACTGTCAGTAGAGAAAATGAATCCTAGTAAAATCCAGAGAGTAACAAAGCAAGAGAATTGGAATACCCCAGCACTTGGCACCTCTCTTGGGCGTATAGGACAAAGGGCCAGAGCATGACTCAGAAGTCTGCCTCCCACACACAAACAGCTTAAATAAATAAGTGAGCTGGAGTCCGCACAAGAGGCAAGCTTTGGAGATCTCACTGCATCTCTCAGCTGTAGCCAGGATCATCTTGGAAAAATTCCCACTGTCTGAGATTTATACTGCTCTGGGAGTCAGAAAATCAGGGTTCCTGTGGACACCTCCCTGCACTGACCAGGCAGAAGGCAGCCATGCAAGACACTCTTGGCTTAGGGGAATGTCTCTTGACACAAATCCCCAGAGAGTTTTATGCCACAGGGTTGTGTCAGGGAGATAAGTAGAGGACAATGCCCTCTGGAATCAGTGCTTTCAGCAAACCTGCCCTCTGTGACTGGGAGCAACACCAGTCCTATGTAGTTACCATCGGGGGCTGAGTCTGAAGACAGTGAGGTCAAGAGTAGCAGTTTCTATAAACTTCCTCCAGTAATTCAATTGCTCCCCAGTCCTCGGTGGCTTTGGCCTTTGCCACACTCCTGGGCACACAGACTGAAAACCTCTGGAATGAACGTAGGCCTGGAATGGGCTATATTCTACCCAAAGTTGGTTGGCAAGAAGGTCTGATCCACCACCACCCAGGCCACACAGACCCTTCCCGCTGGATGCAGAACTGAAAACCTCCAAGGAAGAAAGATTCCTGACCCTAAGGAAAGGTTCAGGAATGTTGTTAATAATTCATATATGTTGATATTTCTAAAGAGGAGTGATTCAGATGTCCCCTCTTAAGGAACCAGTAAACAAATGACATAAAGGAAATATTAGTAATGATTAAAAATATGTCTTTAACAAGTGCCTAGGGATAAATTACATATTCTGTATAACCTCATATTTGTGAATAACAGAATTATACTGAAAAAAAAATACATTGAAAAACCTTAACTTTTGTAGCTGAGAAGTGCAATTGTGTCAATTTTTTTTTAATATTTTTAGGTTTCCCCCCCAATTTTCCATAGTTAATGTATAACTTAAGTAATAAAATGTTATTTAATAAATATGAGCATTTGTTTTTTACAATAGCAAGCAGTTCATTAGTAGGCAAAGAGAAAAATCTGACATCTAACTTATTTTAAAGGAGCTTAGAGTTTGATAAGGGATTTTTAAAATTTATTGTTTGTTTGCTTGTTTTTTTAAGGAAAGATGAAATAAATGTGAAACCTCAGCTCATTAAAAGCAGGGATTGAATAGTATTTCCCCAGTGTCTATCACAGTGCTTTGGTAGAGAAGACACAATAGCACATATTTGGTAGTTCTGTAACCAAATAAAGAATGATGAATTCCGACTTGAGATTAGTCAAATACAGTAGGGGGTCCCAGTCTTAACCTGTTACTAAAAAACAGACACAAAGCCAGGCACGATGGTGCTTGCCTGGAGCCCCAGCTACTTAGAAGTCTGAGAGTACAAGACCACTGAGGCCATGAGCTTGGGGGAGCCTGAGTGATACAGCTTTAAAAATAGGGAGGGAGGGAGGGAGGGTGAGAGGGAGGGGCAGGAAATAACATTGAAGACAATTACTTCTTAAGTCACCAAGAGATATTTCCAAGATGACAGGATAAGAAATGAAGTCTCTGTGTTTATAAGATACAAGAAAGTTCTTGTGAGAGCTACAAGATCAAAATTTCACCTAGAAATAGGGACAGGGTAAAATTTTTGTATCATGTAAAATTTTTACTATGGTTGGATACAGAGCAAAAGGAGTTGTTTAAATACATACTGCACATTCATTCCATTGTCTCATTAGACTATTTTTTTCCTAAAGAAAATAAAATTCATTATTACTGAAATCAATATAAAATGCAGATGTGGATATAATCATGGAAAACACATCTATAACAAAAGCACATGAATTATGTAATGATTCTATATATTTTAGAACCTCAATAAAATGGGTAATTTTCTTCTTTCTCTCTCTGTCTGTCTCTCTTTGACACGAAGGATTGAACCCAATTCCTCATGCATGTTATGCAGGTGCTTTAATCACTGAGCTACATCCCCAGCCCAAATTTCTTAAAAATATAAATGAATAACATTGATCCAACAAAAGAAATTTTCAGAATGATTTTCATAAAAGAAATTGAGAAAGTTGTAAGTAGGATTAAACTCATCTAAAATAGGAGCTCATGACAGCTCTATAGAATCCCACCAATAATTTATGAAGTAGATTATTTCTATACTATTTAAGTTTTCCCAGAGTATAAAAAAAGAACAAAATTTTAATTAGCTTTATGAAATAAGAATAATGTTAATACCAAAATCTAACAAAGAAACAAAAAATAAAGATAGACTGGTCTTGCTTATAAATACCATTGCAAAAATCTTAAATATTTAACAATATGAATTCAGCACCTCAAAAAAAAAGAATTTCATAATCAGGATAGTTCAATATGAGGAGATCAGTAATTATAATTTATCATCACAATAGTTCTAAGGAAAGAAACGATAGGCTCAATATTATAGGCACTAAAATGGCATGTGACAGAATACTCAACACATCTTGAAAAACCAGCCTCTACCTCAGAGCAAAGCCTGTCCAAGGAAGGGACATCACCTTTGTCCTTGGAAAAACCCACAGAGCACTCCTAGGCACATTCCCACCCTGCTAAGTTGTTTATCTACAAATAACAGGAGAGATCTGCTGCGCCAGGTGTCCCTGACTCAGTCAGGCTAGGTGGGGATCCATAGCAACCCCCTAGCAGCCACCAATCAGCATGAGACAGGGAAATACCCTGGGATGCCAGATGACCCTCCCAGTAGTTTATGGTGGTTGATAATATATTGGGAAACCATGTAGTTCAGCACGTACACCCCTCTTGGCTTAAACCAATCAGTTCAAATGAATACCCCTTTTGTACTGACCAATCACCCCTACCCAACGTGTTCCCGCCAGTGAATGTGCTAATCATGTTTTAGAGTTGTTATTTGATTTTCCCACGGTGTGTGGTGATTTGCTAAGAGATGCTATGATGTATGTGAAGTCCCTGCCTTCTCCAAAGAATGTATAAAACTGCTGTAAACCCTGGGCTCAGGGCCTCTCAGCGTCACCAGTTGCTGTGTGTGCCCGCGGAGGACCGAGCTAGCTCGCAATAAACACCTCTTTGATGCTTACATCGATCTTGGGCCTCTGGTGGTCTTTTGGGGGTCCCGAATTCGAGCATAACAATCTTATTGGCAATATTCAATAAAATAGACTCCACGGACACTTCATAAACATAATTAAAAAAAGACATGCACACACATACAAAGCTCTGTGTGTATATATATGCATATAATTCAGCTCCAAATCTAGCATGCCATTTAATTGAGAAACATTGAAACATTATCACTGAAGTCATAAGACAAGAATTTCCACTAATACCACAATTTATTATACTACTACAGGCATTAGGAAAAAGAAAGAGAACTACAAATCTGTGGTAAAAAAAATCTGTAAAGAATATCAAATTAAGATTATTCACAGATTATATGACTATATATCTGGAAGATTGAGAAGCAACTATAAGTCACTGTAAATAATAAGAATTCAGAATTTTATTCTGCTGCAGAATAAAATAGACACTAGTATTGCTGTATGTATATACATGTCTGTATAACCAATGTGATTCTGCAACCTGTACACTCAGAAAAATGAGAAATTATACCCATTTGATTCAAATGTATGATATGTCAAGATCATTGTATTGCCATGTACAACTAATAAAAAAAAGAATTCAGAATTGTAACAAGATTCAAATTCACACACTTATTAATGGTCTTCATCTGTGATGTTAAAAGAAAAACTGTGGGGGATGGGGTATAGCTCAGTGGTAGAGCACTTGCCTCGTATGTGCAAGTCCCTATCTATGTTCTATCACCAGTATTGGGGGGCGGGTGGAACAAAACTTTAGACAGATTAAATTTAATAAAGCGTATGTGGGCAAAGAATGATTTATGTATTAGACAGTATTCAGAAATAGAAAAGGCTCAGAGAGCTCCACCCAATAAGCATGAGCAGTGAGCTTTTATAGGCAGAACACAGAAGCAAAGTAGATAAATCACTTTAGGTTTGCCTTATTTAGCTTGCTGTGATCAGGTATTTACCTTATTTGGGCATGGTCTGAAAAATTGGATACCTGTGATTAGCTGAAGCTCAGCTGTTTGCAATTGACTGAATTTTGGTTCAGTCAATTGCAAATTTTGGTTCCTTATTTACTAAGTTAACATTTCCCTTTGTTATGGAAGAACTCTTAAGTACAGATACAGCTTCAGGGCAAGGGACCACCGTTTATTTAACGATATAACCACCTAGATCATTTAATGGAAGGAAAGGCCTTATCTACACGGAAGGATAGCTGTGTAGGGATAAACTTAAGAAATGTACAAAAGTTCTATGAGGACAGTGATAAAAATATGCCTGAGTGAAACTGGCATTTCATCAGCTATGTGAACATAAAAGCTGTGTTAGAGAAGCACCCATTTCATAAAAACAGCTGGCTTCCAGGTATTGGTCATGATATTAACAAATAACTTTACTTGTTCCTTTCTAATTTAGACATGTTTTCTTTTTCTAATTGTTCTGTGTCAAACTTCCAATACTATGTTGAGTACAAGTAGCAGAACCAGACATCCTTATCTTGAGCTGAGGGAAAAACTTAGCCTTTCACCACTTTGTTTATAAATGGCCTTTATCACATGGAAGAATTTTCCAATCTTTGAATCATTTTTGTTTTTCTATCCTGCATTTTTTATTGTGATAAAACACACATAACAACATTTACCTATACAACTCAATGGTGTTTAGTATATTCACACTGTACAACCATCATTACTACCTACCCACAGGACTTTTTCATTATTCCAACTGGTAATTCTGAGGCCAGATTTAAAGATAGGTAGTCAGTGTAGTTAGGTAAACCGGGTCTAATATCGAGTAAAATCCAAAATGAAGGCCATGTTGAGAATGAAGTCTGGGAAAAGCAGAACAACTCTTGGAATATTAATGTCCCCAAGGCCCAGAGCCCATCCCAAAGAAATGTTAATGAAACAGCTCCCAGCAAACTTAAAGATGCTGACCCAAAAGTCCTTCCTGCCCAGATTACTCCTTTGGCCCACCTGTGCCCCATCCTTCAGGCCTTCCTGAAAGAGTAAAAGAAATTGAAGTTAAAGTGTAAAAGACCTGTAAAGTTTGCAGCTGTAAAGTTTCTAAGCTGCAAAGCCTGAGTTAAAAATGCAAAGGACCAGGTATTGTTAAGTTCCTATGCTACACTCAAAACCTGAAATTCCTGTAGCTGTTAGGACAATTCCCGGGACTGCCCAGTAGATATTCCCCCTGACCATTTAGTTGTTTAATAACCTAGACCCTGTGCAGCTTTGCACGTAGGCATCTCAGGGCCCAAACCAATCAGTTTGAATGTATCCCCCTCCTTAGGACTGACCTATCACTCCCGCCAGACCTGTTCCTGCCAATGAATGTACTAATCATGTTTGAGAATTGTTGTTTGATTTTCCCACGGTGTATGTTGATTTGTTAAAGGAGACTGTGATGTATGTAAAGTCCCTGCCCTCCCAAAAAAAGTGTACTTAAGCACTGCTCAACCCCTGCTTGGGGCTCTGGGCTGCTCTCCCTCCTTGAGTGAGCACAGAGCCCCAGCATGCTGGATCTCCAATAAACCCCCTTTTGCTATTGCATGAGTCGGTCTCTTGGTGGTCTCTTCCCTTACATTCCCACCTACATTCCATCACTGAAAGATAACATAACAGAGGACAGGAATGCGGGAAAGCTAAAAGAAGACCTTAGCTATAAAAGAGGGAGACCTCCCCCACTTCCACGGATTCCACCTCTTGGGTCCCCTTCTTCCTCTGGGAGAAGTCTTTTCTGCTGTCCTTACTAAAGCCTCTATTTTCCACTCTGACCTTGCCTCGGCGTGCTTCTCTGGTGTTATACTTCAACATTGGGGAAGCAAGAACTCTCACCAGTAAACAGCGGTAACAATTCTACACCCATTAAATGGTAACTCCTGTTACCCCCACTCCTTCCCGAATCCTACCACCATTCCCTGGTAACCACTACTTTCTGTCTCTGTGAATTTGGCTATTTTAGGTAAATCATACAAATGGAATTACATAGTATTTGTCTCCTTTTATCTTAGGTAATTTTATTTAAACTTCTATTTTTCATCTCTTTACCTTTTGTTCTCATTTTCTGTTAAAGGGTTCTTTACTCTTCCATTTCTTTCTTGAGTTTTAATTACTTGTTTGTCCTATCTTGTGTGAGAAACAATGCTCACCTGCCCAAACCCAAAGAATGGACTCAGAGATCCGAGGTGTGGTAGAAAAGTGAGACTTTAGTGACAGTCTTGAAAGGATAGGAGGCATACCAGGAACAGTTATAGCAAGCAATTTATTTATTCCTTGCATACAAATCCTCCTGCCCCAACCCTGGGTACTATGGGGGTTATAATCATCCCAGGTATCACCTAAGTTTCCTTATAAGGTCATTCCCTTTTTGGAAATGACTCCTGAACCAATCAAATCTAGGTGTATGTCTTTAAAAAGGAGTGCATCCTGTGGGGCCTAACTTTGGACCCATTGAGTTGTTTATGCTCAAGGATGCACCAAGCTGGGGAGTGCTGGGTGGGAGTGGGGGAGTTTATTCCTGATGTCTGCCAGTGCAAGATAAGGATATGCTGACAGGTTGCTGGTGGTTTTGTGCTTTATAGTCACCAAAACAAGCTGTTGTGCAAACTGGCTACCAGTAATCCTTCATTCAAAGCTGAGTCATTTGCATCCTTTAAACTAAATACTTTGCTTTGAAAATAGACCATCAAATATTTTATTCCTCACATCTGTTCTATCTATTCTTTAATCTTACAACCTTCCTTTAAACTTTTTTTTTTTTTTTTGGTACCAGGGATTAAACTCAGGGTCCTCAACCACTGAGCCACATATCCAGTCCTATTTTGTATTTTATTTAGAGACAGGGTCTCACTGAGTTGCTTAGCGCCTCACTGTTGCTGAGGCTGGCTTTGAAATGGAGGTCCTCCTGCCTCAGCCTCCTGAGCCACTGGGATAACGGGCGTGCACCACCATGCCTGGCTTGGACTTTTTTCTTTTCAAAGATCATGTTTAAATCTGCCAAGAAACTGTATCATACACCTGGATATTTCTTTTGCACAAGGTTTGCATTTCCTTTTTCCTTAGTTATATATACATGTGCATGTGTGTAACGTCTATGGTCCTATGATTATTATTTTTTGGCTATTACTGATCTGTGACCATAAACTACTACACCAAGGCTAGCATTTGCTGAAAAGGAGTGAGGTAAGAGTTAGGAAAGGTATCTAAGGCAGTCTGAGGCTCCAATTCAGATTTTATTCAGATTTGCTTAACCTTTCATAAAATTTGTTATTTCTAATCATATAAATTATGAAAAGAGTCAAAAAACACATGAAAAGGTGCCCATTGAAAGGAAAGTGACCACAACACTCGGAGCGACCAAGAGATTTTTATTGCAGCAGTGCAACAGAGGAGAAAAGAGAGAGAAGCGGGGGGCCCAGCTGGGGAAGGCTTTTATAGCCCTTCTGCTGTGCTGCCTAAATCTAACAGGTCTCTGGGTTTGCAAGCTGCCTTGTTGGCACAAGGGGGGTTAAGTGTTCGGCCTTGAGTGGCAGGTTAAGTGTTCAGCCTTGAGTGGGGGCTTGGGCATTTGGGCTTGAAGCAAACAGGTGATAAAGAACCAGACAGAGGGTTTGAGAAGCTAGGTCATCCTGCAACTAACTTTGTTTGGCATGCCCTGCAGACAACTTATTCAGGCTGTCCTGCACCTAACATCCATGATCATTAATCAGTAGGGAAATGCAAGTTAAATTCACAATGAGGTACCACTATACATCTTTCAGAATAGATAATTTTTAAGAAACTGACATTAGCAAGTGTTAGAGAGGCTATGGAATACCTAGACTGTGCCATACATTACTGTTCCGTATATTGGTATGTATGGTATTCCAGTTAAATTGGTATAAACATGTTGAAAACTTATTGGGCTACTAAAGTTAAACATGTATTGCTTCTGCCCAGAAACTCTATATTAGCAATTGGGTAGGCCCTACCCAACTGAGAAATGATCTGGGTAGTAGATATACAGGTAGGTTAATTATGTACACTATTTTGTACTTAAGTACTATCTAATAAAATATACTATTTATGTACACTATTTTGTATTTAAGTACTATCTAATAAAATGTACTATTTATTTAAGTACTATCTAATAAAGTGTATTATTTATTACCAAACTCTCCACCGCCAAACTGATGGCCCATATGCAGGGTTTAGGTCTTTGATCTCCTCACTTGTTGGCACAGAGCTTGTTTTTAAGGCAAAGGTGAAATAAACAATTATCTCAACCTCTGAGGGTGGAAAACGGTGTGTACCCAGGACTTATTTCTTTCTTCTGGTTAATTTCATTTCTTAGATAGCTGGATATGATTTACTTCTTAGTTATTTCCCCCTACAAGGAGTATATTTATTGCTTAGGATTATTATTACAGATTTAAGATATTTTATTTCCTCCTACTCCACAGTGTAATCTGAGGACCTAAACAATAGAATTGAGTGAAATTTAGCAAGTTTTTCTATAATAAAGTCTCTTTTGATGGGAAGTGGCAAATAGTTGATTTGAATGTCTGTCTTTAACATCTGAAAATTTACTGACTCATGAAACTACAAAGTGCAGATGTACTTTTACCTACAAGTTTTTACTAAGTACAATAAATCTTATCAGGACACTGTCTCTAAACTCTTCTTTATTTTGTATTGACTTTATTTTTAAGGATTCATTTCCCTCTGGGTGCTAAAAAAACTAGTTACACAGAGCTCTATGATCATACCAAATGCATATATAGTAATCCTACAGGGAAAAGCATTTCTTTTGCATGATAGTGTTAACAAAAGTTCCAGAGAGGACTGAGCTTGGGGCATCACACATTCCTGAATCAATCACTGTGCTGAGGAGGATTTGATTTTCTGTCTAGATATGCATGGATCATATAAACCCCTGGGGTTATGATGGGGAGTGATGATAGTGAATTTCCCATAAAAAGATGCCTCCTTTTTAAAAAAACTGGAAATGGGGTTGGAAAAGTACCATGGACAGGCCTTCTAATATTACTACAATCTAATACCTTTCCTGAAAGTAGCTTGGGAGGACTCATCCCATGTTTTTGTATCCTGTAGTTGCAATTTCATTGGCCCTTAGCTACTTAAATGAATGGATCATATTTGAACCAGAAAAGAGAATGTTTCAATTTGGGAGCACAGTAAAAGAATTCTCAGTCCTCTCCTTGATTCCATACATAAATTGCCTTGTTCTCTTAAAGTGTTTGAATATGGGCTTTAAATATGCCTATCAAAATGCCATCAATTGATTTCTCTAATAAAATGTGCAAGAGCAAGTAAGAGTCAACTCTGTGATTATGCCATTAGAATTACAATACATTAGTTTTGTAACCTTCACATCTTATCTTCAATAGAAGCACTTCTTCTCAGAGATTAACTCACCATAGAGGATATTGATTGCTCTTCAATTTCACACTGGAATTCTTATTTATATTTTAAAAGATTTATAGCATGCATGGTTCCTATTTCAATTTACTTTACAAAATTTATGCTTACACAATGTTTATTATCTCAGGGTTTACAAATGTTCACTCTTTCAGATTAGATAAAGATAGTAACTGAGTGTACTGTATGGTAAACTTTGAGCTGATTTAAACATTGCCACACAGTTCTAGATGCTGACCTTAGACAGTTGGCTTGCTAGGCACAGACATTCCTCAATTATGTATGGAGTTGATTGATTTAAAGATTTCAATGTCTGGGACTGGGGTCATAGTTCAGTGGTATCGTGCTTGCCTGGCACATGTGAAGTACTGGGTTTAGTTCTCAGCACCACATAAAAATAAATAAAATAAAGATTAAAAAAAAAGATTTGGTATGTCTTGGGGGGGCTATTGCCTGTAATCTAACAAGCTGTTTACCTTCTCCCAGGCCTTCTCTTACCTACAATTTCCCAACTTTAACCATAACATCTCCATATGGACTGGCTTATTTTGTTCTGTTTTAGCAGGCAAGGGAGAAGCAGAAGGGAAGAAGAGTTTGATAATCTTGCCAATTTTCTTGCTTCACTGTTTTATCAGCTTTTTTGCTGCCATGAGCAAAAGATCTGACAAGAACAAATTTAGAGGAGGCAAAGTTTATTTGGCACTCATGGTTTCAAAGATCTCTATCGATCCATAGTTAGCTGGCTCCACTGCTCTGGGTATAAGGTGAGGCAAAACCTCATGGTGGGCGTGGTGGAGAAAAGCAGTTCAGATATAGCACCAGAAAGCAGAGACACAGACAGTTCCCCTCAACACAGACAGAATATAAACCCCAGGGCTCTCCCCCAGCAATCTACCTCCTCCAGCCACACCCTGCCGGCCTACAGTAATCCCAATCAGGGAGTTGATGCACTGAGTAGGTAAGGCTCTCATAAAATGATCATTTCACCTCTGAACATTCTTGCATTGTTTCACACATGACCTTTTGGGGGGACTTCTCATATCTAAACCGTAATATTCACCAAAAATCTCCTTAAAAACTCAAATTACAGGCCGTTGAGAAAATCACAAATTAGCTGGACATGCCATGCAAAGGAAATGGAGTAAAAAAGCCCTGGGGTGAATTCTTAATTATTTGTTTCATAATTGTTACATGCTTCTTTATGATTTATAAAGGTTTTGTAGAGAAAAGTAAAATCTTTAAGGCATTTTATGATAACACATTAAAGGACTCTGCTTTTGTGTCAGCTCAGGTGTTCACGGGAACAGGAATATAGAATGCTAGTCCTTACTTTTAATTGCACTTTCATGATTAATTTTTCTTCCTGTTAAATCTTTTACACTGGTATGTAAAATAAAAAGAAATGATTATTTGATTTCCCTTCTGATGATCTGTAATGATTTAAATTGCAGATATTTAATATTACTTAATGTATTCAAACATAAGTTTGATTTTAAAAAAATCTCATACCTTGTGAAGGCAATGAAATATTTCTCAATGACCTGAGGACCAAAGGAACCATCTTTCCAGTTAAATGAGTCTTATTACAAAGGACCAAATGGTTAAAAAGAGAAGAATGTGTACACTTACTTAGCTTCTGCATGTGAAGCTTGGGTTCCACTACTACCTGTATTACTTACCCATCTTCATCCAAGTGAAGCAAAAGGGAATTCATAACATTTTTTCTCATCTGAACAACTAGTGAAATGAATAACAAATCTGAATTTTAATCTTCACTAAATAGCTGAAAACCTTGTCTTTTGGCTGTGTTGGGCTACTGCCTCATCAAAAATACATAAAATTCTCTGTCAATTAATGAAAGAGAAAGGAGTAGTCTGGCAATAACTTTCAAATTTTCCTGAATTCAGATTTTTCAGTTATGGCTAAAATGAGGCTTTTCATTCTTGCATGCCCCTTTAATAATTTGGCAGGCAACACAGTCCTAGAATTTAAGCTTCCTTTTTAGTTCATGACTATTAAATAGATAATTCCTCAAAACATACTCCTTATATTAAGGATTATGTAACCACATTTTAAAAAATAAATTCGTTTTTCTTGTTGGTATGTGTTTCCTTTTCATTTAATTTGATTATCTGCTGGTGTTGGGGCCAATAGATTTGTGAATATTCTGTGAATGTGTACCTGTATAAGTGTATATATATTTTCTTCCAGCTAATACCTCAGATGTGTGATTGTTTAATAATATATATACCACACTACATTTGCACATAGCAGGGCTTCCATTAGCAGTGGATATTCATGTTTCTAAATTTGAATATCCACAGAATTAGTCCACAGAATTTCATTGGTGTAAATTCTTTCAGTTGATCTTTTTTCATATTTTAATGCAAATTCCTACTGTAAGGCCTATACTTCTTTCTAAATCTAGCAATCTGGAAATATATAAAGGTAAGAAGTGTTTCTTAAAGTATCTTAATTTAGTAAGTGATTAAAAATTGGGATGATTAGTTGCCAAGATGTCTAGTAACTGCATAGCAGATGACACCTGGCATGAATACGGGTCTTATTTACTTCACAAGATTCTATATGTTCTGATATTGTACTTTGTCACTTAAGAGCACCATTAAACTTTGGAGTATTTTAATCATTGCTTTGAAAATGAATTGTTTGTGAGATTGGATGACTATAATAATGATAAGAAATGTAATTGATATTTTGTAATTTATATTAAGAAATGCTTCTTACCTTTTTTTGCTTTGATTTTGAGATTGCTACATAAGACTTTCTTATTTAAAGTTTAGTTTTAGTTTGTTTTAAAAAGCTACAGGTAATTTTCAAGGTATGATGGAATTTTTAATGGAAGCCTTATGCAAGTTGAGTGAAGTGAAACTGGTAAAGGCGATATTACTTTATTTGTAGTGCATTCAAGATTATATAATTAGGTTTAAAGATGAAATGTCTGATTTGTAAAATATTTAATGTTATATCAGACTTATATAAAATAAAGTTTTCTGTGTGAGAACTGTTAAAATGCATTTGATTTTTAATGAATGTTCTACTGAATGATTTATGATGAATTTTTTGTCTTTCAGTCTCTGTAGTTTATCTCAATATATTAATAAAAAGGTTTGTTCTCACACACACACACACAAAAGCCCTGGGATGAGAATGTGTTCAGTGACCTTCAAGGAACATACTAAAAGGGAACATCCTGAACTTGAGACTATTATGTTAAGTGAAATAAACCAAACTCAGAAGGTTGAGAGTGGTATGTTTTCTCTCATATGTGGAAGCTAGAAAGGAAAAAGGAAAAGAAAGTTGGAGGTGGGGCAGGGATCTAATGAATCAAAGGGAGATCATTAGAGGAAAAGGACCAGGGGATGAGAGGAACAGAGTGAGGGTAAAAATGTTAGAGAGTGATATTGGCCCAATTATATTGTTATATTGTGTGTATGTATAAATTGTAACAACAAATCCCATTATTATGTACAGTTATAATGCACCAATAAAAAATTGTGGAAAGAAAAAAAAAAGAGGGAGCATCCTACAAACGTAGGTATACCCAGAGGCCAAGACATACAGGGTTGTAGAATTTGGTGTGGGCTTTGGATATTATTCTTAGTGTGACTGGAGGCTGTTGGAGTTTTGAGCAGGGAGCTAATAAAGCCAGGGTGCCTTCTAAAGGATCAACAACAGTTAGGTGAAGAAATAGGCTACAGCAAAGTCCATGAGTCAGGGTCCAGTCACAAAATAGAAAATAATCTATTATTTCATATTGGGGGAATTTTAAGAATAACAGATGTCAAAACAGAGAATGGGGTGATACAAGAGATCAGAAGCTTCTACAAATAACCTTGGCTGGAACCCATAGGGCTGAACAGCTCCTGTGCCAACTGAAGATGCTATTGTCTCTTATCCTCTAATAGACAGGTGTCACCTTGACCAAGGAAGGAACTCCTAGAGTCAGGAAGAAGCCAGGTGGCATGAGAGCCTAAAAAATATTGTCTATGCATTCTGGGTCCCTGCGGTACAATCAAGGCAAGCGTAGAACTGAGAAATAACAGATAAATAACCACCAAGGAGGCAAGAGCAGAAGTAGGGAGACCATTAGGGTGCTATTGCCATACATAGATCAGGTGAAAGATGATTATTGTTTGAACTAGGGTAGAAGTATTTACATTTAATATCTATTTTAAAGACAGCCAAAGAGAAGAGCTAAGGGCTTCAGCTTGAGTAAATGGGATGAAGAACAGTCTCATTTATTGAGACAGGGAATACAGGACGCATATATTGTATTTGGTGAAGAATAGAGTTCAATTTAAAGTTAAGACTCCTATTATAAATTCAAATGGAGATAAATAGAATGTAGCCGAACCCTTTGGAATTCAGAGGAAAGATCAGAATTAGAGCCTTCTCTGACCACTATCCATAGGATTACTTGAGCTAGTGACGGTGAAAAGAGGACTAGGGCACTTGAACACTTAAAGAGAACAGAAAGGGGCGAAAGATACAGCAAAGAAAACCCAGAGGACTCCAGTGGGCTAAAACAAAACCCAAAAGAGTGCAGGGAAAGTGGGCGGGGTAGCGGGGGCACTGTTTCTAGAAATGAGAATGACCAACTGTGCCAAATGTTGCTGAATAGAACAAGAATGAGAACTAAGCTCTCCTACTAAATCTGCAAAAAGGAAGTGGGAAAGAAAACTTGAATAGTGTGGGTTCCCTCTATTAGGAGGAGTTGAGAGGAAAACCGGGATGATTTGCAGCTGAGAGAGGGAGGGAGGTGGGGGATGTGGCTCAGAGGTCGAGGGCTGGCCTAGCATGCATGAAGCCCTGAGTTCCATCCCCAGGGCTTCCCCGCCACCCGCAAAGCCCTAAAACCAAAAAAAAAAAAAAAAAAAAAAAAAAAAAAAAAA
>NW_025999894.1:0-127287 GCF_001458135.2 Marmota marmota marmota | reverse complement strand
ACTGAGGGGGTGCTGGGGGGGTGGGGGCAGCTGGAGGAAAAAAGGTTGGTCCTTCCTCCCCTTGGTGGCCTCGGTGGCTGGTGGTTTGTGGCTGAGGCGGTGCTGGGCGCTGCTCTGGGGCCCACTCTCCCACCCAGAGGCGAGACCCTGCCCACCTAGGCCCAGCGCGTTTGGCACCCCCAGGCCCCCCGACTCTGTGTATTCAGCCACATCTGAAGAGCCACAGAACAGAGGAGGAAGGAAACCCGCTTTCCAGGGCGTCTCGGTGCGTGGGCTGCATTCTCTAGGCGTCTGGGTACTTCCTGCACGATGTCTGGCTCTCCGCAGCTGCTTGCCCCTCTGCGACTCAGCTCACTTCTCCAGGACTACTCTTCCCTTTTTTTGGGAACCATCCAGGGGTTCCCTTCCCCAGCCCCCGCAACCTCTTCACTCACCTCGGCACCCAAAGCCCAGCCACCTCCGCTCGCGGTCAGGGAGGAGGGAGCGGGCGGGGCCGCGCGGTCACGTGGGCCGCCAGGACCAATAGGCACGCGGCTCCGGGTTGAGCTTAGCCTTGCGGCGCTTCTGTTGGGCAGTTGGACGTGGCCGGCGCTGAGGCCGCCAGGGAAGTAGCATTTAGTGGGACAAGTGAGGGGCGGCCTGGGTTCAGCGGTGGGAGTCCAACCGAAAGGAGGAGAGAATATCTGAGAGGGGGGACAGCGCCTGCAAGCACAGCTTCCATCCCGTTCGCCACGCCCCAGCGCCCCGGGAGCTTGCCTTTTTTTCTTCAGGACCAGGCCATGGAGAGCCAAGTCCGGCAGCTTCGACAAGCTTTCCGGACCGGCCGGTCGCGATCCCTGCGGTTCCGGCTGCAGCAGCTCGAGGCCCTGCGAAGGATGGTGCAGGAGCGCGAGAAGGACATCCTGTCTGCCATCGCCGCCGACCTGTGCAAGGTAAGTACGCGGAAGGAGGGGCGGGGATGCTAATCTCGTGAAGCCTTACTCCGGGGCCAATTTCCGCCCGAACTTTTGCTTTTCCCTTTATTTCTGATTATGCAAGCACTGTTGGAGTATTCTTCCCAGCAATACAAACAAAGCAAAATTCCTGTCGACTTTCCGATTCTCCTTATCCTCCAGTCTTGCTTAGATCCAGCCCTAACTGTATCAGCAGAGACCCTGGAAGTGCATGCGTTTCCTGAAGTCTGTAGTTCCTCTTCTGAGAATTTCCTTTTATATTCTTGCTCATATTTCTGTTGCACTTATGGTCCTTTTCCTTATGATTTGTAGGAGCTTTTTGTATATTCTGGACGTCAAAAGTTTATCAGCCTGACTTATAGCAGATATTTTGCTCCAGGTCTATTCTTGACTTATAACTTCGTTTTTAGTTTCTTCTGTAGACAGTGGTTTGGGGGTTATTATTTTTGCACTCAGATTTTTCTTCATTGCTTTGTGTATTATTAGGTCTTTGCTTCTCAAATTCTGCACTGACTGTCTCACCTGGGGATCTTAAACACAAATTATGGTTCAATAGGTCTGTGATGAAGACTTGAGATTGAAAGTTTCCAACGAGGTCTCCTGTGAGACTATACTGCCTTTTTTGGAAGCACATTTTGAGTAGCAAAGTTTTAAGTAGTATTTAGGGTATAATTTTTTCTAATTTTCTATTGCTGTATTTTTTTCTAATATTTCTGTATTTTCTAATATTGCTTTCCTCTTGTTTTTGCTTTTTATGTACATTCCAGGGATAGCAAGGCCTTCCCCTGGGTTTGATTCTTCCTTCCTCAGTCAAAGACTATTTCAAGAAGTAGTAACAGTAGTAGCTATGGAATTTCCTTTGGAGTACTTATGGTGGAGAGGCACTGTGATATTAAGTAAACAAAGTGGAGTAATTAAGATTCAGAACTGCTGTAAATCATTTATTCATTCTATAAGCTCCAAATTTTTTTTTCAGTGTGTGGTAAATACATGATTACTGAAGAAATACAGTAAGTTCCCATCTCTTAAGAGCTTTAAACTTAGTTGGGAAACAGAGCATACAGATAAAATATGAGTATAGTTATAAACCAGAGTGTTAAAGGTGAAATATTAGGATACAGGTCAAAAGCATAACTGCTATGTTAGTTAAAATGTGATCAAGGCAGGGCATTATTAATCAGGGAGGTCTCCTTGAGAGAGATAAATGTTTAAATTGAGTTTTAAAGGACTTAGATTAGTAAAAGGAGGTTTTAAAAGCATTGCATATATTGCATAGGGAGTTAATAAATTCTAATAGAGGAGTTGGATGGCAAACCAGCTAGTATGGTAACCCATTTATTTGTTACTACAGATGTACCTGGCCTGCAGCTTTTGACATTCATGTACAAGTCTATCCTACTCATTTTGTTAACTGGAAGTTAACTTCGATTCTCTTCTAACAGAGTGAATTCAATTCATACAATCAAGAAGTCATTACTGTCCTTGGGGAAATAGATCTTATGCTGGGGAATCTTCATGAATGGGTTACTGCTAAACCAGTTAAGAAGAACCTGCTCACTATGATGGATGAGGCCTATGTTCAACCAGAGCCTCTGGGAGTCATACTGATTATTGGAGCTTGGAACTACCCCTTTGTACTCACTATGCAACCACTGGTGGGAGCCATTGCTGCAGGTCTGGTGTCAGCTTATGTCTTTATACCTTTTTAGAGGGGATTATTCTCTCACATTGGTTATAAAGTAAGGATTGTGGCTAATTAAGTACATTTTCTTTGGTGGTTTGCTTTGGTTTATACCAGAAGTGTATCGAGAATTCATAAATATATACTTTTAAATGAGCTGCTGACAAGATTTGAATGAATGTTGTTTTGAAGTAGCTGGGGAATGAACCTGTGAGACTGAAAGGCATCTGAGTCAATAGATGCAGGGATTTGGGGTCAGGCATCCATATTTAATGTAGTTTCAATTGCTGGCTCTGGCCTTGGTTGTACCATTTGATTCTGTCTGACCAGTTTTCTTCATACTGATAAAGGATCTGGGAGTAATACCAGCTTGGGTGTATACCAAGTGCCAAGAGATTGATTTCTTACTGTGGAGAATCCAGATTGTCAGCTTTATGTTGACATAGTCTATTTGCTCATTAATTCTAGGGTACAGAGTAGAATCCAAGAGCAGAATTAGGAGAAAAACATGATAGCTGGAGGAGTGGGAAAGGCTGGAGATGTATGAATTAAGGGGTTAGCAATAAAGAAGGAGAAAATAAAAAGGAAGAGAAAGTAAGACAAGCTCTGATGTCCCTTGATGAAGACCAGACTTAAAACACTGCAAAAATAATTGGAATATCTCACCTGTACATGAATATCATTTTGGTAGCCATTAAAATGACTAAAGTATTTGATATTACTGTTCTGATTTTTTATTTTGTTTAGGAAATGCTGTGATTATCAAGCCTTCTGAACTAAGTGAAAATACAGCCAAGATCTTGGCTAAGCTCCTCCCTCAGTATTTAGATCAGGTAAGAATGTCTTGACCCATTTCAACACATCTGTTCATAGTGGAAGGTATACATTTGATTTTCCTGTA
The DNA here is from genome assembly GCF_001458135.2 of Marmota marmota marmota. Lineage (NCBI taxonomy): Eukaryota > Metazoa > Chordata > Mammalia > Rodentia > Sciuridae > Marmota > Marmota marmota. The sequence continues at coordinate 123,752 of NW_025999894.1, read as the reverse complement.
TGTCATTGCTAGCTGGGGAATTGTTTGCAGTTTCCTTAAACCTTCAACAATTGGCTTACTAAAAGAAGATAAGTTCCAAATTACACTGTGGAGAAACCTGTCTTTTGTAGTTACACAATATATTTAGGCTTGTGGCTTCCTAAGTACGCCAGCTATTCACAGATATTCTTCTACAGTATGGTGTTTGTGATTAATCCTTGTTTGCATTATCGTGATTTTTAGATGTTTTCATTTAATGAATTACTTAATGAGGGGCTAGCACTGTGCTGGCTGCTAGTTTATTTTTGTCACTGATAATCTCTTTTGTCTTTACAGAATATAATACTATATTATTATATAAGAGTACTTCTGCTTTTTAAAAGGGCACACTTGCTGCATGAAAACTACAGAAAGTGGATTCTCACTCTGAGTTAAAGTGCTGGCATTTAAGAGTATCAAAGTCTGAATAAAGAAGATTCTTTATTCTCTTAAGAGCTTTAAACTTGGCTATGGGGTGATTTATTCCTTTGTCTGAATCAGAGGTTCTTGTGCTCTCCTAGGGAGGAAGATAGTCACAAATTTAGGACTGCTGAGTTCCACATGAAATTGTTGTGGAATTCATTTAGCTTTCAACAAGACAACTTTAAAATATACTGCCTGAATTGTACATATTAATTTATAATGGCCTTGAGGCCAACTCTGGCTCTTGGAATAACATTGTTCTCTTTGTTAGCTTATCACTGTCATGACAGCCCACAGAACAATTTTGTTCTAATAGCTGTGGTTATCCAATCCAGAAGGATGAAATGGAAGATAATGAGATGTCAAGGATTGAGTAGGACATGGAGCCAAAAGATAGAAGATTAAGGTCCTGCTTTGTCCCTCACCAGGGGTAAACTCATTAGTAGTTGACTGTCCAGGCAGGGAGGGAAATAAGGCTTTAGTTGCTTCAGTTAGCTTATTAGGCAGTCCATTACATATGCTGTGGACATGAAGCCACAGAAAAGTTAAAACTTGAAACGTGTTGTGCAGTTAAATCATGAAATGAATGAGAACTAATTAGCCTTTTAAGGAGAAGGAAATCAAATGGAGACTTGAGGTCCACAAGCCAGCTTTTGCTTCATACTCAGAACTCAGAATCTTTTCAACATCTCCCTCTGTCTTCCTTCTTTGCCATTTGTTCTCAGTCATTATTTTTCATGCTGTTATTGTCCAAAGTAGTCTCTCTTTTAGAGTAGCTACTAATAATAGATGCACAGTGCATCTAAAGGTTCAGTCCACAGAAACTATGTGAATTCTCCCACTAACAGATAAGAAGACTGAGGCTCAGAGATGTTCAGTAGCTTGCCTAAGGTCACACATGTTAGCGAGTAGCAGAACCCAGAATCTGTCTGAATATACTTCAAAAGTAAGCATTCTCAGTCCCATGTTATATATACTATTCATTCAGCAGACATGAACTTGGCTTCTTTCTTGGACTAAGTCCTATTCTACAAATAGATTAAGCCATGCACCTTGGACCTGTCATGTGGTCATTGATAGTAGCCACTTTCTCACCTACGTCCTCAGCTTCTATATAACACCCTTCTTTTCTCTCATGCATTTCCCTGGTCAGATTCAGCCATTTGCTCTTGTTTGTGCCTCCATTGCAAGCTTACATAGGAAAAAAAAAAGGGGGTTCTTTTCATGTCTGTTTCATATAGGTTTTAAAGGTTCCCATGTATCAGCAGACACTATGTCTTTTCTTCCATTTGTCCTTGATCATGTCCCTCTTCCATCTTCACAGGCACTTGTCTCAGTCTCCTGGTTTTACTGAATGTTACATGTTTATATTGAAGAAGTTGCTGATGTTAGACAATAGGATTAATTTGGCAATGTAAGAGTTCATGTTTCTTTTTCTTTGAGGACCTATATGCTGTTGTTAATGGTGGAGTTGAGGAAACCACAGAGCTTCTGAAGCAGCGATTTGATCACATTCTCTATACGGGAAACTCTGCAGTTGGAAAAATTGTCATGGAAGCTGCTGCCAAGTATCTGACCCCAGTGACACTTGAACTGGGAGGGAAGAGTCCATGTTACATTGATAAAGATTGTGACCTGGACGTTGTCTGCAGGTGAGTCTGGCTTTGGTTTCCTAATTTCCCCAGCACAATGGAGACTTTTCCTAGTACATTAATGTGAGCCTTTGCACTTGAACCCCGTGCCTTATGGTTCTAAGACAGGTCATTAAACTTTTGTGGTCAAAGTGCTGAAGAGTAATAGAAGCCTTTCACAAACTGTCTTTTGATGCCACTATCAGAAATGATGAGCCATAGGTTCTGATATTGTGTAGATGTCCTTAGGAATATTGGAAAAGTTCTTTCTTTTCTCAAGATTCTAGTTAAATCTGGTGAGAAATTTTATTGTTCTCTTAGCCAGTGATCCAGTAAGTAGATAATCCAAAGTATTGTGTGTACCTAGTGAAATTTTTAAATTTTCAGTGGAAGAGGTATTTTGTTGATCTCTTAACTAAGATCTTTTTTTTTTTTTTTTTGATAGAAACCAGTACTTCTCCTCTTTTAACTTTGAATAGCATCTTGCAGTCAGGAACTAGAAAATAAAAGGATTCAGGTTCTCTTCTTGAGGGTTTGCTACCAGGAAGTGCACAAACATAGAACTACCTCTGTGCTTTGGGTGGTGTGGCTTCCCTTTCAGAGACGGGGAGCCAAGAAGGAGGTGTGGTGGTGGGTCAGTGTTCCAGGTTGGCTTCATAAATATAATCGTAATCACCAGAATAAGAGAACCTCTGTCAACGAATGTTGTGGTCATGGCCTCTGTCCATACATAGAAAGAGTTTTTCGTCGGGGAGGGCTCCACATAGAGGCGAGTGGTCTTAGATCCTGACTGTGTCCTGCTTTACTGCCTGCACATCTTGCCAGCAGCAGCTATAGCCACAGCCAAAAGCAGCAGAGTCTGAAGCTAGCTCTTGTCATCCAGGACAGCCTTCTGACTGGAGATTAGAGGTAAAGAGGTGTTGGAAGTCTCTTTCTCCTTCCTGAGGCAGGCAATGACTTCACTGCTTTTCAAGTACTCTTTCATAGGAGGTGACTTGAGAACCTTCCTGCCACTTAGAATATTCTACCACAGAAGGAAAAAGTATTTTTATAAGTTCCAGGTAAACAATTTAGAGATGAGTTTATTTATTTTTTTAAAAGAGTACCAACTAAATATATGAATACATTTTGGTTGGAAAACATTCAAATGACACAAAGTATGTAACAAATGAAAATTTGAATTTTATAGCTAACCTAGGTTTTTTCCCTCAAGACGCATAACCTGGGGAAAATACATGAATTGTGGCCAAACCTGCATTGCTCCTGACTACATTCTCTGTGAAGCCTCCCTCCAGAATCAAATAGTGCAGAAGATAAAGGAAACTGTGAAGGTCTGTGTTTAATATATTTGATTCTACCGATTTCAGTATGTAAGGAATCATTCAACTATTTGCAGATGGCATCCCTATCCTCCTCTCCCAGGAAATTTCCAGAAGCATATGTGCCTGAATTAACTTGTTAACCAGTTAAAAATGCTCTGCGTACCTTTTATAAGAATGGGCAATGGGAGCAGAGTTAGGTTGATGTAAATCCACTTAACCTGTCTTTTGATTTATTGATTAATTGTGGTGTATTCTTAAAAAGAAAAAAGGTAAATAGCTAATTTTTTCTTTCCTTTTTTTTTTAATTGGGAGTTGAACTCAGGGCCTTACACTTGCTAAGCAAGCACTCTACCACTGAGCCCTTTTTAAATTTTTGAGATAGGGTCTTGCCAAAATGTTGAGACTGGCCTTGAACTTGTAATCCTCCTGCCTCAACCTCCTGAGTCACTGGGATTACAGGTATGTACCATCTTGCCCAAGCTCTTTATCTGTACTTTTGAGAGAATGATGCCAATCCCTTGAAGTATAACCAGAGACTTTTTGACATATTGGCCTTTGCTGGTTAAGGCTGTCAGTTTTTGTATATGTAGAGGGCCTGGGGTTAAAGGGAGTGAGTTAAACAAATACCTACTTTGTAGAGTACCCTTTAGATGGTTATCAGTTTTATAGGAAGTTTAAAGTAAAGTTCTGCATGAGGGAACTAAGGAAGGCTTCATGGTGTTATCATGAGCTGAGATTTGAAAGAAAAATGTAGGATTTAAGTTGGTGGAATGCAATGGGTTCACCCATATTACTGAGTTCAGCAGTGGGAGGGGGTTGCTATGCACCCTTACTGAAAGAAATTGTTGGAATAATTGTTGTTCAGTCAACCAGTGTTACTTGAACACTAGAAGGAAGCATCAAGAATTCCAAAGAGGCATGTATGATCAGAGAAGGAAAATTGCATACCAGGGAGTTGAGGGAGGTAAGATAAGGTGCTAAGCTGGACATTAGTAATGGGACTGAAATATGAATCCAGACCAGGAGAACATGAAAGTTGGCCAGTTACCAGGGAATATGGGATAGAAGAAGAGTAATTGAAGATACTTATGAGATTGAAAACATTGGGAATTGGCAAATTGCTTGTTGAGTATGGTGATGAGTTCAGTTTCAAAGGAATAGGGCCCCTTTGTCTTCCTTTGAGACATTTACACAGTGTTTCTCAACTGAGCTTCATGTTAGAATCACTACAGAGCTGTTTAAAAATAGATTTTCAGCCCTTATCCTCCAAAGATTGATTCAGATCGTCTGGATCCTCTAGGTGATTGTGTGATGCAATCAGCCCTGAAAACCACTGTTCGTGGCATGGTCTTTGGGCCCAAGAACGTGCATTTCAGCAAGCTGCTAGGTGGTTCCTGCCACTCAGACTTGAGAGTTGCTCTTGGTGGAGGGTGGGTGAATAATGTTCATTTTATTTGAGATTAAATCTAGAGCTCTCACAAGGCTTTGAAGCGATGCAGCAATTCAGTAGTTTTGGGTTTGTTTTACCCAATAAATACTGATTGTATGCTTATTGTGATTCTTTGACCTTGGTATTTACCAAAGCTGTATTTTGATCCTTCAAGTGGTTTCACTGTCATCCAGAGAAGATACAGGTCAACGAAATAGAGTAAGACTTCTTCTCCAAAACCTGCTTTCACAATTGTCCTGGGGAAGCCCATAGGTAGATTGCAAGAGAACCTACTGGAACTATGGAAAATAATAGATCAGTTAGGGGGTATGTTTTATTTCTTACCCTAAACCTGCCAAAAAGCTTAAACTTATTGCTATTATACTACTACTAAATATTTGGGGGGTAGAGTGTTGGATTCTATGAGGATATAAAACCAGATTGATTTTCAGGCATGAGTGGATTTTGAACTCAGAGTAATTGAAAAATGAATTTGTGACAATTAAATGCTTTTTTTTATTTCAATAGGAATTTTATGGAGAAAACATAAAAGAGTCTCCTGATTATGAAAGAATCATCAATCTTCGTCATTTTAAGAGGATACAAAGTTTGCTTGAAGGACAAAAGATAGCTTTTGGTGGGGAGACTGATGAGGCCACACGCTATATAGGTAATGGAAATTTACCTTTTTCTATGGGAAAATGACAGTTTGACAGATTTTACTGACTATTACTTTATCGACCCTAAATAAACTATTATTTATACATAGCATTTCATTATTAAACTACTGAATTCTGCTTTCTAATATACCACTTTTTTAAAAAACCGTTTTAAAATGAATGTGCATATACATGTTTAATACCACTTGTGCAACACCGTTACCCTAATTTTTTCATGTTTACATGTATATTATCTGTTTTTTAAAAATTCCTAACAACCCTGAGAAGCAGAATAGAACTTTGTAATTTTCTTGCATTCGTGGATGGGAAAGTAGCACGAAGAAATAGCTGTGTCAAAATTCCGCAGTTAGCCAATGCCATTGACAACAGCAAAAGTAATGTTTTGGTTTATCATGCTTGACTTTATTATTTGTTTACCTTCTTTGTGGGTTTTTTTTTTTTTTTGCTATAATATGTATTACTTTGAATTTAAACACATTTTTCTAAAATAACATATAAAACAATTATATGACACATTTGTTGGCAAAGAATCTGCTCCAAAGAATCTTAATCTCTTAAGAGTTAGGAAGCTGCAAGAAACCAAAAAACCAACTTAAAAAAAAAAAACTTGAAAGACTTAAGTAATAAGGAAAAAGTTATTCTCTTATAATAATCTGTCCTAGTCTGTCCTGGATTGTATAATTCAGTGGCTCAAGGATACCTTAAAATCCCCTTTATCAGTCTTTCTCTTCTCCTGTCCTCTCCGTATCACCTTTGCCCTCTTCTAGCTAATAAATGGCAAAGACAAGGGGCTATCATCCGTAGCTTTGTCTGACTGAGCTGGAGCTAGGTTACAGCGCCTGAGCATACAGCTATGCTGAGGCGTTGTGGGAGGCTCAAACAAGATTGGTTCTGTGACCCAAGGAAGATGTGGGCAGTGAATTTAGGGAAGCAGCTTATGTAGGAGTACTGCTGCAAAGAGCTGTCCTCAGCCACGCTGCCAAAAGAATTAAGTAGAAAGTAGGGATAAAGAAAAAGAGCCAACTTGTTATTTTCAGATGTCTTCTCTCTTTTTGTTTTTTAAATATTTATTTTTTAGTTATAGGTGGACCCAATAACTTTATTTTATTTGTATGTGGTGCTGAGGATTGAACCCAGTGCCTCATGCATGCTTCCTCTGAGCCACAACCCCAGCCCAGATGTCTTCTCTTTTAGTTTTGATCCAGTTTATTAACAGGGTCTTCTTGAATACTGCAAATTGATGACTTTACCTTGCATGGATGCTGGGATACTCTGCACAGCTTCTTCAGCATTCATTTTGCTCTTCTTTCTTGTGCTCGTTCCCCATTGTAGACAAAATAGGGAATCTTTTTTAAAAAAATATTTTTAGTTGTAGATGGACACGATATCTTTATTTATTCATTTATTTATTTACTTATTTAATGCAATACTGAGAATTGAACCCAGTGCCTCACATGTGCTGGGCAAGCACTCTACCACTGAGGTTGTTTCTAATTTGTTGTAAAACAAATTATGGTTTATTTGTATATCAAAGTCCACCATGGGCTGGGATTGTGGCTCAGTGGTAGAGCACTCGCTTAGCACAGGCGGGACCCAGGTTCGATTCTCGGCACCACATAAAAATAAAGGCATTGTGTTGTGTCCATCTACCAAAAAAAAAAAAAAAGAATTTCTCTCTCTCTCTCTCTCTCTCTATCTCTGTTAAAAAAAAAAAAAGTCCACCAAATGAATTCATATTAATAGCTTGTTGTTTTGGGTGATGAGGCCCTGGGGTTATCCCTGCATCCCTCCCCTGCTCCCTGGGGTTAGATCTGAGTCCACAGGGGTGAGTGTCGTAAGTCCTTTTGACTCACAAACACCTGTATAATAGGAAAACTTTCCACAACCCCAGCGCCAAAATAGGGAATCTTGACCACATAAGTATGGTTTTCTAAATCTAACAGAGTTGTAATAATATGCATGAAACAACTTGAGTTAAGAAGAAGCAGTATGATGAAGAGCTGTCAATATTCCCAGAAAGACCAGTTCAGGGAAAGATGTAACTATAACCTATGGTTAAATATGCATATGACCAGGAACATAATGTGAATAAGATGTATTTGGATATGTATCTTTCTCTTGGTTTGCATAAGAATCCTGGTCCACTTGCTCTGAAGATTCTTAATTGCACAGTTCTGTCACAAAACCAGGGCTGGCACATGATAAGAGGACTTTTTTTTCCCCAGTAGATATGACTTGGGTGGGAGAGAGAGAAATGTATGGGTAGGTGACTCAGTGAAATAAAAGTAAGATGAGAGTTTTGCATTTTTGTCTTCTACTTTAACATTTTCATTTTGTTTATTTTCTCTTTAGCCCCAACAGTACTTACTGATGTTGATCCTGAAACCAGAGTGATGCAAGAAGAAATTTTTGGACCAGTTCTTCCAATAGTGCCTGTGAAAAATGCAGATGAAGCCATAAATTTCATAAATGAACGTGAAAAGCCCCTGGCGCTGTATATATTTTCTCATAACAACAAGGTTAACTTTATGAAAAAAACAGCTCACTATCATGAATGACTGTTATGTTTATTGTATATCAAAGTCCACCAAATGAGTTTATATTCATAGCTTGTTGTTTTGGGTGATGAGGCCCTGGGGTTATCCCTGCATCCTTCCCCTGCTCCCTGGGGTTAGATCTGAGTCCACCAGGAGCGAGTGTCATGAGTCATTTTGACTCACAAACACCTGTATAATTGGAAAACTTATAAGTACTAACATTTAGTGCTTTTGTGACACTAATCTTTCAGGCATTGCTGTATGAGAACCTGTCCTTGTAACCAAAATGGCATTCATAGCCACTCAGATGAGGCTAGGTAGGACACAGACCTTTGGCACCATCATATAAATAATTGTAATACTTTGGATTTCAGTTTCTCAAATTAAATTTCTTTTTTGTTAGAATGGGGAACCCATACCTTGTAGTCCAGTATCTGTGCCACTTTCTGCATGGCTCTCTCATTTGTGTCTCTGGGTAATGGGCTACTGCTAAAAATCAGTGGCCTCTTTGTGGGCAAATAGGCTTAGGTACTCTCTGAAGAAGTGGGAAAAGAAAAAGGGGGAAGATGGGACCAGTCAGTCTGAGGAGTTCATAAGCCAGGTATGTTCTGGATAGTTCTGCTGGTAAAAAAATAGCAGTTTTTCTGTGACAGCTTCTGGAGCTTATGATGCTAACAAGACACCAATAGCTATAGATATTTGAAGTGAGACCAATATGCAGAGCCCAGAGAAGACTGAGTTATTCACAGAACAATGATCTGTCATTTTGAATGAACATGGATAGATAATGTGGTGAGTGGGAACTCTGAAACCTAAAGTCTCTTGGCCAGGGTGCAGCTGAGTGGGGAGCCCTGGGTCACCTGAGGTCACTACAGCCCATATTTGACATCTGCCACGAAGAACTCTCAAGGGCTTGTCAGCACTCAGGTGAAATGATGCTAGTATAATGTCATGTCCTTTTTTGGATCTTAGGCCAGCCAACCATTTACTTCTTCAAAAATAGGATGCTAAACTTAAAATCTTAAATATCTTGCATTTCATAAAGATTAATACATTTTAATTGTATGCTACAATTTAGAGCAGATATTTTTAGATCTTTGGATTTTAATTTCTAGAAATCCAAAGATTTTAGAGAGAAATAATTTTTAAAAAGTGGGATATAATCTGAACTGTCTGTTATAAAAGCCTTTTGCTCCTGTTTTGTAGAGAATTAAGTCTATGTGGCAATCAAGTGAACAGGCTCCAAGAAAGTTCAGGGGTGCCTCCTGCAATGTATAGTTGAAACACTGGGAACCAGAAATGTTTTATGTTATTAATTTTTTTTAGATTTTGGAATATTTGCATATGCATAATGAGATATCTTAGGGATGGGACCCAAGTCTGAACACAGAATTCATTTATGTTTCATATACAAATAGCCTACAGATAATTTATGCAGTGTTTTTAGTAATTCTGTGTTTGAAAGAGTTTCATAGCATGGAATTGTCTACTTGCAGTGTCATATTGTCACTTAAAAAGTTTGGAGCATTTCACTTCTGCTCTTCAGATTAGGATGCCCAACCTGTACTTGATATGTGTCTGAGAAGTTAGATATCAACATGTTTGCTAAGTTAACCACAGTGTAGTTTGTTTTTATCCAATTGGCATGGTGTCCCTAGACTCAAGAACTCCTGCTGGCAGGTAAAGAATGTGTTTCCCTTCCACACGGTCCTACCTATGAGGAGCTCTGAGCACTCCCTGAGATGCAAGTGTCACTGACCTGGATGCCTTTGGTCTATTCCTTAGCTCATCAAAAGGATGATTGACGAGACATCCAGCGGTGGTGTGACAGGCAATGATGTCATCATGCACTTCACTCTCAATTCTCTGCCTTTTGGAGGAGTGGGTAAATATCACTTTATTTGCTCATATTAAATTCAGAAGCTCTGCATTTCAACAGTCTTTTGTGCAGCCTGTTAAAGAGCTGATTGCTATAGGTCACTGCATGATTGTTCTCTTCTGAGAGAGGCCTTCCCCAGCCATCCAGTTTCCTGATTCCTTGTACCCCAGGGTGAATCTGTCCTGTCACCACTTTCTGTCCTCACTAGCACTGGCCACACTTGTGGGTACTTTGTTCATTTCATTGCTTTACTTGTTTATTTTATTCCTATATTTAGGAGATTTGAGGACTAAGACTCCAGTCTCAATTAGTGAGATTCCCTTTCTCTCTCCCTCTCTCTGTCTCTCTCTCTTTCTCTCTCTCTCAGTGAGGTAATGAAAGAAACATTTAGAATGTCAGAGAAGAGACAGCATTCAGAGGGTTTTCTGATATCCCTTTGTTTTCCACTCAAGGTAGTGTCAAGTATAATCAGCTAGTACCTGTATTGGGTTCTCAGCCCTCTGTCGGGGACGAGTGGCCTATGCTTGCCTGTCCTTCATTTGAAGAGAGTAAGATTCCCATGTTCTAGAGAAAATGGGCTGTGGACACAGCCTGGTCCTGGCCATTCCCTTTGGGATGTGATCTACCTCTCTCTTCCCCACATGAGATGATTGACTCACCTTTTTATTTCTTTGGGATCTAAGTGGTAGATATCTCTGCTGTACAGTAGCAATAGTACAGAATAACCAATGTGGAAAAATTCTCACAACAATGAGCAAACTATAGAAGCAACTATCTTGAAAGCCCCTGGTTTATTTTCTCTATATGTAATAATGTAAATTAATCCATGGGATGAATAGCCAGTCTGGCAGCAACATCTGTTCCTGGTTAAGGAAACCTTGTTCCATAGCCAAGGAGCGCTGACTTGCTCCCATGAGTGCTACTGGTCCCTTCTGGGGATGTAAACAGCACCAGCACCCAGCACGATACTGACATATGGCATATGTGAGGGAGACCTGGGGAGAGACTAGGTAGACACTACCAGATCCAGACTGGAGAGGGTGGTGGCAGAAGAGATAGGGGAATAGGAAGGAATATTTTGGGGGTCAAGCAGAATTTCCAGATGGAGTGTATGTGAAGGAACAGGTGAATGAAAGCAAGTTGGCTCCTGAGATTTTGGCTGGAACACTTATAGTTTTATAGCCCAAATTCTTAAAAGATTAGACTGTTGTCTCTAGATCCTCATCTCATCCCACAAGATTCTGTCCCCCACTGTGCTACCGCAGCAAATCTGTTATTGTTTCACATGATGTTACCAGTGCCCCATTTGCACATTTAATTAATTGGGTTTATTTCCTATTTCTGCTAGGTAACATGTGGCATCATCAGTAATACCCTCTTTTTAAAAACAAAACAAACCTTCCTTCACCAATGCAAAAGCAATATGGGCTTTTTAAAAGAACTTGGACAAAATAGAAGAGCCTAAAAAATAAATTTAAATTATTCATAACCCTACATGTGAAAATAACTGATATATGTCTTGCACATATATGTGTATATGCCTACACAGATTTAATGTTCTGTGCAAAGTGGTATCTTATTGTATGTGACAAGATAGTGTGAATGCTTTATGTCATGATTTTAGTAACTGTTCCATCATATGAATCTGGTAAATTTGTGTTAGCAATTCCTTCAGTTATATTTTTGTGACCTCAAAGTTTTGGGTATTATAATTTTTTTGTAATATATTTGTACAATCTGATTATTTCTTTAGAAAATATGTCTAGAAGTGTAATCACTGTTTTAAAAGGGCTTATATATTTCTTTCCTGAAGTGAAATGCTTTTTTCTTCTAATTCTAGACACAACATAGGCTTAATGGCAAAAGGCCTAAGCAGTTAAACAAAACACAGAATGATATAAGGAAACATGCAATAACCTCTCAGACATAGACACTTAATTATGTGTATAACACCAAAAATTTTGGTATGTAGCTCAGCTTTTTCTTTAGAGTTGCTTTCAACACATCTTGCTAGTTGTATTATCACTATTTCTGTGAACAGCGTAGGAATGTCCACTTCCTTATATCCCTAAACTGGATTATTCCATTACAAAGTTGCTAGACCAAAAAGGGTCTCATTTTAATTTGAACTCCTGTCATGATTAGTGAGGGTGAGCTAAAGATTCTTGTGAATTTCCTCTTTATGTCCTAAGATATTTTGTTGTGGTCACCTCTTATTGATTCATAAGTCGCCTTTTTTATAAGTAAAAAAAATTAACTGTATCTGTAACAAATTACTTCTTTCCAGATTGTAATTTGTCTGTCAGTTTTGTCTGTGATTTGAAACCTTTGTATAGTCAAATCTGTGAGGCCTCCAACTTCTAATTTGGCTTAGAAAGTCTTTCCTACTTTAGCATTATAGATATTCATGTGTAGTTTCTTTAAATTGCCTAATTTTCTTTTTATGTTTTAACCATGGGTTTAATTTTGGAATGTTTTATAAGAAAGAATACACCTTTATTTTTTTCCAAAGAGTAAGTTTGTGCTGGGACCATTTTTGTCATAATTATCCCTCTATCATCTATATTCAATAAAAACAATTACTTGGGTCATTTTTACATTTCCTCTTTGCTTCCTTAACTTTTTGCTTATCTTTCCCTGGACCAATGTGCCAGTTTTAATTATAATAGCTTTATAGTTAGCTATGTAGTTAGCATATCAAATGTGCTTATTATCTGCCAAGAGTTGAGTCTATGCATTTTAGAGACCAGTAGCTAGTAAATAGTAGAACCAGGAGCTGAGCCCAAATTTCCTGTCTCTAAAACCCATACATGCAACCAATCGAGTAGTTTACTCCTCAGGAACAATTCTGCTCAATATCTAAAAGTATATCCCTTGTGGATATTATTTTCTAGTGTTTTCTTGCCTATCACCTAGGCAAGATGAACTTTAAAATCAGTCACCATCTCCTCCTACTCAAAGAGAAAAAAATACCTTTGAGATTTCCTGGAATTTTGATTAAAATTGCTTTAATCTTAACAAATTGGGAAGAATTTAGATCTTTAAAATATGGAGTCTTAAGGGGAAAGTGTTCCATCTCTTCATTTATATAGCTGTTTTATGTCTGTCAGTAACACTTCGTAGTTTTCTTTATGTGGCTTTTTACCTTTAATTTTAAGTATTTTTCACGCCATTTTTCTTCCTTAAGTTCTTTATACATTTTCCCCCATTTCCTTCCTACCTTGGTCATGCCTTTGGCTGGCCCCTTGGCCTCTGCTCTTCCTCAGTGTTAGGGTTTCTCAGGGTTTGGTCCTGGGGCTTTATTGTGAACCAGTCTTGCTTCCTGAACGATCTATCCCTTCTTGTAGCTTCAGCTACCACTTCACCTACAGACTGGCCCTAATAAATTGCCCCTTGTCTTCCAGTTACCTGGCCTTATTTCACTGTGTCATGTACCTGCCATTCTCCCTGCCCAGCACATGTGTCTCCCCTTGCATCTCTCAGTCTGTTGTACCCATAGTGAGTTAGAAAAATAGAAACTTTCACAGAACTGGCTTCTTAGAGGGCAAAGTTTTCACTTACTTATTCTCACCCAGCTGCATAACCCTGTCACCCTAGTCTTTGTCACTACTTGGCTTGGAGGAAGCAAGTGGGTAAATGGAGTCATGGATAAATAGAGCCATATTGGGATGATAGGAGAAGAGTCTGACATGTTCTGGCTTTGCCACTCAACAGCCACATGACCTTAGGCAGGTTAATTAACCCTGTGAGCTCCCTTTCCCTTTCTAGAAACTGAACTGATAGAACTCAATACAGTACTGATGAAGTGAGACTTATAGAGAATCTATTTAAACTTTTCACATAGTCCCTGCTACCCAAGAAGGACTACAAATCCTTTTCTTGCTCTTGGAAAGCATCCTGGTTGAAAGGGAGGTTGATTGTGCTAAAGACAAAACTGGGGAGGATTTCTTGAAAAGAGACATTTGCTGGCAGAGAAATTCAGTGTGGGCATTCATGCAGCAGGGAGTGCATGTAGGTGTTCTCCATCTGCGTGGAGGCAGAGGAGTAGCCCAGGTCACCTCCAGTGAAAACTGTTTTGTCTCTTCTCTTTTCAGGTTCCAGTGGGATGGGGGCTTATCACGGAAAACATAGTTTTGATACTTTTTCTCATCAACGTCCCTGTTTATTAAAAAGTTTGAAGAGAGAAGGTGCTAACAAACTCAGGTATCCTCCCAACAGCCAGTCAAAGGTGGATTGGGCAAAATTTTTCGTGCTGAAACAGTTCAACAAAGGAAAACTTGGGCTTCTGTTGCTCACTTTCCTGGGTGTGGTGGCAGCAGTGGTTATCAAGGTGAGTCCCCTTTCCTCAGGAGCTGCCGGTTCTGGTCCTGCCCCAGTGGCTGCCACCTTTACTTCTTTTCTCCTGTCTCAGACCTTCTCTAGTTTTATAAATTAATTCTATCAAGACTCTACATAAACTTTTAGTGTCTCACACAGGTTCAGTGTCCAGCTTCTTGTTTTTGTGAATAAAGTTCTTGGCACACACCCATACTCACTTCTCATCTTTGCCTGCTTTCCTAATACTATGGCAGAGTTGAATAGTTGTGATAGAGATTGACCAAAACTTTAACCGAAAAAGTTTGCTGACCTCTGGCCTAAGAGTTTAAAATACTGGAATTTGCTTACACAGTCCTGAGCTGTCTAACCCTCTGATCCTTATGGTACCCGACTTCCCTCTTCAGCTTCAGTTTCACTCTTGAATGTGCATGAACTCAGCATGCCACGGGGATGGGAGAAAGCATTCTGTGCTGGACGGTAGTGGTGAAGGATATTTTATGAGGCTTGAGTGTTTCCCCCCATAATTAACTACTAGATAATGTTTGACTTTGTTGATTGGTTGTTCTAGAGATGGGCTTAGCAAGAGGCCCTTGAGAAAGCTGCTTTCTCCAGGCAGTTTGTGTATATTTGGTGTGAAGGAGAAAATCTATGGGGTTGAAAGTTAGAATGGAATGGGGGAAGGCACCTGTGTCATTGTATCCCCCGGCCAGCCAAGGAAATGCATTGAAAACATTTGACAACTTCCAATGAAGAATGGGCATGAAAGAGAGGCAAGATTCAAGTATTTAATGGAAATTAATATATTTATATCTATGTTTTGTGTGAAATTTAAAGGGGGGGTTGGCTCGTCTTACAGTAGCACAGTTTTGGTGGAACTGGAGATACCAGTTACATTTGAAATCATTTGGGTTTTCTCAGAAATACCGAGCTGTGCTGAGGAGAAAGGCCCTGTTGATTTGTCTGGTAGTTCACAGACTGCATTGGTCCAATAAACAGTGATGGACAGGACATTTCAAATCCAACTCTGTCTTTTAAGAGTGAGGTAGGAACTCCTTATTTTCTTTCTATGCATATGGTAGGACAAGTTTTTGGGTATTTTTTATTTTGTTTTGTTTTTTGGTACTTGTTTTTCTCCAACTGGAGGCTTAGGGTTACTGAAAGTAGAGTGTTTAAACTTACCCGTCTCGTTTCAGACTTTGCCGAGAGTATTGAAGTGTTAAAATTCACCTTACTCACAGATTTAAATAGGACAGGGTGGGTCACTGGGAATCTAAGAGAAATGTATAGGGGCAACTACTGAGCCTACATCATTTCTAGAAAAAGAATGGCCATCTATGAGCCTCATTTCTCTTCCCTACACACTCAGCTTTCCTGGAGGAAAGGCCAGCTCTTTCAGACCTGTAGTCACCGTTTAGACTTTGAACTCCATTTCATTATTTAAGAATAATTTTTAAATCGTTCGGTTGTTCAGATTAGCTTTGAGTTTTTAAAAAAGTTTGACTTTGGAATTCATAGTGACAAATGTATTGAATCAAATATAACTTGCAATTTAGATGGTTTCTACTTTTACTTCTATAATCATCCCTAGGGTGGAGATGTGGTTGGAGCCAGGCTTGGGTTTCTGGTTCTTATCTGCCTATTTTGCTCTTCTCCTGAGACAATGATCCCCTAGCCTCATATGCATCTTGATCGGGGTGGAATTTTTCAGCCTATTGGACAATATGGAAAACCAGGCTGGGTCTGTGCTCCCCAGGCTCACGCTGTCCCCAGAAGGCTTGCCCAGGTGCAGTGTACTGTACCAAGTAGGTTTGAATTCACAAGAAGGGTTTGGCAGTCAGGTCTTCCTCTGTGCAGATCTAGAGAAGCAATAACATATAGAATCCTTTAGCTGGGAACAAGAATTTGTGAGTTTGATTCTTGGCTCAGTTATTGGCTTAATTAAGACTTTGATCAAGGTCTTTCCTGAGCCCTCACTTGGGCCTGAGCTATACAGTGCAAAAGTGGGCATTGGTGACTTTCTAGGCTACTTTAAACTCTCTCTCCACGCTCCTTACTACTAACTGACACATTTGTTGCTTTTTTTTTTTTTTGATTCACTATTGGTAGGACCAGTGAAATTTGGTTTTCTTTGCCTCTTTGCTTGCTTCTCTGCTCTGGTTTCTGAGATTTTAATCTTCTTTTTATCAAATCATGTTTAATTTTAAATGAATGAATGAATCTATATTGTGTATTTACTTAAGTTTTTTTTTGTATTTACTTTAAGTTCTTTTTTTTTACTTTTAATTGACATAATGTACACATTTATGGGATGTACGGTGTGTCATTTCAACACTTGTATAATTTTTTTTTCTGTACTGGGGATTGAACCCCAGGGTGTTTTATCACCGAGCCATATCCTCATTCCTTTTTATTTTTTATTTTGAGACAAAGTTACTTGCCAAATTACTGAGGCTGGTCTCAAACTTGAGACCCTATTGCCTCATCCTCCTCAGTTGCTGAGATTACAGGCATGTGCTACCACATCTAGCTACTTGTACACAATTTTTTAAAAAAACTTTGTTGTAGTTGGACACAATACCTTTATTTTATTTTTATGTGGTGCTGAGGATCGAACCCAATGCCTCGCACATGCTAGGCGAGCACTCTACTGCTGAGCCACAGCCCCAGCCCCTGTACACAATTTTTAATAAGATCAGGGCAGCTGGTGTCTGTCATCTCATATTTATCATTGCTTTGTGTTAGGAATATTCAAAGTCCTATTAGCTTTTTTGAAATATACATTTAGTTGTTGTCAATTCGATAAGCCTTCATTTATTGTAATCATAAACATTTTTCTGAAATGGCTTTTCTGCACTTAATAGTTTACTCATTTTGTTAGATGTTTGATTTCATTTTATTAATTTACTAGAGTCAGAATGAATTTGGAACATAAGTCCACAAAGTTCAAAAAAAGCTTATAAACTACAGAAAGCATCATAGGTAGTCTGGGTTTGAAGGGTGGAAAAACATCATAGGTCCAAGTTGATAAATGCCATTGGCCTTTTACAATTAAATAGGATCGTACTTCGGTGGCTTCAGTGGATGGAATAACTTCATTCCTTTTTCTGAATTTAGAAACAAGTTTGTTTATCAGTTTTCAAATTGTGCAGATTTCAGCTTCCTGTTTTCAGTGCCAGCATAATAGATGAGTGTTTTCAGCCCTAGCTTTTACCTACATGCTGATTCTGAATAGAATAGCCTCTCTTGCTATTGTTACTGTTGAGGGAAGGGTGTGACCCTGGGTCTTCAGTTGAAACCACACTTAGACTTCATAAGGATGCATAGCCTTTATTGTACAATACATTTAAGAGTCTCTTAAGATAGGGGGTATTTAACTGTGTTCCAAGACTGGTTGTGGGTGACTTTTAAATCAGTTGAGTAACCTAAACCACTTTCTCCTCTTTCCAGGCTGGATACTACTGAAGAATGAGTCTATTCAACCTCTTCTACTGAATTATTCCTCTATAAATGGCTAATGAACTGATAATTTTTCACTCCTACCAAAATCAGAAAATATGCAAATATGCCATGATGAAACCTAAAAGTCATTACCACTCACCTTTAATAAAACTTGCCATTTCAGCCAAGTCCTGACATTCCCCGATAATAAGAATAGTTAGAGAATTTATTCTAGATTGTGCTAGGGGCAGGAATGTGTTTGGCTAAATCCAGACTCCTTGAAGACTTGAACCTGCTCAGTGACTTTCATCCCAATTCATAGGACATCCAATCCCCTGCCCCTGCTGCCGCCATCAGAGTGAAGCTTTCAAGAGCTCAGTACTGCCCAGGGCTACCAGTAGTCCTCTGTAGTACAGAGAGGAAAGGTTAGTTATTCCTAGTTCCCTTTGAAGTTTGCTGCACTAAAATTGGGGTTGGGGGAGCAAGGCTGGGGTGGAGGTGGCCCCTCATCCATTGGGACTTGAGAACTTGACGTCCAGCAGTTAGAGCTCTTCATCCTTTTTCATTTGTTCTCTATCATGTGCAGGTAGTTGGTTGCTACAGTCTGCAGGGTTATCCATAAATGCTCTTTGTGAATAATATCACTCAAAATGTCTTGTAAGCTCTAAGGGCTTGCTAGAAAATCCTTGCCAGTTTCCTGCAAGTATCACCTGTCTTTCACATAACGTTGGACTTACATCTTATTGAAATCTAACTAGCACTTTTTAAAATGCTCTGATTAAAGTAAGTGTGAAAATATTGCCATGAGCAGTAGCATATGCCTGTAATTCCAGCTACTTAGGAAGCTGAGACAGAGAATTGCTTAAGTGCAGAAGTTCTCAGCCAGCCTAGGCAACATGGTGGTCCCACCTGCAAATAGTCTTCTCAGGACCCTAAAGTTGCAAGTCAGTGATCTTCAAGGACAAGTATTTAATCATCTGATTTCTAGAGTACCATACAAGTAAATTTCACTCTTTTAAACCTCAGAGAGGTTCCTTTCTATTCTGTTCAGCTTGCAGGACTTAAAATGGGGGAATCATTTCCTGTCACAAAAAAAAGAGGCCTTGGATATTAGGACTTTGGGGCTTGAGAGCTTCATAGGGAAGAGAGAGTAGATAATATAGAGAAGTTTAGAGAATGCTGTTTAAGTGAGTTGGCCATACTAAAAAGAATGGAAAAGGGTAAGAGGATCTCCTGAACAAATGGGTAGATCTTCTCTCTAGAGCCTTGCATCACCAAGGCCTGAGGTCCCTCATCCAAGAGGGAAAGTGCCAAAGGAGGCCTATGTGGAACGGGGTGTTCTCTCCAGGGAATGCTATGCTGTGCCTTGGAGCTCCTGGTTGCAGGACCTCAGTTCCTTTCCTTGAATTTGAAAAAGAGACTTGGCCCACTCAATGACAAAATATAATTTGCACTATCAAATGTATAATCAATTTTGTTAAGTAATTTGTTCCATTAAGGCTGTCTGCAGTATGGTATATCTTTATCATCTCACAAGGTGTCAAGAATTAATCACTGGCCTAATTTAGGAAAACAGTTACTTAAACTGTGGTTCTGATAGAATGATCAATCATAGAATATCTTACATAAAATTTCAATATGGAATTCTCATTTAGTATATTGTATTTTGTAATTTCTAGTTAAGCTAAATTATTGGCTTATCTACTAATATATTCTCTAAAATAAATGGTTATATTTCATAAAACTGACATGAATTTTGATATCATTTTTCATGTGGAACCTCGGACATTCCTGTTGGAGATGATCCTTTGTAAGTTTTCTTCATTTTTTGCTCTTGTCTACCAAAGGTGGTATTTGTTAACTCTCTTTATTGTGCTTTCTCATTTTAAATTCTTAGCCAAGAAAATTTCCTCAGACTTTGGTTTCTGGTTACTTGGGGTGGAGTTGTGGGGGCGGGTGCAGAGAGGGAGAGGGAGAGGGAGAAGGAGAAGAGAGATACTGATTGGTGGCTACCTGTGGCCTGATTCACCATTGAACCCAAAGATATTCACCAATTCCAGGCCTCAAAAGCATCCAGGAATTTGGATCAGCACTGGATCCCATCCTGAGGCTCTGTGGCAAAATCATCTTTACTGCTCTGGTTTATATCATATCACTGCTGTAAGAAAAAAAAACTGCAATGTGAGCGAGTACTTCTCCAAGTCCGTGATATTGAAAATGTTAGTGGGATGAAAGACTGCAGATCCACAGACAACCCCTGCCCCTGCCAGGGCCTTACAGCACCCATGCCTGCAGGGGGCTGAGGGGTCCCCTGGGCAGGACGCACCGCCCGCTTCTCAGAGGGTTATAGAGGCTCTGTGAATAGACAGGCATCAGGCTGTGCCTAGAACAAGTCTAGGCACAACTTATAATGTTAGTGGTTTTTGCAATTTTTGTTTTATTTGAATCTTTAATTTGAAGCCATTTATATTCTGTGTGCTGTGTGTGTGTGTGTGTGTGTGTGTGTGTGTGTTTTACTGGGAGTAAACCCAGAGGTGTTCTATGAATGAGATGCATCCCCAGCTCCTTTTATTTTTTGAGACAGGGTCTAAGTTGAGAAGTGAAAGCTGCCTGCTTAAAACACTTATCCAAGAGGATGATGGGCAAGTAATTTCATTACCTTATCTAAAATCTAAGCACACTCATGGGTACTTATCTGGTTTCAGGCTAGTCGGGTTGAGCTTTTTACTTTGATTTTCAGTAGGTCGGCCATCACAGAAAGGCTTGGGTTTTACGTTTCTCTCTGTAACTATGGAGGGTGCTTATACTGGCCAACCACAATGTCAGGAATAGAGGCTGAGGCTCCAGTGGCCCCTTCACATTCCCCCCAGCTTACACCCCAGACCACTGCCAAGTCCTGATGCATTCAGGCACTTCCAGCTGAACAGTCAGTACCCATGCTGGTCAGGGGCAACCGACTCACCTCCTCTGCAGCTAGCTTTCTGTCCAACTGGAAGGGATAGGTTTTTTTAAAAAAAAGTAAAAAGTGTCACAGGCCAGCATTCCTATCCAGAGGCCTGTTGGAGACAAGTGCCAAAGTACATGTCAGGTGACCACCCCAAGCCTCTCCTGACTTCCTAGCACCACATGCCACAATTCTTATTCCAATCACAAAGATTAGCAGAGTGCCCAGAGGGAGCGGATGATACATCATATATTTCAGTGTTCACAGTGGCTCCAAAAGGATTGCTTCCCAGGTACTGTGCTGTAGGTATGCTGGGAGAGTGACAAGGGACAAGAGCCCCAACAGTTTACATGGCATTGCTTTATTTGTATCACTTAATTCAAACCCCGAGGAGGCTGTCATAGGGAGACCTGATCTAATGCATGAACATAGAATAGTGTGTTTTAGACAAAGATCCCGAGTCCCCACACTTAACCTTCTAGTGTTTTAGCTCATTAGAATGTAAAGGTGGAACCAGTGGCCAACCACCAGCTGGTCTGGGAGACAGGACTAACTTCACATGGGGAAGACATGGTATATTGGCTTCCTGCGGCTGTTCTAGCAATGACTACAAACATTATTTTACAGTTCTGTAGGTTAGAAGTTCAAAGTGGGTCTCACTGTATGTCAAGGACTGTCTTCTGCTAGAGTCCTCAGGTTAAATCTTTTTCTGCCTGTTCCAACTTCTAGAAGCTGCCTGCATTCCTTGACCTGTGGCCCCCATTACGTCAACTTCTTCCACCCTTACATCTTGGGCTCTGGCCATCCCACTTCCTTATAAAGATCTTTGTGATTAGATACGGTGGTTTACACCTGTAAGTACCCATGAGTGTGCTTGGATTTTAGATAAGGTGGTTCACACCTATAACCCCAGCAGCTCAAGGGAGCTGAGACAGGAGGATCTTGAGTTTGAGGTCAGCCTCCCTCAGCAACCTATCGAGGGTCTAAGTAACTTAGTGAGACCCTGTCTCAAAATAAAAATAAAATGGGCTGAGGATGTGGCTCAGTGATTAAGCACCCCTGAGTTCAAACCTTGGTATCCTCCCCCCACCAAAAAAACCCTTCATGATTATTTTAAACCCATCTGGATAATCCAAAATAATCTTTGTATCTCAAGATTCTTATCACATCTGCAATGTCCCATTTGCTATATGATACTCAGGTTCTGAATATTGGGATGTGGATATCTTTGGGGGCCTTTATTCTGTCTGCCACATGTGGCAAGATAGGTGGTATCTTAGTCCATATGCAGTAGGTAGCCCTTGCCCATTGAAGTCCATGAGCATGTCTCATCTCACAAACAAAAACTGCTTTGCAAAAAGTACTCTTTGCTTTATTTGGTTAATCTTTTTCTCCCAATTTGATCCCAGATGAAATAAACCAAGGAACTACAGACTTAGTTTATGTCAAATGGCACTATTTACCAGTAGTATTTGGTTATCTTTAATTAAAATGAAGGATAGGTAGGATCTTGTTTTGCTTTTACACATTTGCACAGGTAGTCAATGCATGGAGGAGAGATATGTGCGTCTTGAACAATGAAATATAATGTGCACATTTCTGGGTTTCATATATCATGACATAGAGGATGATCTTTGGGGGTTAAAAAAAAAGTTCTCCCAAATTATGACTGACATACTCTGGACCAGTATTTCTTATCCAGAGATGATTTTGCCCCCAGGAGACATTTGGCAGTGTCTAGAGACACTTTTGGTTGTCACAACAAGGGGATGCTACTGGTGTCTAATGGATAGATACCAAGGATGTGGCTAAAATCCTGTAATGCACAGGAAAGCTCCCATGACAAAAAGTTATCCAGTCTAAACACCAGTAGTGACGAGGCTAAGAAACCTGGTGAGCACTGTGAATTAAAGTGGCAATTTTAATGACAGGCAGTTGTAATGGTGGCCCTGCAAAACTAGGTTTTAGGCCCATTTTAGAGAAGCCACGGGCCAGGGGACTAGAGAGGGATTTAATAGGGAATTTCATGAAGTTAAATAGCTGGGACTGGGGCTAAGTTCTCAGCATATCCCAAGTTGAATGGAGGCTGTGCATCTGTGTAGGAGAGGCCAGAGCAGGCTGCAGCCTCCCACATGTCCTTGGATGGTGAAACTGACACATGTGGCAAAAGAAATGAGGACCCAGAAGAAATTAAAAGCTGGGGCAGACCTGAAAACAGTCCAGTTTTGAAGGTGTCTCCAGCCCACACACAGGTCCTTCTGCAGAGAATGGAAGCCTTAATAGCTAAAGTGTTTGAACACAATCTTTTACTAATAATTGACTGAAAGCTATAGTTAGCAGATGAGAAAAAAAAAAAAAAATTCTGGGCAGAGAGATCAGCAACTGCCCAATGTAGAGGAGACAGGAGTCACAGAATTAGTTCAGGAAAAATATTAAGCAACCAACATGATAACAGTCCTGGGGTAAGAGGTCACACAAACTTTCCAGGTCAGAGGCCCCAAAATAAACCTCAATAAATTAGAGAGGACTGGATTCATACAAAGTATGCCCTCTGACCACATAGAAATACCTACCAGGAAGAAATCTCCAAATATTTGGAAATTAAGTAATATGCTTTGAAGCCCATGGATCAAAAAATACATCACAATAGATATGTAGAAAGTTTGAACTCAATGAAAAGAAAAATGTATTAGGTGCAATGTTTACAGGGAAATGTATAGTTGTATTTTTTTATCGTTACTGTTTATTTTTGCCATTCTGAGAAGTGAACCCAGAGGCAGTTGACCACTTGAGCTACCTCCCCAGCCCTTTTTTATATTTTATTTTGAGACAGGGCTGAACTGATGTCAAATTTGTGATCCTTTGGTCTCAGCCTCTTGAGTTACTGGGATTACAATGGTATGCCACTGTACCCAACAGGAAATGTGTAGTTTTAAATGCCTATGTCAGAAAAGAAGAAAGATCTCAATCAATAACCTAATTCTCCAACCCAAGAATCTAATCTATACCCAAACAACAGTGAAAACCAATGAAACCAAACCAAAAGTTAGTTCTTTTTTTTTATTTGGTTGTTCAAAACATTACAAAGCTCATGACATATCATCTTTCATACATTTGATTCAAGTGAGTTATGAACTCCCATTTTTACCCCAAATACAAATTGCAGAATCACATCAGTTACACATTCACATTTTTGCATAATGCCATATTTGTGACTGTTGTATTCTGCTGCCTTTCCTATCCCCTACTATCCCCCCTCCCCTCCCCTCCCATCTTCCCTCCCTACCTCATCTGTTGTTGTTCAGTTCTCTCCCTTGTTTTTTTTTTATTCCCCCCCCTTTCCCCTCACAACCTCTTATATGTGATTTCGTATAACATTGAGGGTTTCCTTCCGTTTCCATGCAATTTCCCTTCTCTCTCCCTTTCCCTCCCACCACTTGTCTCTGTTTAATGTTAATCTTTTCCTCATGCTCTTCCTCCCTGCTCAGTTCTTAGTTGCTCT
This sequence comes from Marmota marmota marmota, assembly GCF_001458135.2. Taxonomy (NCBI): domain Eukaryota; kingdom Metazoa; phylum Chordata; class Mammalia; order Rodentia; family Sciuridae; genus Marmota; species Marmota marmota. The sequence goes on along the minus strand of NW_025999894.1, from coordinate 99,632 downwards.
TCTTAAATCAAAGAAGACATTTGGCATTTGTTTTTTAAGGATTGGCTAGCTTCACTTAGCATAATCTGCTCTAATGCCATCCATTTCCCTGCAAATTCCATGATTTTGTCATTTTTTAGTGCTACGTAATACTCCATTGTGTATAAATGCCACATTTTTGATATACATTCATCTATTGAAGGGCATCTAAGTTGGTTCCACAGTCTTGCTATTGTGAATTGTGCTGCNCTTTGCAGTGCTGGTTTTCTGGCTGCGAATTCTTTTAGCTTTTGTTTATCGTGAAAGATTTTAACTTCATTGTCAAATCTGAAGCTTAATTTTGCTGGATACAGTATTCTTGGTTGGAATCCATTATTTTTCCGCGTTTGAAATACGTTGTTCCAGGATCTTCTTGCTTTCAAAGTCTGTGATGAAAAATCAGTCGTTAACCTAATTGGTTTACCCCTGAATGTAATCTGCCTCCTTTCTCTCGTAGCTTTTAATATTCTCTCCTTGTTCTGTATGTTGGCTATCTTCATAATTATATGTCTTGGAATTGGTCTATTACGGTTTTGAATGTTTGGGGTCCTGTAGGCTTCCATGATTTGGCAATCCATTCCATCTTTCATCTCTGGGAAGTTTTCTAGGATTATTTCATTTAATAGGTTGTCCATTCCTTTGGTTTAAACCTCTATACCTTTTTCTATCCCAGTGACTCTCAAGTTTGGTTTTTTTATGATATCCCATAACTCTTGGATAGATTGCTCGTGAGATTTAAGCATCCTTTCTGTGTTGACTATATTCTTTTCAAGTTGATAAACTTTGTCTTCATTATCTGATGTTCTGATTCCTACTTGACCTAGTCTATTTGTAATATTCTCGTTAGAGTTTTTAATTTGGTTTATGGTTTCCTGCATTTCTAGGATTACTGTTTGGTTTTTTTTTTGAAATTGGTTTTTTTTTTTAAATCTCTATCTCCTGGTAAAGCTCGTTCTTTGCAGTTTGAATTTGTTTGTTTAATTCGTTTTTAAAATATACTTTCATTGCTTGGACTTGCTGTCTCATGTCTTCTCTAATATTCCGTTCCATCTGAGTTATGTATGCCTTGAGTTCTTTCCTTGTCCATGTTTCTGATGCTTTTAGTTCCTCCTGTAGATTTAAGTTGTCCTGCATTGTTTGTAATCCTTTTTTCCCTTGTTTTTTCATGTTGTTCACGTTACTTTCCAACTCTGTTTGACTGCTGTGTAACTGCTTTCTCCTATAAATTTGTTTTGGTTTTGTATATCTCTGTTGTCTCTCCTTTGTGGTGGGAAATTATGCCTAGAAATGTTGGGCTTTATTGTACTTTAAAGCTGATTCATTCAATTCATAAAAGGCTTCCAGGTTCTGTATGCATATAGTGATTTGTTGTTTGTTCTTAGGACTTTATGTTTAGGTTAGGTGCTATGATGGTATGAAGGTTAGTATGTCTTGGCTACTTTAGAAGATTGCTCTACTGAAGGGGGATACTAACAGGCGATTGGATCAGGGTGTTGGTAGTAGCTAGGTATTTAGGAGCCCTATAGACAGCCTCGAAACATTCACCTATTTGCATTTAGACAGTTACACGTAATGGAAGACGTAATGCTTGGGATGAAAGTTGGGGGGTAGGGGAATGAAGGTGCTCTTAAAAAGAAAGAAGGAGAGAGAGATAGATAGAGGAGAATGAAAAGAACAATAAAACTTGAAATGGGAAAGAAAGAAAGAAGGAAAAGGGGAGAAAGGAACAGAGAGAGAAGAGGAAAAAAAAATTGAAGTCTTAGACATCCATTTTCTTCTCTTCCAGTAGGCGGAGCTGTGCCCTCCGAGCGGAGCTTCTGCCCTCTGCATGCTGATAGCAATCCCTGTAAGGCAGCTCCTGGAAGACTCTCAGTCTTGTCAGTCCAGAGCCATTTCACTTCTCCGGCCCTTCCCCCCCCTTCCTCCTGTCAGCCAGCCAGCCAGGTCCTGTTCACCAGAAGCGGTTCCCCAGAGATCTAGTCACACTTGCAGCCCCACCGCGTCCCATTTAAGCCCCAGTGCTGTGGTAAACTGGCGGCTAAGACCTTGGTAATCTCCGCTGGTGATATGGGAGGTTGGGGGTCGGGAATCCCCTCTGCTTCCCTACAGACACGCCCCCGGAGAGATCCCTGAGGTTTCCTGGCTGCTTGTATCTGGCTGGGGTGGGAGTCACACACCTGCTAAGTGGATTCCGCTGGGAATGAATTCCGTCAGCCGAACTCCGATGACATCACCTCTCTGCTATGGCGGGCCCCAGGCTCCTTGCCGGAGTGTCCGAAGGGAGGGGTGGGACTGGTCCGTCCCCTGTTGGCCTCAGCTCCCGGCTCGCTATTTCATGAAGGTTTGGCTAAAGACCTCTTCCTGCCAAGCTGCGTCTCGGAGTCTAGCCACCCAGTCACGGTGGCTGCAGGCTGGCGGGAGGGCAGGCGCGCCANGCCTATATAAGTGACATGGGCCACACCTAAGGAAGAAGGTAATCCAGCTCTTGCAACTGTGGTGGAGAGTCTTTTGCCCTTTAGGGGTACTATCACTCAGCTTAGACCAACTGTAATGCATAGGAGCCTGATACCTGACAAGGCGAGCACCAGAGGTGACCCAACTAGAAGCCCATAACACTAGTTTTGGTCCCAACCCTGCTTTCAATACCTAAGGTATGAATGACATATTCCATCTTTCAAGACAATACAGAAATTCAGATTATAATGTAAAATCTCTCCGTTTTTAAGTAATGCTTTAATTCTGACATCTGTGAATGGATATCTCTCTCAGTGGACTGACTGTCGGCCTCTGTGTGTGATCCTTGCTATCAGTCAAGCAGGGACTGGGTCTGGTGGGCCTGGGTCCCTTGGGTGACAGAAATAGGTTTTGGGATGACAGCTTGCACCCTCCTGTGGCACATTTAGGCAGTCAGGTGGAGGATGAGGGCAGGCATGCCATTAGGGGATTCATAGGTAATGTGGCCACCTTGCAGGCCTGGATGGAGAGATCCATCAGGCAGAACAAGCCTGGGCCTAAGATAACATGAGACAGCACCCTGCCCACCAACGCCCCAGACACCAGGAGATGCCCAGATGCTGGATTGATAGTGCTCCTCTGCTTAGGAACAAACATGGCTTTGAAGGGCAGATTTGCAACAATAACAAGAAAAGGATGTTTTTGTTTGGCCTGCCAGGAAAACGCTACCCAGTTCTGGAACTCCCCACAGGCTACAACCTGCATGGTTTGTCTTTTCAGATAAACTCCTCTGTGCATGTGGCATGGCCAGGGAGGAAAGGAGAATAAGCCAAGAGTCAAGACAACCTGAGTTCTGGTCTTGTGCCTGCCTTGAGTTTTCTTTTTTTCTTTTTTCTTTTTATATTTATTTTTTAGTTTTTTAGGCAGACACAATATCTTTATTTTACACATATGTGGTGCTGAGGTTCGAACCCAGGGCCTCATGCATACTAGGTGAGCACTCTACCACTGAGCCATAATCCCAGCCCTCTGCCATGGATTTTCTGTGGACGTCTGAACTACTTCTCTCATTCTTGGGGCTTGGTTTGCTCATCTGTAAATGGGGGACAGAGGTTGGAATAGATAGTGTCTCTAGGCCATTCCAGCCTTTGCCTTCTGACCTCAGGCTGACTCCACACATGGAAGGCACTAGACAAAGGCCCCAAACCTGTCAAGCCTTGAGTACCATGCACACGCCCTAAGGGTTTGTTCAGTCTCTCACTTCTCCAATGACTTGGTCACTTCCCAGTGCCCACTCAATGCCAGGCCCAGTCTGGGATTCAGCAGGAAGGCCAAGATCTTCATCCTGGGTGTTTACAGCCTGATGGGGAGATGGACCAGCAAGGACAGATACATCTCCAGCTAAGGTCCCCTGCTGGGCCCTGGGTTGGTGAACTACTTATCCTGGGAAGGGGGCTTCTGAGCTTGGTGAGCTGCCGTCAAACTGTTACCCACCCTGTACTCTTTCACATACCCATGAGGAAGCTCCAATATCATAGGCCCACCACTTAATGAGTATCATGAGCATGCTGGGAATGGCCAGGGAGCAGAAGGGGAACCAGTCCTGTAGGCACTGGCTGCATCAGCGAAGAAACAGAGGCACCAGAGCTGACAGTTGTTTTTCTCGCTTGCCCTGATATCTGCTGTGATATCCCCGTGCTTCCCATTTCTGCATTCACAGGCCCAGGCATGAAACATCTTACACAAGAGGTGTAGGTTGTGTTAGGGCTAGTGTTGGGGTGAGCAGAGGAGGAGGCAGGGTAAGGTATCAGGCTCACTGGCCGGCACCAGAGGTGACCCAACTGGAAGCCCAGAGCACTAGTTTTGGTCCCCACCCTTCTCTCAACACCTTGGGATCTTGGTCAACTAACTACCTGCCCTTTGAGGCTGTTCCCTCATCTGAAAACTGCAGGAAATAAGGACCCAGCAGAAGTCATAAAGTAGAATGGGCTGCCCACACCTAGGACCCGGGCACTGCCTTTCTGAGGCCCCAGTGTTCCTGAAATGCCTAGCAGAGGGTGCCCTCCTCATGGCAGAGTTGGCTCTCTGGAGGCAGAAAAATACAGGCTGGTTGGGGATGCAAGGCCAGGACTGGTGTATGGGGCAAATTGCCTGACTTCTGTGTCTCAGTCTCCTTTATATAAAATGAGAATCAGGTGCTATAGGGGATATTCTCAGGAGATCAGGAATGAAGTTGGAGAAGTAAAGGGAAAGGAGGGGATCCCGAAGGGACATGAGACCAGCATAAGACAGGGCCTTCACCTCCTCCAACAAGGCTCCCTAGACCATCTGCCTGTTGAACATCCCTGTTCTATAGCAGAAACAGTATCCTGAGGACCCTCTCGGCCTCCTAGAGCTGGGGTGGCCCTGCTTACCTGCCCATGTCTTCTGGTGTGGATTCTTGAGAACAGTGTAGAGAAAAAAAGATGGCCTATGTGAAATGGGATGTGGTGTTGGTGTAAACAGAGGCCCTGGGAAGTAGGGGAACAGGACTGGGGCCATGTAGACTTGGCCTCTTGCCCTGCTGGGGCTCTTGTTGTAGGGGATAAGTGGCTTTCTGCTGAGCCAGCAGAAGGTGGGAGGGAATGCAGGCATGGCTTCTCAGTACCCTGTCCTGGAATCAGCCTCCCCAAGCCATAGGGCCCTCTGCCACTGTTTCTTCACCTAGGCAGCCATGACTTCAGTATCCTGAGACTGCCCTCCTGGGCCTTCCACTTGACAACCTTTCATGGTGGGCTAGGGCAGGGGAGGAGAGTGATTTTCCTCCTACCACACTGGGCCCTGAACTGAGGTGCCATGGGTCATTCTCAGAACCTGAGGGACTAGCAGACCTCCCGAATTCCCCATGACCCCCTACTTCTAGAGATGGCATAGGGAGACTTGGATGGTGACTGACCTGCCCTGACCAGGGTGGAGAGCTGCCCCCTGGCCAGGTCCCTTCAGCACACTAACACACAGGTTCAGCATAGAAACCATGGCATAGTTGGCCATGCCATTGACGGTTATTACACCACTGAGGACTTGCACTCAGAGGATCCCCTGACATAAATGAAAACTGGCCTTGCTAAGGTGTAAGGTGGGTCTGAAGGAGTGTGTAAAATATCAGGCCTCATTTGGGGATTGGAAGAGACCGGGACAAATAGCTTCCCCCTGGCCCTGTCCCAGAGACCAGGACATGGCAGGGCAGGGCAGGTTGGAAATCATCCCTTGAAGTGGCTGGTTCATAGATGGCAGAGAGGGAGGAAAACACCCCTTGGCACCAGCTCTGCTGGAAAAGGGCATTGTGCTGGAGGAGGAGGCTGTCTCTGTAGCCAAGGACATGTATCTGATCGTGCAAATGTTTGCCTGCAGACTGGTGAAGAAAAGCCACTTATATAAAATAAAATAAAAATTTTTTTCTTTAAATAAATTATAATACCCCAAAATACCAAACATTTATAGACATTCCTTCCTAGGACATAGGTACCTAAGTTTGGACAATTACTTCACTAAAGTATATTCAGGACCCACTCTTGGAGGGCTGAGGCCCATGTGGCCACATGGGCCTGTGCTGGCCCTGCCTATGAGGGGGTTCAGGGCATCCACTTGGTTACAAAGGAGGTAAGATTGTTCTCTGAGAGAGAGCATTCTCTGGCACCTCTGTGTACAGGCAAGGCATCTAGCAGCCAACCCTGGTTTCTCTCAGCTTAGGAAAGTGACCCAGAGCCAGTTCTCAGAAATACTCACCAGAGTCCAAATCTAAAGATCATGCCTACTCCAGGGTCTGATTCTGGTTTCCAGAAACAGCTTCAGAGGGAGTAGCCTTAGACTAAGGGCATAACAGGAACTGAGCAGTGCTGGCCAAGGGCAGCCTCTGCCAAGCAGATTCAAGACCCCATGGAGGTAGCAAGTCCTTTGCTGGGGAGGACAGAAGGCAGGCATATATGTCAACACGTGGTACATCCATAGAAGCCTGTCCAGGGCCTCACCTTCCTGTCACCTTTCTTTCCCTAGCTTTTTCTTCTTTTCAATATAGTATGGGGTTAAGAGTACAGAGCTGGGACTAGACTGCCTGGCTTCAAATCCTGGCTTTGCCTCTTACGAACTGTGTGGGCAAATTATTTAACATTTCTGAGCTTTGGTTTCCTCATATGTAATTACAGTATTATCCTGTAAATGTGTATATCTAGTGTAAATATCTATCTATCTAGATATCACAATGTGCTTACAAAACAGTATGGTAAATTCTAAGTGTTAGGCAAAAATTGTGTAAATGTTATTAGTCATTATTATTATTGGCAGTTAAATTATATAGCATCATTTTATGGAAGGGCCTTGTTTTGTTCAATAAGAGAGATGCTAACCGAGATACGGTTATAGAATGTTTCCTTCTGACCTGGCCCCCTGGTCCTATTTGACAAGGTGTTCTCACCATGGCCTGAAGAGCCCAAATATGGTTTATAGGGATGACTCAGAGAAGAAAGAGCAGCCCTTTCCAGTGGGTTGTGTGATACAGAAAAACCATAGATGCAAAAATTCTCTATAAAAGTCTGGCAAATCGAATACAAAAACATATCAAAAAGATAGTGCACCATGATCATGTGGGGTTTATCCCAGGCATGCAAGGCTGGTTCAACATATGGAAATTAATAAATGTGATTCATCACATCCAATAGGCTTTAAGATAAGAATCATATGATCATCTCAATAGATGTAGAAAAAGCATTTGACAAAATACAGCACACCTTCATGTTCAAAACACTAGAAAAACTAGGGATAACAGGAACATATCTCAACATCACAAAGGCTATCTATGCTAAGCCCCAGGCCAACATCATTCTAAATGGAGAAAAATTGAAGGCATTCTCTAAAAACTGGAACAAGACAGAGATACCCTCTTTCACCACATCTATTTAACATAGTTCTTAAAATACTGGACAGAGCAATTAGACAGACGAAAGAAATTAAAGGGATATGCATAGGAAAAGAACTCAAATTAGCACTATTTGCTGACGATATGATTCTATACCTAGAAGACCCAAAAAGTTCCACCAGAAAACTTCTAGAACTAGTAAATGAATTCAGCAAAGTAGCAGGATATAAAATCAACACCCATAAATCAAAGGCATTTATGTATATCAGTGACAAATCCTCAGAAAGCAAAATGAGGAAAACTACCCCATTTAAAATATAGCCTCAAAAAAAGTTGGGAATCAACTTAACGAAAGAGGTGAAAGATCTATACAATGAAAACTATAGAGTCTTAAAGAAAGAAATCAAAGAATACCTTAGAAGATGGAAAGATCTACCTTGCTCTTGGATAGGCAGAATTAATATTATTAAAATGACCATACTACCAAAAGAACTATCAGACTTAATGTAATTCCAATCAAAATCCCAATGAAATTCCTCATAGAAATAGAAAAAGAGTCATGAAATTCATCTGGAAAAATAAGAGACCCAGAATAGCTAAAGCAATCCTTAGCAGGAAGAGTAAAGAAGGTGACATCACTACATCAGACAATAGTAAAACTACAGAGCAATAGTAACAAAAACAGCAGATATTCGCACCAAAACAGATTGGTAGACCCATGGTACAGTACAGAATAGAGGACACAGAGTCTAACCCACAAAATTACAATTATTTTATATTAGACAGAGGTGCCAAAAATATACATTGGAGGAAAGATAGCCTCTTCAACAAATGGTGCTGGGAAAACTGGAAATCCATATGCAACAAAATGAAATTAAACCCCTATCTCTCACCATGCACAAAACTCAACTCAAAGTGGATCAAGGACCTAGGAGTTAAACTAGAGACCCTGTGTCTAATAGATTTTTATGTAATCTTGTAGATTAAAAATGTAAACTTATCCAAGACAGATATTACAAAGAATGGGATTTCAAATACAAAGTTATTCAATATATATGACAAAAGATTAATATATTATTGAGCAAAAATGGAGCAAGAATTATAATAATTAGAAAAATAAACCACTAAAATCAGAAAAGGATATGGATCACTCACAGAAGAAAAATAAATGACCAATAAACACATGAAAAAATGTTCAGCCGTATTAGCAGTAAATATATGTTAAAACAGTTTATCTCTAATTGAAAAAGATTTTTATTAGCAACACTCTATGCTAATGAGGTTTTTGCTAGTGAGGATAAACATCAGTACAATTTGGTATTTATGAATTAAAATCCACTGATCAGCAGTTCCACTTCCAATAATGCATCTTTAGGAAATCATTACAGAAGAGGTGGGGTTATGGCCTCATATGTGTGAGGCCCTGGATTTGATCCTCAGCACCACATAAAAATAAATAGATAAAATAAATGTATATAAAAAAAGAAAGAAATACAGAAGGAAATTTTTACAAATAACTAGAAAGATTTTTCACATGTTTTTCAGTGCTGGGAATTGAACCCAGAGCCTTGCACATGCTACATTCACCACTGAGCTACATCCCCAGTCCTCACAGACCTGTTTATAATAGTGAACATTATAAATACGAACTGAGATTTAAGATGGTGGAGCAGTTGCTCCATGCCTCAGGATCTAAGCAGCAGGAGGAGTGAAGGGGTGAAAGAGGGATTTCATGAAATCTCAATATTGAACAATCTGAGTGTCTTACAGACTCAGAAATTTGGGTACATTAAACAAAGGAGAAAGAAAACATTGGAGCCAAGCTGGTTTTAACAGCAGCTGCAGCAATGCTAGCTCACTGGTTCACCACATAGGGAGGGAGAACACAGAGAGAAACACAATGGATAGATGTAGTATGGAAAAACCTGAGTCCAGAAAAGCAGACTGAACTTAGCTGATACAGACAGAGTCTGCACTGTGCACTGGTGCTTAAAAAGTGCTGTTATCCAATTGACAGGGAGAGCTGAGGTGGAAGCCATCTTGAGGTGGACACACTGCAGTTGATGCTACAGGAGCTGGAGGATCATAGCAAACACTGCCATGCTGTCCTGGCAAGCACCTGCCATATGGCCTAGGGCTTGGCATGAAGTGTTCCGAGTCCTGAAAGAAAATAACTGTCAACCAAGATTGCTATATCCAGCAAAGCTATCCTTCATTATTAAAAGACAAATAAAAACCTTTCAAGATAAGCAGAAACTAAAAGATTTCATGACCACTAAACCAACACTACATACATCGCTTCTCGGCCTTTTGGCTAAGATCAAGTGTAAACCAACACTACAGAAGAAATAAAAAACAAACCCCACAGTTAGCAAATGAAAAAAAGAAATCTTATTTGAAGAGTGAGTAACTAAGCAAATGAGAAACAGGACAAAATTAAACATAATAAATAAATCAAAATGGCAGAAATTAATAAACATCTCTCTAAAATAACATTGAATGTAAATGGTGTCAACTCTTCAATTAAAAGACATACACTGTTAGAATGGATTGAAAAACAAGACCAAATTTTATATTGTTTGCAAGAGACACACTTTATAGGCAAAGAAAGCCACAGGCTCAGAGTGAAAGATGGAGATTGACATCCCTTATGAATGGAGCCTGAAAACAAGCAGGAGTAGCTACTCTCATATCTCACAAAGGAGATTTTAAACCAAAATTAATCAGAAGAGACAAAGAAGGTCACTTTATACTGGTAAAGGGTACAATACAATAAGAATATATAACAATAATAAATATTTATGCCCAAACATGGGTATTACAACTTACATTAAAAAAAAAAAAAAAAAAAACAGTTCTGGAATTGAAACCTTGGATAGACCCCAGTACAATAATACTGGATAATTTCAACATGTCTCTTACCATTAGATAGGTCATCCAGACATAAACTCAGTAAGACTCTTTGAACATGAAAAATATATCAAATGAATTAACAGACATCTATAGAATATTTCATCCAATGACACCTGAATACATTTCTTCTCTGCAGCTCATGGAACCATCTCCAAAAAAGGTCACATTTTAAGCCACAAAGCAATCTTAGCAAATACAAAATTTGATATAATTCTTTGTGTCTTATCAGATCATGATAGAATGAAATTAGAAATCAATGTAACAAAGACCTACAAAAACTATATAAACATGTGGAGATTTAACAATACTCTTTTGAATGATGAATGAGTGATAGAAGAAATCAAGGGAGAGATTAAAAAATTCTTAGACTCAAATGAGTATAGTGGCACAACATACCAGAACCTCTGGGACACTATGAAGGTGGTTCTAAGAGGAAAGTTTATACTCTGAGTGCCTACATAAGAAAATCAGAAAGGTCCCCAAAAAACAACCTAATGATGCATCTCAAGGCCCTTGAAAAAGAACAAACCAATTCCAAAACCAGTAGAAGGAAGGAAATAAGTAAGATCAGAGCCAAAATCAATGAACTCGAGAATTAAAAAAATACAAAGGATCAATGAATCAAAGAGTTGGTTCTTTGAAAAAGACAAACAAGACTGATAAGCCCTTAGCAAACTAACTAAAAGAAAAAAGAGAAGTCCCAAATTAATAGAATTAGATTTGAAAAAGGAGAAATCACCACAGACATCTCAGAAATCCAGCAGATCATTAGGGGCTATTTTGAAAACTTAGACTCCATTAAATTGGAAAACCTCCAAGAAATAGATACATTTCTAGACAAATACCGTCTGTTAAAACTGCATCAAGAGGACAAAGAAAACCTAAACAGAACAATAACTACTAATGAGATTGAAGCAGTAATAAAAAACCTTTCAACAAAGAAAAGCCCGGGGCCAGATGGATTATCAACTGAATTCTACTAGACCTTTAAAGGAGTCATGCCAGTATTCCTCGTTATTTCACGGAATATAAAGGGACGGAGCACTTCCAAATTCATTCTATAAGGCCAGTATCTCACTCATGCCAAAATCAAATAAGGACACATCAAGGAAAGAAAACTACAGACCAGTATCCCTGATGAACATAGATGCAAAAATACTTATTAAAAGCAGGGTCAGGGGCTGGGGTTATAGTTCAGTGGTTGAGCTCTTGCCTCGCTTGCATGCATGAGGTACTAGCTTTAATCCTTAGCACCACATATAAATAGATAGATAGATAGATAGATAGATAGATAGATAGATAGATAGATAAATCAAAGATATTGTGTTCATCTACAACTAAAAAAAATTATAAAAAAATTCAGATGGGGTGGTACATGCCTGAAACCCTAACAACTCAGGAGGTTGAGCAGAAGATTGAGGCCAGTCTCAGCAATTTAGCAAAGTCATAAACAACTTAGTGAGACCCTGTCTCAAAAAAAAAAAACTTTTTTTAAAGGAGGGGGTTGGGTAGGTGGCTCAGTGGTAAAGTGCCCCTGAGTTCAATCCCTGGTAACAAACAAAACAAAAAAAGAACTTCATAAAATGTTAGTAAATTATGTTCAACAATATATTAAGCAGATTGTACACCACAATAAAGTCGATTTCATTCCAGAGATACAAGGAATGAAACCTTGATTCACAAATCAATAAATGTTAATTCGTCACATAACTAGAATTAAGGACAAAGATCACTCAGTCTTCTTAACAGATGCAGAGAAGGCCTTTCAGCACCCCATTCATGATGAAAGCAGCAAAGAAACTAGGGATAGAAGAGATCTGTGTCAAGATCATAAAGGCTGTAAGTGAAAAACAAAAGCCAATTTCCTCATAGTAAATGGGGAAAATCTGAAAGCATTTCCTTTACAATCTGGGGCAAGAGAAGGATGTCCACTCTCACCACTTCTATTTAATATAGTGCTAGAAATTCTAACCAGAGCATTTCTGCAAAAGAAGTGTTATGGTTTAGTTATGTGGTGACCCCCAAAAGCTCATGTATGTGGTGACCCCCAAACATGCAAGAATGTTTAGAGGTAAAATGATTGGATTATGAGCAGCTTAACCTAATCAAGTGAACTGATCCCCTGATAGGGACTAACTGAATGATAACTGTAGGTAAGTAGGGTGTGGCTGGAGGAGGTGGGTCATTGGGGCATGATTTTCTGGTGTCTGTGTTGTCTGTAGTGAGAGAAGTCTCTCTCTCTCTCTCTCTCTCTCTCTCTCTCTCTCTCTCTCTGCTTTCTGGTGCCACGTCCCGAGCTGCTTTCCTCTGCCACACTCTTTTGCCATGATGTTCTGCCTCACCAAGGGCCCAGAGCAATGGAACCAGCTACATACACAGACTAAGACCTCTAAAACCCTGAGAGCCAAATAAACCTTTCCTCCTCTATAATTGTTTTAACCAGGTCTTTTGGTTGCAATAGTGAAAAGTTGATAAAAACAATAAGGAAATAAAATGGATAAAAAAAGGAAAGAAAGAATTCAAATTATCACTGTTTGCAGATGATGATCCTATACCTAGAAGACCCCCCCTCCAAAAAAAAAAAAACCCAAAACCCTCCATCAAAAAACTGCTAGAGCTCATGAACAAATTCAGCAGAGTGAATAGGAGATTCAAAATCAATATACAAAACTCAATAGCTTTCCTATGTACCAACAATAAATCTGCTGAGAAAGAAATCAGGAAAATAATTCCATTCACAATAGCCTAAAAAAAATATCTAGAAATAAATCTAACCAAGGAGGTGAAAGGTCTCTACAATGAAAACTAGGGAATAGTGAAGAAAGAAATTGAGGAAGACCTCAGAAGATGGCAAGATCTCCCATATTCATGGATAAGCAGAATTAACATTGTTAAAATGGCCATACTACCAAAAGCAATATACAGATACAATGCAATCCCTCATCAAAGTAACAATGGCATTCTTCACAGAACTAGAGGAAAAAAAAAAGTCTTAAAATTAATTTGGAAGAATAAAAGACCCAGAGTATCCAAAGCAATTCCAAGCTTAAAAAAGAAATGCTGAAAGGCATCACAATACCTGACTTTAAATTATACTACAGAGAAAAAACTGGATGGCACTGGCATAAAAACAGGCAATAGACCAATGGTACATGTTATGGTTTGGATGTCAGGTGTTCACCAAAAGCTCATGTGTGAGATGATGCAAGAAGGCTTAGAAGTGAAATTGTTAGGTTATGAAAGTCTTATCCCAATCAGTGAATTAATCCCCTGTTGGGATTAACTGACTGCGTAGGGTGTGGGTGGAGGAGGTGGGTCATTGGGGGCATGCCTTTGGGGTATATATTTGGTGAGCTGAGCCTAGTCTCTCTCTACTTTCTATCATGTGGACGGAAGCCCTCTGCCACACTCTTCTGCCATAATGTTACCTCCTGTCCCAAGAAATGGAGCCAGCTGTGTATGGACTGAGACCTCTAAAACCATCAACCCCCAAATAAACTTTTCCTCCTCCAAAATTGTTCTAGTCAGGTCTTTTAGTCATACCAATGAAAGAGCTGACTTTAAACAGTATAGCACTGAAGACCAGAGACAAAGCCACACATTTACACATGACTGTCTGATTCTTGACAAATGTGTCAACAACACATTCTGGGGGAAATGACACCTTTTAAACAAATGGTGCTTAGAAAACTGGTTATCCATACATATCCCACCCTGCACAGAAATTGGCTCGAAATTGATCAAAGACCTAGGAATTAGACCATGAATTATACCTAGAAGAAAATGTAGGATCAATACTCCAGCCGACAGGCACAGGCAATGACTTTCTCAATAAGAACCCTGAAGCTCAGGAAATGATGTCAAGAGTGAATACATGAAGTGGTATTGAATTAAAAAGCTTCTTGGGCTAGGATTGTGGATCAGTGGTAGAGTGCTTGCCTAGCACGTGTGAGGCCCTGGGTTTGATCCTCAGCACCACATAAAGTAAAATAAAGACATTGTGTTCACCTAAAAAATAAATAAATATTTTTTAAAAACCTAAAAAATAAATATTTAAAAAAGCTTCTGCACAGCAAAGGAAAGAATTAGGAATGTGAAGGGAGACCCCCAGAATGGCAGAAAATCTTTGCTAGCTACTCCTTTGACAGAGGGTTACTATCTAGAATAATGAATTAAAAATATCTACACCCAAAATATCAAATAACACAATTAATAAATGGACACATGAATTAAACAGACACTCCTCAAAAGAATAAACACAAATGGCTGATATATATATGAAAAGATGTTCAATGTCATTAACCATTAGGGATATGCAAATCAAAACTACATTGAGTTTTTATTTTACAATAGTTAGAATGGCAGTTGTCAAGAATACAGATAATAATAAATGCTAGAAAGGATGTGGCGGAAAAAGAACACTTTTACACTGTTACTGGAATTGTAAATTAGTCTAACCACTATGCCAATCAGTATGGAGGTTAGACATGCAACCACCATATGACCCAGCTATAACACTCCTCCATATTTATCCTGAAGAATTTAAGTCATCACACTGTAGAGATATATACATGCTCATGTTTATTGTGGCACATTTTACAAAAGCCAAGTTGTATAATCAGCCTACGTGTCCATCAGTGGTTGAATGGATAAAGAAAATGTGGTATATATACACAATGAAATTTAATTCAGCCACAAAAAAATGAAATTTGTCATTTGCAGGTAAATGGATAAATCTAGAGATCATCATGTTAAGCAAAATAAGTCAAACTCAGAAGGTCAAGGGGCATATGTGTTCTCTCATATGCAGAAGCTAGAAAGGAAAAAGGAAAAGAAAGGTGTGTGTAGATTTCATGAAAGTCAAAGGGAGATCAGTAGAGGAAAGGGACCAAAGGGCTGGGAGTAGGGGAGAGAGTGGGGAACGTGCTGGGGAGTAATATTGGCCAAATTATATTGTGTACATGTGTGAATATGTAACAACAATCCCCATGTATGCACAACTCTAATGCACCAATAAAAATGTGTAAAAATAAATTAATAAGTAGTGACTGGTTAATAATTTGTGGCACAACCATGAGATGCTAGGTGACCTTTAAAATTGATGTTGTGGAAGGCTATTTAATCATATCAAGAGACTAATGACCAATTTTATCTATCTATCTATCTATCTATCTATTTATTTATTTATTTATTTGGTACTGGGATTTGAACCCAGAGGGGCTTTACCATTTTACCACATCCCCAGCCCTCTTATTTTGAGACAGGGTCTCACTAAGTTGCTTAAGGCCTCACTAAATTGCTGAGGCTGGCCTCCAACTTGTGATCTTCCTGCCTCAGCCTCCTGAGTTGCTTGGATTACAGATGTGCACCACCATGCTAGGCTCTAATGACCTATTTTAAAGGGAAAAAGCAGATTATAATACAGTATACACTGATAGACGTCACTTCAATACATGTTTGTTTTAATAGAATTCTGAAAATACATAGTAACCTAACTTATCTCTGGGTGGTAGGAATATAGATAATTCATAACTTTTCTGCCCTATGTTTTCCATGTTTTCTTCAATAATTTTTTTTTTCAAATCACAATCACAAAACAACCAAATGAAGTGTACATATAAAATGAACAAGGCATCCCCATGAGAGGGCATTTCTAAATTTAATAATAAGGTCTGTAATTCTTCAAAATTTGGTTTAGTGTGTTTTCTCCTCTTTTGGAATAATGGGGCATGGCACAATTTATTTTTTCAAAATCATTTATGAAACTCTAGCATCTGGACACAAACGCATATCAAATGCAGATCCTAAGCTATTTCTCCCCTTTCCTTCTAAATTGAAATTGGCTGTCTCTCTGCCCCCTGGTGGTCGGAGCTGGAGTGGCATACTGTGCAGGAGGATCCCTCTGAGTATGAACCCTGGAACCCTGCAGAGGTCCTGCCTGATCTGTTGCCAAGAAAGGCACGGGTTCTGGTGGGTGGGCTTTCTTTGGGCTCCCATCCAGAATCTGGGTTTCCCAGGACCTTTTGGGTCTGGGGCAAGCCAGGGATTCCCAGTAGGAGCCACACAGAATCTGGACATGGCCTGCCTGAAGAGCATCAGGATGTCCTAGGAATCAAGAAAGAGTACACAGGGGCTGTGGGTTGTGGTTCAGTGGTAGAGCACTTGCCTAGCAAGTGTGAGGCACTGGGTTTGACTCTCAGCACTGTACATAAATAATGAATAAAATAAAAGTCCACTGATGTCTAATACACACACACACTTTTTTTTTTTCAAAGAAAGAGTGCACAGCAAGAAAAGCATCAGAATGGCTGCAAGAGCATGCCTCTCTGTAGGATGGCCACCGTGGGCTTCTTATAGGGACAGCTGTGCAAAAGAGCTGTCCCCTGGATGCTCAGACATTCCAGTGCCTTGGTGAGTAGAGCTCTGTGAAACAGTCCAGTGGTGTGAGCCAGAGCCAGCACGTAACGGCATCAGTAGATGCCTCCATAGGGGGCCTGTGGCACCCTCCCTTTGCAGCCTGCTTGTAGAATATAGTTGCAGCTATTTCCTGAGCCCTAGCTCCGGGGCATGCCTTGGCCAACCTCTTTTCACTATGGTTTCCACTGTTTTTCAAAAGCACCCATGGAGGAAGGCATCATTCATTCTGAGTATGGCCAAGGCACATGCTTGTCATGTCATTCTGCTGGTAAATTGCAGCTAGGAACCAGCCCAGTCTCCAGGTCCGCTGGCAAGCCAGGAGCCCCAGGGAGAGCGCCCTCTAGTGGCCTAGTGTATTGCAGAGCAGCATCTGTAGCCTCTGGGGCCTCTGACATGCACCCGCACGGCATGCAGACAGCTGAACACGGGGGTGAGGAGAGGAGTGAGTCAAGGTTGGGGTCCCAATTGTTTTTCATTGGAGGTCAGGGAAATCTGTGAACATATCCTCATGTCACAAAGAGGGAAGACATTTTATTGCCATTGTGATTATTATCATAGGACACAAAAGGAGAGAAATACAGTTGGAACCCCTGGCACCCTAACTACAGGGTAATTGTTAGCATTTATTACTTCACTCCTTCGATGACTTTTCTGTGTTCCTCTTGTCTTTGGCTGGCTCTCCGCTGGTCAGCCGGCTTCTTTTGAAAGTTTGGCCCAAATCTTCCCTCATCCCCCCCCCGGGTGGTTCTGAGCCCCAGTGTCTGTTATGTGAAGCCGGCTGCTTCCAGGTGACGGAGCACATGGGTAAGCGGTCACCCTCTTGGCCTTCCATTGCTTAGCTCCTGTCACAGGACTGTGTATCTTGCACTCAGAAGCCATGCTGTGCAGAGAGGGGTGTGTGACGATGGGGAGGTATCAGGGGCCCCAGTTATGGGGACTCGGGCAGGATAGTAAAAAGTAAACATGAATCCACTCACTCCCCCGTTCTTACCAAGATGGATGGTGTTTAATGCAAATGACCCACCATCTGCTCGGTATTCTTTGGGGTCAAAGCTTTTCAGAGTGCTGACCCACAAGGTCAGTTCATCTTCTCAAGGGCATATCTTTGTCTGAGCATCTTCAAAATCCGTTCCCACAATATTCCCCAGGATTGTTATGATAGAAGTTTCTGCACTCTAACATTTATTTCTTCATGACCAAATTCTTCTCTCCCACACATCCAAAATTTCAAAACCCAGATTGGCCGGTTCAACCAGGTGAGTATCAACTTACTGCTGCAGTGCAGGAGCTGCTGCCCGCCCCTCCCCACTGCCATCGAAGGTGGCACAGTGGGAACTGCTTCCTCGAGCTGTGGGTTTCAGGGCTCTCTAGTCCTCCAGATCTCCCAGGGAATGACTTTCCAGTGGTGTGATGCCTCTCTTTCCCAACAAAGGCCCTGTATTTATTGTGGTGCTAGCAAATTTAGCTTGGGCTGCACAGCAATCAGTAGGCTCATCCACCCTCTGGGTTTGCTTTTCTGGAATTCATCCCTTGGAAGCCAAAATGAGGTTTTTAAAGACAGACCTGAGCATCGTCCTGTAACCAGGTAAGAACTTTGAGATTTCAGCCTCTGCCTCTTCTCTGTCCAACAACCATGTCTCAGATACCACACACTGGAGACTGATCAGCAGCTCATCTCTTTCAAACAGGGGCTAATGTTCCCCTAGATGATGAAAGCCAGTCCCTGTGACATCTACAACCTCTCCCCTTCCAGATGATAATGTGTTCCCACCCCACCCCACTATTTCCCTTGGGGTACCTGGCCTATGATTTCCTCCCTGACACCAATTTCTGTGTCAGTAATGGCTCTTTGATGGAAACGGTAGAAACTAACTTGTGATAATTGGCAAAAGATGGAGGAGGGGAAGAATTGTTAGCAGGGGGTCTCGAAGAGAACGGAGCAGCCATCCTTGAGAAAAGAATCGTGGCATTTCGAACGCTCAAGATTGTCCAAGGGAGACCCCCTGAGCTGACAGCTCCAAACACCTTCAGTCCCAGAGACAAACTCTAGGAAGATTGAGAAAAGGACCAACTTATGATGGGAAAGGAGACAGAAAGGGTAGGAAGGAGAAGAGTCAGGAACCACCTGGAGTGGTGCAGTGTGGTCCTTCCAAAGGATGGGATGCTGTGCAGAACGTGCCAGCACGTTCTGTTCTGGTTTTCTATTACTGCATAATACATGTCACCAGAACCTGGTGTCTTCAAACATCATTATTCACATCATGACTCTAGGTTGCCTGGGGTGAGCTGGGTGGTGTTTGTCCACCTGGTCCTGGCTGTGACTGTTGTCACCTGGGGCTCAACCAACCGGACTAGTTTGATCTCAGGGCTCACTCACAGGTGGTGGGGGTGCCTGTCCTTAGCTGTCACACAGAGCACTACTTCCTCCTTCACAGGGCTTCTCAGCAAGGAGCTGCATCAGAAGACAAGACATTCCAGGATACAAGTGGAAGCTACATGCACGTCAACACCCAGACTGGAAGGTCACCCATGCCCCTTCTGCCCCTTCTGTGGACCAATATTTAATGAAGGAGGAACAACCTCCATATCTCTACGGCTGAGAGTCTGCAGCTTCTGCAATCCACCACCACTCTCCCTTCTTTCTCTCCCCTCCTCTTCCATCCTCCATCTCTCTTCTCCTTTTCTATGTAACCCATTCCTCTTACTTTATCACTGAGACAGGGCAGAGCAGTTCCCCTGAACTTGGTGTTCTTTTCTAAGGAGACTTGGGCCTTCCCAGTACCCTCACAGGGAAGAAAAACACCATATTAGTTAGATTTTGGTCGCTGTGTCAAAATAACTGAGAAAATCAATTTTAAGGAGGAAAGATTTATTTTGGCTCATGGTTTTAGAGGTTTCAATCCATGGTCACTTGGCCTTGTTGCTTTTGGCCTGTGGTCAGTCAGAACATCACGGCATGCAGCAACTGGTGGTATGGAATTGCTCACCTCATAGCAGCTAGGAATCAGAGATCAGAAGAGTCCAGGGGCAAAATATATCCTGGGCATTTCCCCAGTGACCTTGCTCTCCTGACTACACCCTACCCCCTTAAGTTCCTATAACCTCCCAAGAGCACCACCAACTGGGGACCAAGCCTTCAACACATGAGCCTTTGGGGGACACTCCAGATTCAAACTGTAACAGACCTAAAGTTACAAAATTCTGGGAATGTCAGGAGGCAGAGATTGGGGTAGGGTAGGGGAGATACGTGGGGTAAGGAGGCTTCCAAGCAGCCAGGGGAAGCTTTGCTAGCTGGGGTGGGGATGAGCAGTCCCATCCCCAGTAGCCTCCTGTGCCAGGAGGAATTTACAAAGCACCAGGACTCAGTCATTGTGGGCCCACTGGGAAGAAGGGTCTTGTAATTGGCTCTCAGGACAAATGATGGCCAGGTACAGTCTGAGGCTGGGGTCTCAGTCAACCTTTTCTCACTCAGTTATGCTTTACCAGGTCCAAGACCTCTCTAAGAAGTCTACCCTCAGGTCATGGGCCAAAGCCCTTCCCTGTGACCCTTCCTCACTGCCCTGTGACTGCAAAACCCCAAGCTCTCCATGGAGAAGACTGAGGTCTCTGGCCTCTTGGTGGCTCAGCCTCATATATATCATCAGGGTGAAGGACAACAGGAAAGACTGAGCTTTCTGCCTCCTTCCCATCCCTGGCTCTTCTGTTGAGGGTGATCAACATCTCCCAAATCCCTGAAGCCCCCAGGTCTCCCCCTCTACTACCGCTTAGATTTTGGTAGCTGCTTCCTTTTCTCACTGCCTCTACCCCCAACATCTCCTCCCTCTACCCCTTACTCTTTCCTGTTTTTTTTTTTCTCCCTTTTTCTCCCAACAAGACCTCACTGGGCACCTTCCAGGCCCAGGCCTTGGGACTCCAGAAATACCTGGGGCTCAGCTCCAAGGCATTTCTGAGGCCTGTGGGTGAGGGTGAGGCAGGGGCAAAGGACAGGTAGCTGATTATAAGAGAGAAGGAAATCAGGAGATAGTGCTTCCCATCAAGGGGCTGCTAACACCTCCAGGGGAGGGGGAGTATCCAACTTCCCAACACAAGCGATTTCCCCCTGGGGCTACTCTTTCCTGGCTTTGGGGCACATCCCCAGCGAAAAAACAAGTGGGGACCTATAAAAATGCAAAACACCCCCACTCCCACAGGCACCAGCTATGGGTTCCTGGCTTCTCTTGGAGGAGCCTCAGTCCCCACCCACCCCCTCTCTGTTCTGTCTCTTCAATAAAACTTGTTTGCTTGCCTCCTTGTTTCTTGCCTCTGTAATCTTCAACACCTGGGGAACAAGGACCTGCTCCTAGACTTTCAAGACCGGTGTCAAGAGGATGGATAGAGCCAGCTGGCGAAATTCTCCACATGACAGTGAAGCCCCCACTGGATACTTGCCAAGTGCTAGGGCTTCAAGGCCCAGAAGACGGTGAGGTTATTTCTCTCTGGTGAAAGTTTTACAAGAAATAAAAATAAATGTTATTCAGTAATGAAGTGAGCTACCAAGTCATGAAAATACATGGAGGAAACTTAAACACATTAGTAAGTGAAGGGAGTCACCCTGAAGAGGCTGCCTACTCGACCATAGGAGGCAAAAGATATGGAGACAGTAAAAGATCAAGAGGGCTGGGGCTGTGGCTCAGTGGTAGAGCGCTCGCCTAGCACGTGCAAGGCCCTGGGTTCTATCCTCAGCACCGCATAAAAATAAATAAATAAAATAAAGATATCATGTTCAACTACAACTAAAAATATTTAAAAAAAAAAAGATCATGAGTTGCCAGGGGTTGGGGGGAAGGTGGGATGGGTAGACAGGTGGAGCATACAGGATTTTTACCAAAGTGAAACTCCTCTGTAGAACACTGTAATGTGAATCCACGCCACTAGATATTCATCAAGACTCATAGAATATATAATACAGAGTGAACCCAAATGTACACTATGGACTTCTTTAGTTCATAATAATGAATCGATATTGGTGAATCCATTGGAACAAATACAGCATCCTCATGCAAGATGTTAACAATAGGGGAACATGACAGGGTAGTGGAGAAGCCGTAAAGGGGTATAAGAACAAGAGTTTGGGGCTGAAGTTGTGGCTCATTGGTAGAGCACTTGCCTGGCCCATGTGAGGCCCTGGGTTCAATTCTCAGCACCACATGTAAATAAACAAAATAAAATCCTTGACAACTAAAAAAAAAAAAAAATTAAAAAAAAAGAACAAGAGTTTTCTTTAAGCCTAAAACTGCTTTAAAAAATAAAGTACACTAGAAAATGGAAAGCATTTTATTGAGGTTTCTAAGGAAAATGCCCTTTTTTCTTTTACATGTCACTGTGTAAATGCAGCTGCAGCCTTCTTTACAATAGTCCAAAGTGGAGACGACCCAAGCATCTATCAACTGATAAAAGGATGAACAAACTGTGGTCTATTCACATAGTGGAATATCATTCCACCGTCAAGGAATGAATGAGTACTGATCCATGCTACATGGATGCATGGCAGAACCTTGAAAACATCACACTAAGTGGAAGAAGTCAGACGTGAAAGAACACATACATGTTTGATGTGAAAAGCCAAAACAGGTGGGTTGGTAGAGACAGAGTCGATGAATGCTTTCTGAAGATGGGACGAGGACTGAGGATGACAGTCCCAAGGGGTTCAGTGTTTCTTCTGGAGTGGTTTAAATGTTGTAAAATTGTGCTGATGATCACACATACCTGTGAATGCACTAAACCCACTAAATTGTATGCCCAAAAAAGGTGAATGTGGTGTGTGAATTGTATCTCAATAAAGCTATTTAAAAATTGTGGAGCCGGGGAAGGAGGCTGTAAGCCCCTTTACATCAAGGTTGTTTACTTATAGAGATGGTCTGTGATCTAACGTGGAAAAACAGATGTTCTGTAGTTTGGGAAAATGTATAGCATCCCTGATCCTTGAGTGTCAGTGGTTCTCACCTCCCAGTGTTAGCAGCTCTCCTCGTTGATCTTCCAGTAGCCAAAACCAGCAGTTACTGATGTATGCCAGATTCGTGGGACCCCAGTAGACCTCCAGGAGCCTAATTCGATGCAATCACACAAGAGTCTTTATTCAAGCTCAAGCCTGGCCTCACAACTGTTTCCGGTCCCAGGGAGTGAGCCCCGATCCTTTGTTCTTTTCCACAGAAAAGCCCTCTTCACCATGGCTGATTTTAGGACTGTCAGCAAAAGAGTTTCTGCAAAAGAGTTCAATGTGGATAAACTTCCTTTTTTCGTGTCACCTTGTTTTACTTGGCCACTGGCCAGGAAGATACCAGCACTCCAGGTGCTGGACACCCACTTACTAGTGTTTCTCAAATGTATCCAGTATAGTACTTTGTAGAAATGTGCAAACAAGGCCTCTGGCCTTGAGCTGGGCTTCACAGAGAGGTCTACATTTTTAAGATAAGTTACAAATGGGCTCCATGGTAACAACTGGCAGGGGGAGGAAAGAAAGGGGAGAAGAAGCTCTCCCCTTCTCAGGTGTTGTCCTTGAAGGGTTAACTTGCCCAGAACGGTGAAAGAAAAAGCTGCTTTTATGTGAACTTCTGCAGACTGTGAACTTCTGAGCCCCTCCCCTGACAAGCTGGGTATAAAATTCTGCAGCCAAATAAAACTGTTTCCTGTTATCTTGTGCCTTGCCTCGTTTGTCCCTACAACAAGATTTTATAGGTTTTTGGGAATACTGTATGTGTCACAACATCACTCAGCAAATCATTCCATACCTCGGGAAAATCAAACAACAACTCTTAGCATTGATTAGCACATTCACTGGTGGGAACAAGTTGGGTAGGGGTGATTGGTTAGTACAAGAGGGGGATTCCTTTGAACTGATTGGTTTAAGCCACGAGGGGTGTACGTGCTAAACTACATGGTTTCCCAACATGTTATCAACCACCATAAACTACTGGGGGTCATCTGGCATCCCAGGTATTTTCCCTGTCTCATGCTGATTGGAAGTTGCTAGGGGATTGCTATGGGTCCTCACCTAGCCTAACTGAGTCAGAGACACCTGGCGCAGCAGATCTCTCCTGTTAGTTGCAGACAAACAACTCAGCAGGGTGGGTATGTGCTTAGGAGTGCTCTGTGGGATTTTCCAAGGACAAGGGTCATGCCCCCTTCCTTAGGACAGGCCTTGAGGTAGAAGCTGCTGTTATTTATTTATTTTCAAAAATGGAGTCACATCAGTTTCTCACCCACAGCTCTCTGGATCCAGCTGCCCTCAGTGTTACCAGTTCCTGCTGTTGGCCATTTTTAGTACCAGCAGACTCAGTGATACCTGCTCAGCCTCTTCTACTCAAGATAGCAATCATGAGTAGGCAAAATAAAACTATCCCAAAAAGGTTATATTAGGATTTGTGCTGCATCATAAGAGGGAGTAGCACAATTAACTGTTCTGATAAGGTAAAGAAGACTGCTTAAATTAAAACAAAACAAAACAAAAACAATGTGGGCTCACACACATGCACACGGCGTCCTGCTAGCTAATGGCAGACTCTCTGCTTAGTCATGGATAGGGGAATGGCTCCTCGAAGTCCCGGGTGTGGACAGCTGAAGTGGCTGCAGAGGGGTGGAGTTCTCCAGAAATACCATAGGGCAGAGCTATCTGGAATGGGTCTGCAGTCAAAGCAAATGTTTCCTGAAGCAATCATGGGTGTCTGATGTAACCTGCTGGTTGTGAGGCAAATGTCAAAGATGGAAAAAAGAGGCTGGTGTGGTGATATATGACTGTAATTCTTGCTGCTTAGGAGGTTGAGGCAGGAGGTACACAGGTTTGAGGCCAGTGTGGACAACTTAATGAGACCCTGTCTCAAAATAAAAAATAAAAGGGGCTAGGACTATGATAGAGTCCCGCAGCTGAGTGGTAGAGTGCCCCTGGGTTCAATTCTTAGTAACAAACACACCCCACATGTGCAGGCACACACACACAAAGATGGAGGAAAGAAAAATACAGTATCTCTTGGGGAATGTGAGATCCTTCTCTTCTGTCTCAGGGATAAACCTTCAACCATAACGAATAGCAAACAGATCTTCTCCAGCCTGCTATTTCTGCACAATTGGCCACATTGTCCTGCACTGCTGTGCCGTGAACCTCTGAAAATTCAGCAGAAAAGTGTGTGGTGGTCAATTTTCAATGTCTGCCCCAGGCACAGGATGAAGGAGTAATGCACGTGTGCTATGCGGTAGCCTCTCTAACCTACATCACAAGGAGCACCAGCTTAGGAGCAGAAGCAGAAGGAAAACATATTTGTTTCTGTGTAGCCACTGTTGGCCTGATAAAGAACTCAGTGTCAGGATGCGCAGGAAGCCTGATTGTCCTCCTGCTAGGTCATCTATCTGGATCTGGATCTTCTCTGCCCTTACCCCTTTGCCTTTCTCGAGGTAAGGATAGTGTTACTCCAGTTTCTTCCATTTTCCAACCCTGTAATCTCCTGTAAAGCATACGAGCTTTGGAAAACAGGGTTCTTTCTCAAGCCAAACATTTACCAGCACAAACATTTTTTTCCCAGAAGGCCACATGAGGACTTGTGAGATCATGTTTGGCTCCTGCTCAAAGGAAAGATGTTCTGTGAATGCAGCAGCCTGGGACCAGCCCTGGGAAGAATTCCCAGGAGGGGCAAGGCAGTTGCTTGTGAAGCTTGGCACCGGCTCAGCACCATTGTCATGTGAGAGAACAAAGGCTGTGAGATTTAGAAGTTTGAGACTGTAAGGAGGAGACACCCTCTGTCCACTTACCTCTGTCTTCCCTCTCCAGCTGAGGTGCCTCTCACTCTTCCTGCTTTGCTAAGAGACTGAACCCTGTCTGAAGTGTTGGAAAATGCCTAGAGAGATCTTCCAGAGCATTCTGAGCCTTCCAGAGTATAGCAGAGTACAGGGCTGCCACTAGGGGAGAGAACTTCAGCGCCTGGCAGAGGGTCCAGGCCCATAGTGAGTGTGCGTGGAAGCCGTGCATCCACGAGTACATGGCTTCCCCCAGGCATTTCAGATTTTGAATCTTGGGACCAAGAGTAGGCTGAGCTAGAGATGACCAGGGGCTGCCCGTGCTAGCCCTGGCTCTGGGCCTAAACAGATGCTTTGCACATGCCTGCCTTACTTGCCCAATTTTTGTTGACTTTAGGAATTAAGCAGCTTAGGCCAAGCCCCGTTGATGTTTTCAAATTTTCCTGTAAACAAAAAAAATGCAGCTTATATAACATCTCTGGCTGGAGAGTTTGCTCTGCCTGGCATGACTGAGCAGTTGGGAGGAGCTCAGGAAGCAGCCTGTCCAGAGAGGCTCTGGATGACCCAAGGGCCTTGGTTGTCCCTGACTCATCACATGACCACCCTCTCAAGCCCGCTTTTTCTATATCTTCTGCAAACTTTCTACCAACCGAAAGACATCCGGAGCCTATTTCAGATTAAGGTGTCAAGTTTGGAAGTATCTGAAACAAAAATATCAAAAATATCTCACATTCATCATCTATTGCTAAGGCAAGGTGCCAAGAGCTTTACGTGAATGAACTCATTCGATCCCCACATCACCGCTAAGAGTTAAGCATGCATAGTGTAATCAATTTGTAGAACAAGACATAGGCTCCGAGTTGCTGAGCAATGGACTATACCTTACTCACCCGCGCTGGATGTGAGAATGGGCTCCAGCATCATTCCCCATTTCTGTTCACAGCTCTCTGCGCATCAATGGTTAGAAAGCTAAAACCCACATTTCTCATACTCCCTTAAAGCCAAGGTTCTAGGTAAGAGTTAAGTTCTGCTCTTAAGAGGCACTTTTGTGAGACTTGGCTTCTCTGGGCGAATAAGGAATGGAGATGCTCTGGTCTGAATGTGGGGATCCCTTTATCCAGTCACCTCTTTTGTTGGAGTCAAAAGGAAATTAAGATGATGGTGTCCGATTCCCAGTCCCAGTTTACTGATCCTTGGGTAGTGAGTTCTTGCACTTCAGAGTTCTGGATGAACTCTGGTGGGTAGTACTGTACAACCCAGGAACTGTTCTTGGAGGCCCAGCCTAGAACCTGCTGTGCCAGCCCTTCCAATGATTTTGCAGAGACCTAAATGCCTTTATTGAATCTCTTTCTGCTGAAAATACCTAGAGTGGTTCTGTTTCCTGTGGAGCCAAGAGAACCTCAGAAGCAGAGCTGAAGATCCATGTCCAAGAACTGGCATCCACCCTCCCTCCAGTCTTCTGGAGCACGAGGGGGTCGATACAGCCCTAGAGCAAAAAAGAAGCAAAGTTGGGACTAATGTAGGGTCTCCTAACCACAAACACCCACTGCCAGCTCTCCCGTTAGATCAGAGTAAAGAGCTTGGGGGCGGTCTGAGAAAGGAGCCAGAATCAAGAGGCCTCAGAGGACATCTGAGCCTGCAGGATTGGGGAAGAGGAGTCTTGGAGGGAGAAGCCCCTGGGGAGTATGAGCAGAACTCTCAGCCAGAAGAACAGTGAGCACTGTTCGGAGGACACCAGAATAAGGAATGGACCAAGAGGCAAGAGGAGGGGAGCAGGATACCAGTTCAGGGGAGACAGGAGACAAGAGACAACATGTTGGCAACATGGTTGATTCCCTCCATCAGTTAAGATTCTTTCAAATGTAAATAACCTGAAAACACTTCAAAATACCTTTTTTTAAAAAAAAAAGTAACAAAAAATTCAAAGATAAGGCAGTTTCAGAGCTCAGTTCTATCTTCAAAGAGCTTTGTTGTCTCCATATCTCTACCATATTATTCCCAGTTAGATCTGCTTAACCTTGGAGGTGCTGTCCTCATTGGCATAAAATGGCTGTGCTATTCCAACTGTCACATCCAGACATGCCAATTCCAGTAGAAGAGGCACCATGTTTTCTTATGCTTCTATTTTCATCAGATGCAATGGTCTAAATGTTTGTGCAGCCCCTGAAATCCATATTTTGAAGTCCTACCCCCTGATGATGATACTCAAAGGTAGGATCTTTGTGAGATGATTGGTGTTTTCATAAAAAACACAAACCCAAGAGAGACCCTCTCACCCCTTCTGCCACATGAAGACCCAGCAAGAAGGTGCTGTCAATGTACTGTCAGGAAGAGAGCTGTCACCAGCATACGAATCTGTCAGCACCTTGATCTTGGATTTCCCAGGCATCAGAATTGTGACAAATAAATTCCTGTTGTTTATAAGCAACTGGAATGGACTAAAAAGTCGGAGGAAGGAATCTGTTTCAGAATAATCCAGTACTCAAGGTGGTAGGGATTGAGATTGAAGAAAAAAGGCAGACAGATCCAGGATTGCACAAAGTGCAATTTACTGGGCATTTACAGACAGAAGTGCATCTTGAGCAGAAACAAGTCAGGTGAGTCCCTGCACCCCAAGGGAGAAGGAAGGGTTTAAGAGGTGCAAAGGTTGGCCACAGCTAATCAGAATGTACCTGGTCTTTCTTAAAACCTATTAACATATTCAATGCCTGTTAAGAAACAGTCTGGACATCAGTGGCTGGCACAGCACACTCAGCCAACTATCTTAATGACATTTTTGCCTTATAGGGAAAATCCATGATCACCTGGTGTGTAAAATGGTGGTTATGACCAAGATGGCTGTAGTCATGTCAAGCTAATCTCCTACAGAAGTTTTTCCAGAATGCCCCAGTGGACACTATAGCTGGGTCATGCGCTCATTTTAAATTCATGAGTGGCTGGAAAGCACACTGAATTACTGACTCATACCAATCGTGGCAGCAGGTTAGAATCACTTGAAGAATAAAAACCTCAGGATCCTAGGCATCATTGTTGTTAAAGAAAAATTCTCAAAATTGAGTTCTGTTAGCAAAGAGGAAGGAAGAATGGATTTGGCATTGACAACACCAATATCTGCCACACGCACCTTGTGCAGATGGTCAATCCAAGCCTGTCACATTGACTCCAAAAAAATTCTGAGAAATAAAAGGATTCAAGAGAAAAGGCCACCCTGCTGTCACCCAAGGGTAGTGCTGGCCCACAAGAGAAATGGAGCCAAGAAAATCGCAGAAGCAGAGCGGGAGACCTGGGTTCAAGACTGGCCTCCACCTTCCCTCCAGACTTCTGGGGTGTGAGGGGACACGTGTTCTCATTGTTTAACCTTTTGGAATCTGGATTTGCTGTTATTTCAAGCCTGTCCTGAGGCGTGATGATTGGGATCCCTGAGGACTCCAGTGTGGGGACAGAGAGATGACCAGGGACTGAAGTCGGGCCTGGTGGTGGTGCACAGAACTCTAGATGTGGGCCTCCCTATTCAAAGGAGATGGTGTGGGGATGACCTGGGGTGACCGTAGTGGGGAGTGGAGGGGCCAAGGTCATTTCAGGTCAAGGCCTGTGACATGGGGTGCATGACCTACCTTTCCATGGGTCCCCTCCTCTACTGGTCATCACCATGCCAGCAGATTATTCTCTGCACAGCACTGCATTTTTGAAGGCTGTTTTCTTAACTGTCTATTTGTGTCTTCATTTCTTCCTCTCCCCAACGGGGAGAGACATTCATTTGCTGCTCAACAAATTGCTTCTCCACATTTCCTAGCACCCTTTCAGCTCTGCGGGCTGCGGTTTGGTCCTTGGGGTGTGAGTGAAGGTGACGTGGGGTTGCACCCCCTCAGATTCTTCCTTCCCTTGTTTGATTGAAGTTCCCAGCCCTGCATGGAGATGGAGCCTCTAGGTGACTTGGTGAAGCAGAATTCCACCAACCTCCTGACGAAAGAGAGGAGGAAGGGCGGAGTCTCCCCCAAAGGATGTTGTTGGTGCCTGGGCCTGTGGGAGCACGCACCCCTTTGCCTGGTGTCCAGCCCCTGGGCTGACAGCTGCCGTGGCTCCAGAGTGCAGCCACACCAGTCTGCTGGACCAGGCAGGGATGGGGATCTGGCTGCCACCTGCGATGCTCATTCATCACTTCAGGACCCAGATAGGGCAAGAGGCTGCGGGGGAGGCCACCATCTCCCCACCCTGTCCTTGCTGGAGACTCTGGGCACCGCTGGGAGGTTGCTGCTGAGGCTGAGGCAGCAACACTGTCCTGGCTGTGTCGGCTACTGCTGCTCATGCAGCTGACCCAGAAACCACTGCTCTGACCACCACAGCTGCTGCCACCACCATGACACTTCCCCTGTGACTTCCAGTGTGCTGACAGCTACTGCTTTTTCTCTCCTACTCCCAGCTGCTGCTGCCAGACCCAGTGTGGATGGTGGTCCTCAAGGCTTGCCAGGGCATCTTTGATTGGCCTCCTGGTGGTGACAGGGAGCTCCTTCACCATCTCATGACAACTGAAAGCAAAGAGCTGAACTAGCACGATGGGGCCGGCTCTCGAAGACACAGTCAGCTATTGTTTGCAGAATTTCTGCACTGTGGGGACAAGTGCCTGGAGAACTGCATATACGGCATACGTTAAGGGTGTCTGAGTAGCAAACCACTCCCCCATTCTAAGTGCTAGGTGTGTGAGCCGCAAACCAGCCCTGGGCGTGAGGCCACGTATTGCAGTCCCTGCGCTTGCTCCACGGTGCACTCCTCAATTGGTTGCTGCAAGGGGAATTGGCCAGAAATTGCACTGTGGCTGCCTGTAATCTGCTTAGCTGCTGCCTGAGTATATATACATGG
Organism: Marmota marmota marmota; assembly: GCF_001458135.2. Classification (NCBI taxonomy): domain Eukaryota; kingdom Metazoa; phylum Chordata; class Mammalia; order Rodentia; family Sciuridae; genus Marmota; species Marmota marmota. The sequence continues at coordinate 69,319 of NW_025999894.1, read as the reverse complement.
TAACTGTACAATAAAAATCAGACCTGCTTCCTGCTTGGTCTCTGGAAGTCTTGATTAGTGACTCCGCAGCTACACTCTCCTCTGCCCTGTTGTGTGGACCTCCTCATTGGACGAGAGAGAGCCCACACACTGCACTATCATTCTGAAGAATGAGCCCCCCAAAAGTCTCATTTGCATGGTATTGCTTTGCCTTTTTGTGATTTCTACCTTAAATTGAGTGGACTTTAGCCCTCAGCTGATTTGGTAGCTCTAAGGTCTGGTAACCTGACAGCTGGTAACTCTGAGAGGGGCCAACATTTGCAGCTGAGAGCTGGTAACACCATAGAAGCTATGCTTCATTTTTTCATGATCTAAAGAGCCCTCTATTGATTGCTAACACTACTGTGTTAACCACAAATATTCTAAGTTGAACTTGTTATGACAGTGTAACCTAGCCTATCCTGACTAAATGATAAGGTCCTCAAAATGATAGCTTGTTTGTCATCCCCAGCACCTGGAACAGTCCACCCAACAAACTTTTGTTGAGAGAACAAATGAAGATGAAATCTTCCTTTCTGTTCTATAACAACAAAAGATAAAGGGTACCAGCAGAATGTAACAAAGATGGAAGCCTCCTATGGAGGGAAACTTTGCTTTTTAGTTTGTAAATTGGAAGAGACTATGATTACAAAAACAAAAAAAAAGTTTTAATCTGAGAATCTAAACACTAGAAGCAACCATGGAACAGTAGAATGATTTGCTGAGGTTGTGGATCCTGGGCTATGAATTGGGATGTCGTAGGTATCCTCCCGTGCACTATGCATAGCGTGTCATGGACTGTGATGGGCAATGTCACCAGGAATGTCACCTGCTTTCCCTGGGGACTCACAGATTATGACAATTCTTGGCCATTTATGTTTGGTTGATGGCCATTGTTTAAAAGGGTTGAATCCTAATTGTGCACATAGCTTTTTAGCCCATTCCTTAACCATGTAATGGAAAAAACAAATAGTAGTTTGAATCAGGGTACTGGGGGTAGGCCAAGTAGTTTTGTTTTTTTTTTTCTCTTTAAAATTGTTTTAAGTTCAAATCTACTTTGGAAATAGGGATTAGTGGAGAACAGGTCAGGTTTGAAACTTTATGACTAAAAGAGTTTATAGTATAAATTGTGTTATAATACTAATGATCAATAGGAAAAGAGAAAGAAAAGGAGGGAAAGAAGAAGAGGAAGAGAAGAGGGAGGAGGCGAGGAGGGGAAGGAGAGACATCTATAATCACTACCCACAGATACTACGAAACATGCCGAGGACACCCTTGGAAATCCTGAGCCTTCTCTTCTCCAGGTTGAGTATTTCCAGTTCGATCAACAGCTCTTCAGACAGAAGTGTTGAGGAGCCACCAGGGTGTTAGCAAAGAGCAGATGCTCCTGAGCCATGGTCCCTGTGACCAGCACAGTGAGACCGTGGCCAAGTGGCATTACTTCCTGAACCTCAGTTTCCTACTCTTTAACTGGGTCTATGTCCTTGCTGTATAAAGCTGTTGGGGACTAAGGGTGGGGAGAGAAGGTAGAGATACCAGCCAAGCCTTTCCCCTTCTTCCCATTTGACTAGGGGGCAACTGTCATTTATCAGGGTGGTGCCTCTGGGTCTCTCATCTTGGATGGGCCCTGAGTGGCTCTGAGGAAGACAGTAGGATACATCATCTCAGATTAAGATGTTGCCTTTTTTGTTAATATAGCTCCAAACTTCTGGGCTGGGGCTGGGGGTTTAGCTCAGGGGTAGAAGTGCTTGTCTGGTTTGTGTGAGGCCCTGGATTCAATCTCCAGCACCACACACACAAAATAAATAAATAGTAAAACGTCTGGGTTGTTTCATCCCACAAAACTGGTTCATATGAAGCTTGTCATCATTGAAAATAACATAATTTCAGATAGGATGATGACATGAGGTAGAGGAGAATCAGAATAACAACAATAAAAAAGCCCCGCTAGTGATACCATTTAAAAACATTCACTTCTTCCTTTACTCCACAGATATGTGTTAAGCACCTACTATGCGCTAGCCATAGTTCTGGCTCTTAGTTTGAACAAATCAGTATGCCAAATTAGCATATTTTTGGGTGGCATCCCCTGAACTCCTTCAGTGGTATTGGGGAAATATAATTAAAACCACAATCTTCCAACCCAGCAAAATAGTTTAGTTATTGAATAAGCATTAAAGCAATTTGTTAAGAATTTGCAAAGATAGGAAGGAAGCGTATCCCCTTATAAGTCAATCAATTATAACCCCTTTATATAATGTTTTCAAGATGAAAAATAACTAGCCCTTAAGTAAGAGGATGTAACAACATCATTTGTCACACACACTTCCTCCTGACTGATATTAGCTGAATCGTGTGGATCCTTCCCCACACCCTTCCCAAATCCATATGTTACAGTCCTAACTCCCAATATCGCAGAATGTGTCAAAATAAAATTAAAAACACCCACAATGGCTGAGGATGTAGCTCAGTGGTAGAGCACCCTGGGTTCCATCTCCAGCACAGCAAAAGTAAATGAATAAACTGAACTCTGAAGCAGGCCACTTTTCAAAACAAACCAGGAAATTCAGAGTAACCAATCAAAATGAGCCTAAAATTTTCCTAATCCTTCTATTTTAACCCTATAAGGAAAGTAACTTTGAAGCAGCAATCCTCTCTCGTTTTATCTGCTCTTTTTGGCACTTCTCTGTCTATACTGCCAACCTCCTCCCTCAGTAAAACACTTATCCTATTTTATAGAATGAGGTGTTGCCGATTCTAGAAGTGCAAATAAAAGCCAACCAAGACCTTTAAACTTTACTACCTTTGCTTTAATTTCCTCTTCTGACGCCTGCCACAGGAACTAGGAGATGGGGGCCCTTTCCTTTAATGATTGCATTTTAAGCAAAGACTTTTCCCTGCAGTCTCCAAAATTTGCATTTTAAAGAGATGACTCACAGACCCTTGAGAAAGACATTAGTGGCTCTTAAACCAACAGGAGTCTTCTTTGGCTTCTAAAAAGTCTGTTCACACATTTCAAAGAGAAAGTGTTTGCAAAGACAGTTTTCCAAAGTAATCGATCCAATACAAGGCAGGGAAATCCCTTGCATTATCTTCAACAGGAGGATTATGCTTGTTACTTTTAATTTTTAAAATTGTCCCTTAGGATGTCATGGCCTGAGTTTTGTTTTAGGGGTTTCATCCGTATTCTCAGTGAAGAGCGAATCACAGAGCAAAGATGTCCACTTGGGAAGCATGGGATGGTGCTCAGACCAGGATGTGATGGGGAAATGCAGAGAAGGGCACATTTTCCTGAGAGTTTCTGAGGTCCTGGTCATGAAGGAAAGCAGTGAGGCAAGAATGACTCAGCAGCTCTCTGAAGGACGGTGCCATGTTGGCAAAATGAAGAGTTCTCTTTTGGAGGTAAGTGTGAAGTTCCTATTCAGAATCCAAGTTCATATGCCAGGGAGGTAAGTTGGGTCTAAGAATCAGGAGCTCAGAGTCAGGGCTGGAGACTTTAATTTGGCAACAGAAGCTTGTGAGGGAGGAGAATTGAAGTGTGTGGGATCCAGGAAATCAGAGAAGAGAATGTTGGGAGGAGGTGGGAAGAGGTGGACGCTGAGAGTGTGTTACAAGGACCTAGAGTCTGCTTTGCTAAAAACACTGAGTCTTTGCTTTGACCCAAGATGCGCCGTGGGTGACTAAAACGAGGATTAGAATTTGGCAGCTCTGCTTGCATTTTGCATCTGTCTCCTTTGCTCTGAGTCATTTTCACCCACAGTCGCTTTGGATTCTGGGAGCAGATCTGATTGATAAATAGCTTGTGAAGAGTGGAAATTACACCCCAGGCAACAACGACTTTCTTATCTGCTGACAAGGCCCCTCTGGACCAATCCTGAGATGATGATCAACTCGACTTTAGTTTGACCAAGACTGCTTGACTGTGCGTACTTCTGGCTCTCTACCATATATGACCTGGGAGCTCATGCCAGTAACCCAGGATTATAGCTATGTCGATTCACATTCCTTTCCTCCCTTCACCACTTGTTATGGTTTAGATATTAGGTGTCCCCGCAAAACTCACGTGGGAGACAATGAAAGAAAGTTTAGAGGTGAAGTGATTGAGTTATGAGAGCCTTGACATAATCAGCATGGTAATCCCCTGATAATTAATCCCTCATAGGAATTAATTTGGTGGTCATGGTGGGCAGGTAGGGTGTGGTTGGAGGAGATGGATCATTGGGGTATGTATTTTGTTGGTGATGAGGGGAATCTCCCTCTCCACCCCACTTCCTGCCTCCCCTCTAGCCCAGAGCAACAGAGTTGGCCATCTATGCACGGAGACCTCTGAAACTATGAGCTTCCAAATAAATTTTTCCTCCTCAAATTGTTTTTCTCAAGTCTTTTGGACACAGTGAAGCAAGAATTAAAGACAGGCCGTCAGTGTAGATAGACAATTGGGTTGGACTGAGAAAATGGAGGCGGATTTGAGTCTGGGAAGTTGGAGACTGCCCTTGGGAGATTGGAATGTTAATGCCTCAGGAGTGCTTTGATTACCAAGTGTCAAGGGCTATGTGTGTGAGCTATGCACCTTGGAGCGATGTGAGGGGACAGGTCTGGTGTAGCGCGCTGATTGGGCTGTGTGACGCAGGTGTGCCTTTCCTCTCGCCCTGCCTGTGATCCCACACAGCATCTGAGATGGGTGACTTGCCAAGATGTCAATCAATCTGCTGACCACAAGACATCACAAAGCAAAACTCCACCTTCGAAATATTATCCCCTGCCTTATTTGGCGAAGAACATTCCATCGAAGCTCCTTTGTGTGTGTCCCCCATTTAAAATAAAGAGATTTCAGGTGCATGCTCTTTCCAGCGCTGTCCAGCGTGGAAGCTGACCCTTAAGGTTGCAGAGCTATCTTGCCCTCGATCTGAGAAGCTCACATCTCTGTGTTGCATGATTTCTGCTGTTTTCTTAGTTTTATGTTACAGCCAGCTCTTTTGAATCCAGCTCGTGCAGATGGTGAGAACCAAGATTACTTGCTTAAACTGCACCTTCCAGATGGATGTTAATGAAGCACCCCTGAACCAACAGAGAGCAGCTAATGAATGCCCTCTGGGCTGCCACTCCCTTCCTGCCCCATCAGTCCACCTTGGCTCTTCCAGCCCACCTGCTTCTCACCTTTTGACCATCTCTCTGGCATCTCCTGGGCCTAGTCACTACACAGGAAGGAGAGAGATTAGGGGGAAGAGAGCAAGAGAACAAAGAAAGTCTAAAATATATAAAAAAGTGTCGGATGCTCTCACTTCTTGGGATATCAGGATACCAGCTATGCCCCACCTTCTCCCTTTTGGAAGAAGTCTGTGTTACTATTTTTAAACAAAACCTGCTTTATACACTTGCCTTGGTGCTTCTCTTATGTCCAAAATTCAACATTTGAGGAAGCAGAACTCGTAAGTGGTAACCATCACTGAGAACTGGTGGTATCCAAGCAGCAGACAAGCCGATCCAAACACCATTGTTTGTGTCTTCAACTAGCATTTTAGGATGGATGGCAGAATTGTCTGTTGGAATCCCTGAAGCCAAATTCTTTGCCCTACAACTCTAGTAGCAGCAGGTGCCGCTTCTCAAGATGACCAGGAGACTATGGGACACCCACGGCAGTGCAACCAAGGGAAAACTAAACAAATCCTCGAACTTCACTTGCTTTTAGTTGAATTTTAAAAGCACTCATTTTTGAAGTTGCACAGCTGAGAACTATGTTCTTCATTTCCCACTAGCTTTGCTGTAGATAAAACTTCCGACCTGTGGGGTATGGTGATTGCTTAGGTTACTTTTCAGGATTTGAATGTCGCTTTTGTCACAATCACTGACTCTTCACTTGGGTCTGCACAAGTGTCCGATTGGTGAACTTTTGAAGTCAGGGGGCTGAAAACTCCATCCTCACACCATGCTAATGCTGTCATTTTCAAGAACATGAGTGCCATGAAGAGCCAAGGAATTTGATTATGTAATGCCAGATTTGTGGGACTCCAATAGACCTCCAGGAGCTGAATCTGATGCAATCACACAAGAGTCTTTATTGCACGCTCGAGCCTGGACTCACAACTGTTTCCGATGCAGTGGTCCCAGGGAGTGAGTCCTGGTCCTTTGTCCAGTGAGATTTTATAGGTTTGGGGGGGATACTTTATGCATCACAACATCACACAGCAAATCATTCCATACCGCGGGAAAGTCAAATAACCACTCTTAACATTGATTAGCAGCATTCACTTGGTGGGAACAAGTTGGGTAGGGTGATTGGTTAGTACAAGAGGGGGAATTCCTTTTGAACTGATTGGTTTAGGCCACGAGGGGTGTACATGCTAAACTACATGGTTTCCCAACATGTTATCAACCACCATAAACTACTGGGGGGTCATCTGGCATCCCAGGTATTTTCCCTGTCTCATGCTGATTGGAGGTTGCTAGGGGGTTGCTATGGGTCTTCACCTAGCCTAACTGAGTCAGGGACACCCGGTGCCGCAGACCTCTCCTGTTATTTACTGACAAACAACTCAGCAGGGTGGGTATGTGCCTAGGAGTGCTCTGTGGGTTTTTCCAAGGACAAGGGTCATGCCCCCTTCCTTAGGACAGGCCTTGAGGTAGAAGCTGCTGTTATTTATTTATTTTTAAAAAATGGAGTCACATCAGTTTCTCAATTATTTGTGCACAGACTGAAACCAAAAGCTTGGTCCTTGTCCCAGATGCTGATCCAGTAACAAGGACAAAGTTTTGAGAAAAAGGAAAAAAGAGGATTTATTGTCTTTCTGGTGAAGGAGAAAGACAATGAACTCATGTTCACACAGCTGGCATTCTGACTGCCTGGGGGCGGGGACAGAGGGCTTTAAAAGAGGGCAGTTTTCCCACATATCATTAGTGGTGGAGCTAATTAATGTTTAACTTATATCCTTGAATGAGCTGTAGTTCCAATTTGTAGATCCAGAGTTTCATTATTCTTGTAGAAGGGCAGATAACTTGGCTCAGGACAGGAAGAACATTCATATTGTTCCCCTCAGGGTTGGGAGGGAAAGAGGGAGAACAGGGAGCAAAAACATGTTACTTTAAAGTGCAATCTGTATTTGGGGTAAAATTGGGAGTTCAAAACCCACTTGAATCAAATGTATGAAATATGATATGTCAAGAGCTTTGTAATGTTTTGAACAACCAATAAAAAAAAAAATAAAGTTGCCCGTGGTTGAGAAGCAAGGTTATATTTAAAATATGAAGTGGACCCGTTACAATAAAGCGACCCCTGTAGCAAAACCACTGACTTTTTCACCACAGATGCCTTTCCCTGTGCCCTAAATCTCCTTTCTTCCTTATTCCATAAGTATCCTCATACCCTGTGTCAGGTCGATGGCAGTGACTCAGGAACAAAGCATCCAGCAGCCTGTGTGTGCGAAACACTGGTCAGGCACTGATGGAACAGCCTGTCAATCAGCGGGGACTCCTGGCCAATCCTGGATCTCAGCCAGTTACCCCCCCCGTCAACTCCAGTGGGACAAAGGACTCTAAAAACTCCCTTTCCTGTCCCAAGCCCTCCCTTCCTGCCCTATGCCCAATAAAAATTCCAGTCTGGTAGAGCCCCTGCACGGTTTCTCCTCAGACCCTCTTCTTACTCTGCGGGTCTGAGAGTTCCACCTGGGAGTGAAATCTCAATAAAGCCCTGTTCAGTGGCCTTTTGGTCGCTGCTGTTGCCTGACCTTATACCCTGTCCTATGACAGGGTCTCCCCTTCCACTCTCAGCCATAAACTGCTTTGCAATACGGGTGGTCTCGGTGATTGGCACACCCTGCGCAGGCAAAGTGGGTCTGGTTCAGTATCAATGGGGGTTGTTGGCACACTGGGCAAGAGTGGTTGGGTAGGGTGGAGGTGAAGGAGCCTCACCTGGCTGGGCTGAAGTAAGTGGAAATAAGCAAGTGACATCCAAGAGTAGACCACCATTCACTAGATTCTCACTGGGAAGGGGAGAGAGTAGAGAAATGAGGCAGTAACCAGAGGGGACTGGCTTGTGAGAAGACACTGGTTTTCCTACTATGATTCACCTTCCTGGGTATGTGTACAGCAAGTCTCAGGTGCACATAAAAAACATTCCAACAATTAGGGCAGTTTGCTCTCTCTTACTAGAGGGAATGCAGCACAGATAACTGCTTAAGGGTTTAGGGTGTTTGGGGGTGAGGGGTTTTAAATATGAGGTGTGAGGTGTTACCAACAAGGAATGATCTAGTACAGGAGAGGAGAGCAATGGTGTAGGAGAGAGTGGAGGGTCAGGGGTGGGAAACAGGGAGATGGGGATTATACCACCAGTTACTGGTGACATTCTGCTTCCTCACATGTTGAAGTATAACATTAGAGAAGCACACAGAGGCAAGCATATAAAGCACAGTTTATTCAAAAAGGGGTAACAGCCATAGCTGGCATCCTGGTATCCCAAGAAGGGAGGGTGTTTTGCCTTTTTATATGTCCTAGGCCTCCTTTATTCTCCTGCTCTCTTTCCCTTATCTCTCTCCTTCTGCACACATGGAGATGCTGGGTGGGATGGCCACAAGTTGAGAAGCAGAAGGGCTGGAGGGGCCAAGTTGGAGTGACCTGGGCAGGAAGGGGGTGTAATTAATAACTCCCTGTAGGGAGGGACAATCTCTGAGACTGGTTACCTTAGCAACAGGTTGGAAAAGGGAAGGGCTCTTATGAAATTAACATTTCAATTCCTCCATTCTCTGGATCTGACCCTTGCCTATCTGCCTAATTCTGGCTTCGGGGACTGGATGTGGGCCAGGCACAGGGTTGGATTGTCTTGGGAGTAGCAATGACTGGTGTAGTCACAGGAGGGATGGCAACATAGGGCTGCAGTGCCTTCAGGGTGACAGCTCAGTCACAGTCATTCTTACCAGTTTGAAGGAGGGACTGCCTTCCATGATACCAGGAGGGCCTGCCACAGAAGGTCCAGCCTTACAGGTTACTGCCTTACCTGCCCAACTCATCTACCTGGCCCAGGTGGGGCTGATACTTAACTGTTGCTCTGATCAGACTTTCAGACCATCATCCCTCTTTAGTCTTCCCTCCATGGACCCTGATTCCCCAGGACCCTAAGGATGGAACCTGGGGTGAGCTACTGTGTAACAAAAATCCTGACTTTGTCTTTCTGCCCCAATAAGCATCACTTTGACATCACCAAGGGGGGCTCCCTGTTGACCACTGTGTTGTTTCATGAGGACCCCCTTCCCTAGATGCTAAATCAGATTTAAGAAGAGTGCGCTGGTCTCTGGTTTTGGAGCCCCTAGTCGTCAAGGCTCAGCCTCCTTATTTTCTCCACAGCTGGACACATCAGGAATGGAGCAGATACCCCAAAGTCTGAGTGGAATACATGCCACCCCAACATAATGACTGATAGACCCAACCTGATCTTTTCTTAAAATTGGGAGCCATTTCGCCACAAAGCCATGAACAGATAATTTCGGCTTTACTATAAATTACTGCAAATTCTGAACTTGCTTGGAATGCCTGCCCGTGCCTTGAACTCACCCATGCCTGGCTCTCTGACCAGACAGCAGCCCTCTCTGAAACTTAAGTGACGCCTCATCAATCTTGGCCTTCCCTGGCCAGATAACGACCCTCTCTGAGGCTCTAAAGACCTTCATAAATTCTGATGTCGGGGCCAGCAAAAATATAAACTAGCCTTTGTGTTATGCTTGTCAGAGTTTGTTATCTGTAACCCCCCTTTGTGTAACTTTCTGGGCTATAAAGCTGGGCTGCAGGAAAGCTGCAGCAGCTGTCTTGTTCCCGCAGTTTTGGGTGGGAGAGGCAGCCTCCCCGGTCGAAATAATAAGCTTGCTTTAATTTGATTTTAATTGGAGTCAGTGGTCTTTTCTTGCGTCCTGGTCTAACATTGACCTCCCGCCTCGAGGCCCTGGGGATTGATGTGAGGCTGTGGGGAGGGATTCACTGGTTCACTGGAATGACCAAATCTCAAGAGGCAGTGGATCAGGTGGGACAGGGCGAGTGGGTGCAGGATGCAAAAGAAGCATTACCAAATGGGATGGATTCAAACTAAAAAGTTTTTTCCTCAGCAAAAGAAACTGTGAGGTGAACAGACAGCCTACATCCTGGGAACAAATTTTTACCCCTCACACATCAGATAGAGCACTAATCTCTAGGGTATATAAAGAGCTCAACAAGATAAGCACCCCCCAAAATAATCCAATCAATAAATGGGCCAAGGACCTGAACAGACTCTTCTCAGAAGAGGATACACAATCAGTCAACAAATATACGGAAGAATGCTCATCATCTCTAGCAATCAGAGAAATGCAAATTAAAACTACTCTAAGATACCATTTCACTCCAGTAAGAGTGGCAGCCATTATGAAGACAAACTACAACAAGCGTTGGAGAGGATGTGGTGGGACTGCAAATTGGTGCAGCCAATTTGGAAAAGAAGTATGGAGATTCCTTGGAAAACTGGGAATGGAACCACCATTTGACCCAGCTATTCCTCTTTTTGGACTATACCCAAAGGACTTAAAAACAGCATACTACAGGGACACAGCCACATCAATGTTTATAGCAGCACAATTCACAATAGCTAAACTGTGGAACCAACCTAGATGTCCTTCAGTGGATGAATGGATAAAAAAAAGTGACATTTATACACAATGGAATATTACTCAGCAATAAAAAAGAATAAGATTATGGCATTTGCAGGGAAACGGATGGCATTAGAGAAGATTATGCTAAATGAAGTTAGCCAATCCCCAAAAAACAAATGCCGAATGTCTTCTCTGATATAAGGGGGGGGGTGACTCAAAATGGGGTTGGGAGGGAGAGCAGGGGAGGAAGATTACCTCTAGATAGGGAATAGGGGTGGGAGGGAAAGGGAGGGAGAAGGGGAATAGCATGGATGGTGAAAGGAGACCCTCATCACTATATAAAATACATGTATGAAGATGTGAATTTGGTGTCAACATACCTTATATATGATCAGAGATATGATAAATTATGGTATAATGGTGTATTAAGAATTGTAATGCAAAAAGAAATAAAAAAATATTAAAATCCCACCCCTCCAAAAAAAAAAGAAGAAGCATTAACAGCACGACTTTTCATGCAGAAACCTTTATTGGTCCCTATGTGTCCTGCCAGGGGAAGGGTCTTGGAGAGTTGGGACCTGGGGTCCATCTGGGAGTTGGGGGCTTGCCTAGGAGAGCAGAGAAGCAAGAGGCCAGAGTCAGGAGCTCCAGGAGTCGGAGAGCAAGAGAGGTGTCTCATCCTCTGGTGGCCGCACAGCACAGATAGGCCAGGTGCAGTGGCCCTCTTCAGTGCCAGGGCATCTATAAGGAAGGACAGGTGGGGGCAGTGAGGACCAAGCCCCTGCGCTGTCTGGCACAGCCTGCTTCCCCTGGCAGCCCCATTCTCCACCTCTCACCTTGGCTGGGCTTGGGGGGTACCTGGCCTTGTGGGCATCGTCATTCAGTAAAGACCTCACCAGGCAAGAACGGCGGTGGGAGAAGGTCTCGAAGCTCTTCCGGCCGTGGTAGGCCCCCATACCGCTGTGCCCTGTGGGAGGAGCTTGCTCAGGGCCAGGATTCCACCCCCAAGTTGTGCCTACAAGCCTCTAGGGCCCCTTTTCTGAGCCTCCTACAGGTGAATGATCCTTAGGATTTCTTCCTGGGCATCCATGCTGGGGACAATATAGAGAGTGCCTAGGAAGAGTCCAAACTGGGCCAGCTATGCCACTAAAAGAGGTTAAGACCCTTGACTTGGGGTCTTCGTGGAACGGATTAGTGCACCAGGGATGCATTAGTGCTCCAAGGCCGAAGTCAGAGGTCCAAATAGGAGAGGTAAGTGGGAATCTATGGCTCCTGGCTGCTCCAGGTCCCCCTGAATTCCCCCTGATGGTCTCCCTGGCCCTGTGGGAACCCTGGGCAAGAGGGGAAGCAGGTGGGCTGAGAGCCAGTCCTAGACTCACCCACGCCCCCGAAGGGCAGAGAGTGCACAGTGATGTGTACGATGACGTCGTTGGCCGTCACCCCGCCACTTGATGTCTCTGAGATCATTTTCTTGATCACCTGTTTGAGGACCAAGCTGCTGATTATCCACTCTTGCTGAGCGGATGCCGAGGGCTTCCCTTCCTGTCCTGTCTCAGCATGTTCTGGAGCCATAAGGACATAGGTAGCAGAGGCACAGCTACCTACCATCTCAGCCCTTCCCAAGTATCACATGTCCCTCAGCACCACCTGGGGAGGTAGTATGAGCAACAGCTCCGATGACCAGGTGATGCTACTGTCTTCTTAGATACTTCTTCTTTCTTTTTTTAAAAAAAAAATTATTTATTTATGTGTCTTTAGTTTTAGGTGGATACATTACTTTGTTTTTATGTGGTGCTGAGGATCGAACCCAGTGCCTCACGCATGCTAGGCGAGCACTCTACCACTGAGCTACCACCCCAACCCCTTACATACTTCTTAAAGACAAGGCTAAAGAGGTTCAGAAGGTCTAATGTCTTGCCCAATGTCACACAGCCAATGAACTAGGAAGCTGTAATTTGAATTCAGGCCGGTGGATCCCTGGATCCTACTTGCATGTGACTGCTGTGCCCAGAAGCCCCAGGACCCAGGCAGGAGGACCATCGGCTCACATTGTTATTGTTGGAGAAGACATAGAGAGCCAGGGGCTTCTCACGCTGGTTGATGAACTGGATGGCTTCCTCCAGGCTGCGCACGCACACGATGGGCATCACTGGTCCAAAGATTTCCTCTTGCATCACCTGGGACTGGGGGTCCACATCCGTGAGGATGGTGGGGGCTGAGGTGGGAGAGGAGCCAGAGTTAGTGCTGAGACCCCCTTCCACCCAGCCAGCATGTCTGATTCTTGCTTCTACTCTTTCCCAGAGGATGCTGCCCAGTGTTAGGGAGGGGGACGGATGAGATGCTAAAGAGCTCTTCCCATGATCCATGCACCTCCTGGGGTCCATCATGGCAGACCGCTGGACTATTCTGAATTAACCTACACGGGAGTAATGGGGCAGGCACAGCAGCTGGAAGGATACAAGTATCTCCTTCTGTCTCTTCAACAAAATGGGGTCCAAATGGATCTCATCTGGTGACCCAATCCTAGGCACCAGGGGTTCTTATTATGACCTCTACTGTCCCCATCATCGACTGGCGTTCTGGTCTTGTGGGAGATGGGCTTCTGGGGCTGGAATGGGGCTTCTTGGGAGGCATGGTCAGCCCTGCCTACTAAGGGCCCCCGAGTCTCTCCAAGCCCACTGGTGAGAATAATTTATGCTCATCAGAGGGCTCTGCCTGGTGGTCACGTATCTGAGCTGCTTTCTGTGAACTTGGTGGGAACCTTGGAGGACCAGGCAGCCTGGCAGTGCTCTAGAGGGCCCGATACGCACCTATGTAGCGGGAGGCCATATCTCCAGTGCCTCCATGGGCCACTTTCTGGCCCTCAATTAGCCCCATCACCCTCTGGAAGTGCCGGGCATTAATGATTCTTCCATAGTCACGTGACTTCTTGGCATCTTCCCCATAGAACTCCTGAGAAGAGATGGAGGCTTCAGGGAAGGACAAAGGCTTCCAAGCCACATGTCAGCAGACTGGGTGATGGGATTCTGGGTGCAGAGGTTTTTTTTTTTTTATGCTTTTTAAACTTTCTGAAATGATCTCTATTGTGTGTGTGTATTCCTTGTATGATCAGAAGAAAGGAACGATTTGCTCAAGTCGAGAGGTCATTCCTGGTGTCGCCCACCTCTTGCCTCACAGCTCCCACTCTCAGGCTCCAGGGCCCCATACTCACTTTCAGAGACTTCTTTAGTTTCTCCACGATTTGGTGCTGGATTGAGGGGTCACAAAGGATGTAGTCAGGGGCCACACAGGTCTGGCCGCTGTTCATGAATTTCCCCCAGGCAATGCGTCTGTGAAAATTCCAGAGTGGATTATGTCCTGCAGGCCATGGGAAGATTCCCAAGAACGCAGGCCTTATTCCGTGCGCTCAGGGTCAAGGCATAGTGGGCTTAGCACACTGGTCAGTGGGAGCCACAGGCTGTGAGCAGGTCACAGTGAGTCTTTCTAAGCAGCCCACTCACTTCTGGACACTGGGCTGAGAGCGCCTTCTGGAGCCAATGTGTGCTAAACTCATTGGTGGCAGGTGGGGAACTTCTGGGGGATATCTGGGGTTGGTGGACTTTGTGCCTCTATGATCAGCCTTCGTGGCCCGGTGTTACCTCTACTTGCACCCCCTACCCCATCTCCAAGGACCACATATGTGGTGCACAGAGGTGGCCAGAGCCCTGGCTAAGGTCGGAAGGTCAAGATATGAGTCCTGCCTTGGACACTGAGTGTCAGCAGCTCTTCTCATGGGTCATGATCTCCAGATTATCAGCTCAATTATGGCAGAGGGCTGGTCAGGGCCAACTTCTTCGTGCCCTGAACACCCCACACTTGTTTTTCTTGCGGTCTCTGCTTGGACCATTGCCTCCCCTGTGATGTCCACACAGTGGTCAGAGCTCTGCCTAGAACTCTCTTCCTCCAGGAAGCCTTCCTGGACTCAATGCACCTTTTCTGTGAATGAGGTTCCTTTCCTGCTTCTACTACCCCCGCCCCCAGAGCTCCTGCTGAGGACTGCAGGCCCAGTGGGGAAAGGGCCCATTTGTACTATTCAGAGCAGAATTGCAGTGCTTAGCCTGCAGCCTGGGTGTGCTAGAGACAGCAGAAGGAATGGCCTCCTCACCGGCAGGCCACATCCAGATTGCAGTCCTTGTCCACATAGCAGGGGCTCTTTCCTCCCAGTTCCAGTGTGACAGGAGTCAGGTGCTTGGCAGCAGCCGTCATAACAATCTTCCCTACGCCTGTGCTGCCCGTGTAGAAGATGTGGTCAAATCTCTCCTTGAGCACCTCTGTGGTCTCAGGGACACCCCCATTTATCACTGGGTACAGGTCCTTTCATGCAAGGAGAGAAGAAAGGCTCAGCAAAGACCAACTCCCTCCTCACCCCTGCATGTAAGGCCATGGCTGAGACCAGTGGTCCTGTGGCCCAGCAACTCAGCACCCTACCCTGGCTGGCCACTGGCAAGTAGAGCTCCCCTATTAGGGCTCAGAGACTTTCTGTTCATCCCAGCAGGAGAGGGCAGCTCCTGGGAGCTATACTTCCCCAACCTGAGGCTTGGTCAAGCCCCAAAGACCTGACCTCAAACAGTTATCTTTGAGCCCTGGAGGGTACCTTACCTTATCTACATACTGAGGGAGGATGGTGGCAAGCAGGTTTGCCATGTTCTCACTCAGCTCTGAGGGTTTGAGAACCACTGCATTCCCTGCAAAGTAAACAGACTTAGCGCCACACCAGGCCACCCCAAATGCTCTTCTCTCCTATTGACCAACCCTGGAGCCTTCCTTCCAACATCAATGTCCTCAGAGGCGTGGAGGGAAGACTTGTAGGAACATGCACAAGCACATAAACTTGCAATACACACAAGGCATAGGCTGAGGAGCACGCATGAGCAGATGCCACAGGAACAAACTCAGGCACACAGGTACACACCTAGGCTCATGCTGGCTAGAACTGCAGCACCTTCCCCTCTGCAGTTGCTGGGAGGCTGGGAAAGAGGAAAGGACAAAGGAGAGGGAGATGCTCTTGGGCTGGTTGGGAGAGTAGTGTTAGCCCCTCCTGGTCGATTTAGCTGAGAGCTGCCCTAGCCACCCACACACATGGGCAGGTGGAGGCTGTTCTCATGGTTATCTGCATCTGACTGGCCTCGGATGCAGGGACCTGGAGGCCTAACTAAATGGTTTTGTCTCCACAGCCTCCTGTGAAAGTCACATCAAACCACTGTCTGCCACCAGGTCTCCTCTTTCCCCCAGGCCTGAGCCCCTCTTGGAACGGAGCCTCTAGTACCTGCAGCAATGGCGCCGGCCATGGGCTGGATAATGAGGTTGAAGGGGTAGTTCCAGGTGCCGATGATGAGGACCACTCCCAGGGGCTCCGAGTGGATGTAGGACTCATCCTGCTGGGTCTCAGGAGTCTTCTCCACAGGCTCATCCTTGACCCACTCATGGAGATTCTTGATCATATACGCAATCTCCTCCAGAACGTACCCCACCTCCTCACAGTAGGCGGTCCATTCATTCTGTGGTGAAGACACCATGTAAGCTCCTAGCCCAGAAGCAAGGCCAAGCTTCTGGGGGTGCAAGCTAGGCATTCCCAGTCCTCAGCTGCCAGGGCAATGGGAGTTGTACACTATGGGTTCCCCAGCCCAGGTGGGGGACCAGGAATAGAGAGTACATGGGGGTTGGGGGAGAAACAGAGGTGAGAGTCTAACAGGAGTGGTGGATCTAACTTCTGCTACATTGGGGGTTCTGGCAGGGAGAGGGCTGGTGACTGAAAGAAAAAGCCAGGCCTGGATGGAGGAGACAGATTTGAGGGTCATTAGTGAGTGTGTGTGTCGGGGGGAGAGGGGGAATTGAGCAATGTGTTGTGTTGTCTGGGAAAGTTTATGGGTCAAAAATAAGACCTGAACCTAGGAAGGAGCTCTCTCAAGACCACCCTGAAGAAATGGGGACAGGGAGATGGCTTCCCAAGAGAGTCAGAAGGGAAGCCAGGAGACAAGGTGACAGAGGGAGTAGGCAGGGGACCGAGGGCTTCTGGGGCAGCACAGAGTGAGGAGAGGGGAGGCACAGACAGAAAATATGAGCTTTGGCTGTGAGGTCAAGAGAGTGAGTTTTCTCGTCTTAGTTTTAAGATGAATAGTCCTGAGCAATCTTCTAAAACTACAGAATAGGGTGGTGGGAAGGCCTTGAGATGGCAGAGGGGTGAGCTCCAAAGATCTGGACCCTGCAGAGACACCTTTTCTCTTCTCTCAGGCAAGAGGGAGGGTGGAAACAGGCTCAGATGTGTTCTGGGCCCTACGGTGAAAGGTTTGTGAATCCGAGGAGTCTCATTCTCTCAGAGTGAGTGAAGGAGCAGCCCCAACCCCCCTGCAGCCACAGGGAGCAGGTGGCCTCCCAGCTGCAGCAAACTGTTCCTTGGCATGGAGAGCCAGGTGTTCCCATGTGGGACTCAGGGCACCAGATGCTCCGGGTGTCCTGTAGGAGGAGATTGGTTGGAATGGGTGGTCTTATGTTACAAGCTAAGACCTGGTCAGGATGAAAAAAACTGGTGAAGAAAACTGGTCAGGAGGTAAAAGCAGACAGACGAGGGTAAGGAGTGCCCTGCACAACAGCAAAATGCACTGGGGTACAGTGGAACCCCTCTGCTGAGAGTGAGAGGAAAAGAGAGGGTGGTATGCCACTTCTCAGCTGTTGATGAACTGGGTGACTCCAAGCCGTTCCTAAACCTTTCCAAGCCTCATTTTCCCTTCTATAATATGGTCATGACACTCAACGGAGGGTTTTGGGGGCCGAGCCTGATCCTTTGTAAAATGTTGAGCACAGAACCCCATGCACGCTAGCGATACCCTACACCAAACCACAACTGTCCCCACTCTCGTGGAGGTCTCCCGCGCAGCCCTGCAGCCCTGCTAGCACGAGCACCTTGTGCAGATCAGCGGCCAAAGCCTCCACGATGTCCGGCTGGCGCTCCTGGATCATGCGCCGCAGCGCCTCCAGTTGCTGGATCCGGAACTGCAGCGGGCGGGTCAGGCCTGAGTTGAAGGCGACCCTGGCCCTCTTCACCAAGTCGCTGATCTTGCTCATGGTACCTAGGGACAGAGGGGATCTTGCAGCAGGGTGGAGGAGGTTGGAAAGAAGGCCACGTCCTTGGCTCAGAAATGCATCTAGGCACCTACACCAGTGGACTTGCTCACGCTTACTGTTCCCCCGCTGCCTTAATAGTATAGGAAGAGGGTTAACTTCTCTGGATCCATGAAAATTGTCATTTTTACTGCGAGGTCCCCTTTTCTACTGCAAATTTCAGGATCCTTCTGGTGTTTTGAGATGTCCCAGGGCAAACTGACATCCGCAATTAGGGTGAGGAAGCCCTGATGCTGATCTTAAGCAGAATTGCTCATAGTGGGTTCTTTCTTGGCAGTGTGCTGGCGACAGGACTCTTCCTGGCATCTCTGGTGTCCCACTCTTGCCTCTACCTGCTTGCAAAGCTGGTGAAACACCCCCAGGCAAACATTCCAGGAACTGTAACACACTTTCCAGATTAGATTGGGTGAACATTGGTCAAGAGTCCACGGCTCAGGTTGATTAAAAAAAAACTTGCAACAAAATACCTGAAAACCTTTTCTGGTGGTGACTGGTCAAGAGCTAAAGCAGGCATAAGTCATTAAATCAGGGCGTGCTAAGCCTGGGAGACACAGATAAATGCTAGCAAGGAACTCGCACGCTTTCCGGTTTCTGTGCAAAAATATGGAGGTAATTCCCGTTACTTGTTCAAGAGACCATCTTGGCAAATTGGATTGGTTCTTCTGAGGGCAACTGGGCAATATCTAGCAAAAGGCTTCCAAAGGTATTTTACCTGCACAAAAGGTTCATATTCAGGAGTTTATAGTAATTACTGTATTCCTAAGCAGTCACTGAAGTCATCACAGTTTGTATAGAATAAATACTGAAGACACTCTAAAGGCCCTAAGGCAGGAGGCAGTTCAAATGAACTATGCTGCATTCAGTGTGGTGGTTATTGGGCAGTATTTAGGAATGAAATAAAGTTACTCAGCATGTTAATAAGGGCTCTGTGTGTGCCAGATGTGTCCCAGGCTCTAGGGACAAGGAACAGGTTATGGAATGACAGGACTGCCAGGCTTGCATGTGTGATGTACATGCACTTTTGCAGGCATACAAGAGAAGACCAGAAAGATAGCCTCATCACAGGGGAGCATTGGATGGAGGTAATATTTGGTGATCTTTGTTTTCTTTTCTTTCTCTTTTATTTTTTTCTTTCTTTCTTTCCCTTCTCTCTCATTTTGGGGATCGGAACCCAGGGCTTCCCACATGCTAAACACTCTCTACCACTAAACTAGACCCCTGTGCCACTGCTCCAGTGATCTCTGTTTCTTCTCTAGTGTAACTTTTTTTTTTTTTGCGATGAGCTCATATTTTTAAATGTTTGGTTACATTTTTGAATAGGCATACGTGTTCATTCAAAATTTAGAAGAGACAAAAAGGTCACACAGGAAAGTGTCTCTTCCTTTCTACCAGCTGTCAGGTCCTACCCCAGAGGTGGCCACTATTACCAGTTCCTCGCTTTCCTTTCAGAGATATTTAATCCACCCACAGACATTGCCTAACATTGGGCAGCATGGTAGAGGGAGGGGAATTTCCATCTTGCAAAAAAAAAAAAAAAGCAAGAAAAAAAATCACTGCATATCACACACACATAATACTTAATCATATTAGATATAGATATAGGATCCTGCTTGAATTTTTGTTCCTGATTCCTTCCACCACTTCTCTTCCCCATGAGGTGCTGACCCTAGCCCCAGGTCCAGTCCCAGACTTTCTGTTCAGGGAAGAGGGACCCTGCTGATCTCTAGGACATGCTACTGGCCTGTACATGCTACTGCTCGCTCCCTATGACTTGGCAGGAGGCTAGGGAAGCCTCCTTACTGAGACCTCTTGGCTCTACCTGCCTGTAGGGCAGGATCCTCCTGCTGAACCTGACTCTAGCCATACAGCTCCCTCCTCAGCCTTGGATGGTTGAACCAGCCACTAGCTACTAAGACCAGGAGAAGAGCCTGGGGATGAGTAGGATGGTACTGGGCTCATGCCCCAGAGTCACCACTCAGAAGCATGTGGGCCTCATTTGTGAGCAGCCAGGGATGACCACAGAACTGCTTCCCAGATTAATAGTGACACAAAGCACCTGTCATAGTGCTCGGCACCCAGACAGGAACGTCTTTTGATGCAAACTGGGATCCTTCTCCCAGAGCCAGCCCACCATCTGGGTGACACCATGTCCTCCAGCATCCCCCAAACACACTACCTTCATCTGTGCTGACTTTGACTTTGCCCTAGCATCCCTCATCTAGGCTCCCCACCCAGCCTTCCCTTCAATCACCACCATGCTCCATAGTAAACAGCTCATGAAGAAGGAACAGCTATGGGTTTGTCTCACAGATGAGGAGAGTGAAGCTGAAAACTGTTCAGTGCTCTAGCTTTGGTGTCACAGTTGGCAATTACCAAGGTCAGGATTTGAACACACATCCATCTCTGTCAGCCCCACTGCCTTCCAGGGGAGTGAAGAGCCCTGACAGCCCACCCAGCTCTTCCACCCAAAGACCACCTCAGTTCCTCTGCTCCATGAATTCCCAGGACCTCCACCTCCTAGTGCTATAAGAATGGCAGAGCTACCAGATATCTGACCTGGGACCCTCAGTGCGTCCAACTGGGAGGATGCTCACTCCTAAGATGATGATCCTGGGGCAGGGACCAGCCCCACTCACAGATGGATGGAGGACTTTTCACCCTAAGGGCCCCTGTTCCCAGTGCAGGCTCTGCCCAGGTATCCCCACCTTGGAGGGGAGGGTGAAGGAAAGGGAACCTAGGGGAAGAGGATTACCTTCAATATAGTCTCTCCTTAGTGGCTGGGGCTCCTGGAATGAACAGAACCCAAGAGGGGACATATTTAAGGACCTTTCTTCCCGCCCATTTGGCTCTTGGAGTCCCTGCCCAGGAAGTGTGCGTGACAAGGAAAAAATAATATTCAAATGTGGGGTGTAGCACAATCCGGACCTTGGCTCCTACAGCTGGGGCTGGGGCTTGGGGGATTAGGTCTTGGGTTGTCTGTTTTTGTTTTATTCTGAAAGGCAAGATGAGTCTGTGAAGCCTTGGGCAGGGCTCATAGCCCGCCTTCAAAAGGAGCCTGGGATTATCACGGGCGTGGGGGCCACTGACTGATTCAGCCTTGTCCAGATTTCCAAAGTGTGTTTGCCAGATGCTGTTTTTGGAGTTTCCTGTTATATAAGGTCAGCAGCGGGTGAGCCACAGGTCACAGCAGTGTACCACGCGATGCCCCCCCTCCCAAATTCACATTCCCCTCTGTCCCCACCATGTGCACAGGTACCACGGCTCTGTTGAGGCAGAGACCCCAAACTGAAGACTGGGGCTTTCTGTGGGGGGTCCTCACTGATATGGGGATCTGCTCCCTCACTGACTAGCAAAAAAGGGCCAGAAGCTTCTCCTGCAAGGTCACCTGGGAAGGCCCTATTCCTGGAAGTCCCTTCCCCGCAGTTTAACAGACGTTTGCTGGGTATCCGCTCTGTGCCACACCACGGGGGGCACTGTATTCTGTCACTTCTCACTATACCAGACTCTGGGCCTTCTCCTACTTGATGCTTCCCTGACACCCTTGCCCCACGTGGAGGCTGGCATTTGGGTGTCTTGGTCTCCCATTTACTGGGAGGAAAAGATAAGGTCCCCATTATGACCTATGAGCCCCTGAGGATGTGGTCTTCATTTCTCCCTCCTTCTACCTGGATCAGCCTGCAGCATATATCCATCCAGGTGGTTCAGCTTCACATCATGTCACATGACACCACCTGGTCCTTGTTTCCTTTTTCTCCAGAGCATCTTTATCCTTCTGAGGTGCTATCTATCCACAGTGATGTGCCACGTGACCACAACCCACATATTGATGGTCCTTGTAATGGGGTTTTAAATTCCTACCACCTGGCGACAGTGGGGCAATTGTAATCTCACAGGGCAACACCTTGCTCAAATGTCTGCTGGTGTGAACAAATCCACTACACGGCGGTTTTTAAAGGCACGACACATAGAACTATGTGCGGGGCATGATACAGGATGATGGTAATGAACAACTGTGACTGGTGCATGTATTTGCTTATACCATATTTTATCACCCTTATCATTTTAGAGTGTATTCCTTTCACTTACAAATTTTTTTTTTCCTCTGAAGAGTGCGCTCTGCTGCCTCATACATCATATGTTTACAGTATCTTTTGATAATGTCATTTTTTTCTTGTGGGAACTTAATCATCATTGCTTTGCTCATTGTTGCCCTGAGAACAATAGGTCATACCACATATGGACCACACAGTGCAGGTGTGTAGTGGATGAGACCACCTGGTTAGTGTAAGTGTGTTCTATGGTGCTCACATGGTGATGAAACTGCCTAAGGATGTCGTTAAGTGACACATGGTTGTACTTATTTTGTTTGCTACCTGGCCTCCCCTTACTGGACTCCACTAACCAGAATGTGTTTTGTTCACTGCTGAAACTCCCAGCACCTGGAATAAGTTTGGCATGCAGCAGGTACTCAATAAATATTTGTTGAATAGTGCAATAAATGAAAACAATTAAGAATAAAATGAAAACTGTAGTAATGGGGGTTTGTGTGGGATGTTAGAGGGGCTCAGAAGAGGGTCCTGTGAAAAGCACATCTGAGCCAAGTGAGAGGTATTCAGGCAAGGGATAGCAAGGGACCTTGAAACAGAAAGTAAAGGTACAGAGGCAGGAAATAAGAGAAGGCTGTCCACCACAGTTTGTCACCAATAAGGTGTGATATGTACGGTGTGGCCAGCAGGAGGTGAGGAGACGGATGGTGTTCTATGGGCACAGAGGCTTGTAGGTCAGTCGGGTCAGGCTGGGGAGGTGGCGAGCAACAATGATCTTATCATACAGATATGTCTTGATAATTTTTTGTTTTGCTTTTGCCATAAGTAGCAACAATAGGGGGTTATCAGACAGAGCAAGAAGCCCTGAAAGGTTTTAAATAACAGAGAACAAAACCCCCAAGGTTGTTTTTTTTTTTTTTTTTTTTTGGGGGGGGGTTAAAATCTTCACTTATAGACCTTAGGTTTAGCTCAGTGGTAGACTGCTTGCCCAACACACATGAGGCCCTATGTTCCCCAGCACCGAATAAATAAATAAAAAGAGTTTTAGCTTTGGCATAGCTTGGGTTGTAATAGAAACTCCTGCCGATACCTGTTCGTGAGATTGGTATCTCTGCAAGCCCTAACAATGTGTTCCTGATCCTCATCCTAGACTGGGCTTCTACGCTCTTCCTCCTGGGTCACTGTCCTCACTACCTGCCTGTTCTCCCTGAAGCCTGAAATTATCTTCCGTGATGTCTTCTTTAAAAGGCTGCCTATGGGGACTTTGGACAATGAAGAAAGGCCTGAGCATATCTCTTCCCTGATTAAAAAACTTCAGTGGCTTCCTATTGCTCACAGGGAAAAAATTCCATGGCCTCCGAGTCCTGTGTATCTTGGCTCCTGGCTGCCGCACATGCTTCACTTTATATCACCGGCCGCTGTTTTCACTACCTTCAGGCCACTAGCATTCCTCAACAGGGCCAGGAGATTTCCTCCCTCAAGGCCTTTTCCCTGCCATTCTCCCTCCCTGGGACACTTTCCCTTCTACTCTGTACCAACCTAATTCTTACCTGTGTTCAGATCTCAGCTTTCCTGATCCCTTCCCCCACAATAATACATCCCTTACTTCTAGGAGCTTGGCAAAAATCTGCAATCAAATCTTTGTGTAACTATTTTGATCGCTTTTCTTCTCTCCTTGTCTCTCCATGAACTGGAATTCACAAGAAGGCAGCAATCTCAGCTTTTGTCCAGTACGTATGCCCAGCACTTAGCACAGTGCCTGGGACAGAGGGAGACCTCAGAAGATATGGAAGCAGCCCAATGTGCCAAATCATCCTACATGTGGGGATGCCTGGGGTCTAAGATAAAAAGAAATTATCCATCATATTAAAAATCATCTTTTACTATAAAGATGATTTTCAGCAGATTTACCTAGGGACAAGAAAACCCACACATGATGCCTCTTATGGGCAGACAGAGAATGGTCTGTGAGCATGTGGTGGGAACATCCAGGAACACCTGAAACTCCATTCGATGTGGAATTCCGGCAAGTGCAGGCCTGGCAGATGACCCCAAGAAGTGGGAACTTATCGACCGCTTGATTGAAAAAGACCACATGGCCAGAAGGGTCTGTTAGCCTGGAAAAACTACCTCAGAGACCAGCTGACTGATAGTACCCATCATGGATGCATGGATAAGCAGGCAGCAGCCTTGGTAGGGTCTCCCAGTTGCCATGGAGAGGTGCTGATGGCTGTGGAGATTGATGGGATGAGGTGGCTCTCATCCTGTGCATGCCAGGCCTCCTCCTGATATGCTGGCTTCCCCAGCCACTTGTAAGCAGGAAGAACATGCTTTGGTACCACTGACTTGGCAGCTATTCTTGTTATAGTTAAAAAGACAGACAGTCCCCAATGATGGTAAGAATGTTGGGAGCCTCCTGCATCACTGGGAGAGTATAAAATGGTGCAGCTACTTTAGAACATAGTGTGGAAGTTCCTCGAGTAGTTATACAGAGAGTTACAGTATGACCTACAATTTCATTACTAAGCATGTACACAAGAGAAAGGAGAACACCTGTCCACAGAAAAATCTGGGCATGAATGTTCCTAGCAGCATTATTCATAATAGCCAAAAAGTGGAAACAACCCAGATGTCCATCAACTGATGAATGATAAAAGAAATGTGCCATAGTCATGTGATGGGTTAGTATTCAGTCATAAAAGGAAAGAGCAACTGATATTTGCTCTAAAGAAATGTGCCATAGTCATATACTGGGTTAGTATTCGGCTATAAAAGGGAACGAGCAACTGATACATGCTCCAACATGAATGAATCTGGAAAACATAATGCTGAATGAAAGAAGCCAGATACATATTCATATATTGCATGATTCCCCTTATATGAAATATCCAGAGAAGGCAAATTCATAGGGATGGAAAATAGATTAGTGGTTTCTGGGCTTTGGGGAGGCATTAGAGGCAAGGAATAGGAAGTGACTGCTAATGGATATGGGCTTTCTGTTAGGGGAGATGGAAATGTTTAAAAATTGATTGTGGTGAGGGTTGAAAACAGAACTTAAAAAATCAAGTTGTATACTTTAAGTATGAAGTATGTTTTTATTATTTTAATTCATTTTCTTTTGCAATGCTGGGATGGAACCCAGGGCTTTCCTTATGCTAGGCAAGTACTCAACCACTGAGCTACACCCTCAGCCCACTTATTTTAATGTACCATACTAAACTATCATTCATGTAGATCCTCTGCCCTCAAGTATCACTCCCAACTCCTTCTGTCTGGGCAGAAATAGTGACTTCCTTCAAAAGAGTTCAATGTGGATGAAAGAGAAAAGAATAAGATACAGCAAAGAACCTGACAAACATGACCTCATGCAGAGATTAAGGTCAACACCACAGTGATGTGTCACATTGCTCCCATATGTCCTTCATATGATGGGATAAAAAGGGCACCTTCTCTCTGTGATCTTCCTCCTCAAGCCCCTGGCCCCAGCCCCGTCATGACAGAAATATCAGACACACTCAACCGAGAGCCATTCTACGGAACCTGACCACTGCTCCTCTAAATGGTCAAGCCATTCAAAGCAAGGAGGGTCAGAGCCAAGAGGAGCCTAAAGGGACATGGCAGCTGAATGCAATGGGGGCTCCTGGATGGGTTGCTGGGACATATGGGCACTCTACTGTCTTTGTAGTTTTTCTATAAACCTAAAGAGATTCTAAAATAGCTTATATTATGTATGCCCAGCACTTAGCACAGTGCCTGGGACAGAGGGAGACCTCAGAAGATATGGAAGTAGCCCGTATCTTTATGCATTCGCCCCCTTCAGGCTGTATTTCTCTTTATTCCTACCCAGCCTTCCTTTTCACTGCCAACAGTGCTCTTACTGCCCTTCTGCTCTGGAATTCAGCCATACCTTCTGGGGAAGTGCAGGAGAGAACTTCTGAGGACTTTTTATCTCTCTGTATCAGCTGCCAGTAACAGTCCTTGTGTCAGAGAAGCTGTGGGTTTCCGGACTTGGAAGGTAGGACTGAGCAAGAAGAAATCTTCCTCAGATATGCTGCAGAGATCCCCAATAATCAATGCATCCTTTGGATTTTCCTGCTGCCAGGAAGCTGACTCACTGGAAGTAATCACCGAGTTAAGACAAAAGGCTAGAAAAAGAAGAACAAATCAACACCCAAAGTAGAAGATAGGAAATAAATAAAATCAGGGCCAAAATTATGAAATTGAAACAAAAAAATTCAAAAAATTGATGAAACAAAAAAATTGTTTCTTTGAAAAAATAAAATTGATAAACCTTTAGCCAAGCTAATGAAGAAAAAGAGAGAGAAAACTCAAATTACTAAAATTCATAACAAAAAAGAAATATCACCATGGACACTAATGAAATATAGATGATAATCAGAAACTACATTGAAAATCTATACTCCAACAGAACAGAAAACCACAAAGACATCGACAAATTTCTAGAGATATATGACCTGCCCAAATTGAATCAGGACACAGAAAATTTAAACAGATCAATTTTAAGCAGTGAAATTGAAGATTCCATCAAAAGCCTACAAACAAAGGAAACCCTATGACCAAATAGATTCTCAGCTAAGTTCTACCAGATGTTCCTAGAAGAACTAACACCAATACTCTTCCAATTATTCCATGAAACAGAAAAGGAGGGAACCTTTCCAAACTCATTCTATGAACCTAGTATCGCCCGATACCAAAACCAGACAAAGGCACATAAACCAAAGAAAACTTCAGATCAATATGCCTGATGATCATAGATGCAAACATCAATAAAACACTAGGAAATCACCTAAAAACATATTAAAAAGATAGTGCACCATTATCAAGTGGGATTCAATCCAGGGATGCAGGGTTGGTTTGAAATATGGAAATCAATAAATGTAATTCATCACATCAACAGACTTAAAGACAAGAACCACATGAATATCTCAATAGCTGCAGAAAAAGCATTTGACAAAATACAGCACCCATTCATATTCAAAACACTAGAAAAACTAGGGATAGTAGGATCATACCTCAACATTGTAAAAGCTATATATACTAAACCCAAGGTCACCATAATAAAAATGGAGAAAAATTGAAAGCATTCTCTTTAAAAACTGGAACAAGACAGGGATACCCTGTTTCACCACTCCTATTCAAAATAGTCCTTGAAAACTAGCCACAGCAATTAGACAAAGAAAAAAAATTAAAGGGATACAAGTAGGAGAAGAAGCACTCAAACTATCCCTATTTGATGAGGGTAAGAGAGACTGGGGACAGGGATGCTGGACTTGGCTTAACCCCTGATGCACATCACTTCTGATCACGGTGATCCCCCGCTAGGAACCCATGATTCTATACCTAGAAGAGTCAAAATCTCCACCAGAAAGCTTCTAGAACTCATAAATTCAGCAAAGTACCAGGATATAAATTATCACCCATAAATCAATTATGTTCCTGTAAACCAGTGATGAGTCACCTGAAAGAAAAATCAAGAAAACTGTCCCATTCACAATATCCTCAAAACAAAACACCCCATTAGGAATCAATCTAACAAAAGAAGTGAAAGAGCTCTACAATGAAAAGTACAAAGCACTAAAGAAAAAAAAATTAAAGAAGACCTTAGAAGATGGAAAGAATAGGCAGAATTAATATTGTCAAAATGGCCATACTATGAAAAGTGTTATACAGATTTAATGCAATTACTATTAAAATTCCAATGATATTCTTCTTAGAAATAGAAAAACTAGCCATGAAATTCCTTTGGAAAAATATGAGGCCCAGAATAGCCAAAGCCATACATATGGAAAAAAGTGAAGAAGGAGACATCACAATACCAGACCTCAAATGATACTGCAGAATCACAGTAACCAGAATGGCATGGTGTTGACTTCAAATGGGCATGAAAACCAATGAAACAGAATAGGAGACACAGAGACAGACCCACACAAATATAATTATCTCATACTAGACAAAAGCGCCATAAACATATGATGGAGAAGAGATAGCCTCTTTAACAAATGATGCTGAGAAAACTGGAAATCCATATGAACATAGCATGAAACTAAACCCCTCTCTCTCACCCTGCAAGATATAAAATTATCACTAATAAACTCAAACTCAATTTAAAGCTGATCAAGGATTGAGGCATTAGACCAGAGACCCTGCTTCTAGATGAAAAAGTAGGCCCAACTCTCTATCATGTAGACTTAGGTACTGACTTCCTTAATAAGACTTCTGAAGTGCAAGATGTAAAACAAAGAATCAATAAATGGGATGGAGTCAAACTAAAAAGCAAAGGAAACAATCCAGAACATAAAGAGAGAGCCTACAGAAAATCTTTGCCACCCTCACCTCAGATAAAAACATTAATCTCCATGATATATAAAGAACACAAAAAAACTTACCACCCCCCAAACCCCCAAAACCCAATCGATAAATGGCAAAGGAACTGAACAGGCACTTCACAAAAGAAGAAATGCAAATGGTGGAACAAATATATGAAAAAGTGTCCAACATCTCCAGCAATTAGAGAAATGCTCATACAATGCTGGTGGGACTTCAAATTGGTGCAGCCAATATGGAAAGCAATATGGAGATTTCTTGGAAAACTAGGAATGGAACCACCATTTGACCCAGCTGTCCCTCTCCTCGATCTTTACCCAAAGGACTTAAAAACAGCATACTACAGGGACACAGCCACATCAATGTTTATAGCAGCACAATTCACAATAGCTAAATTGTGGAAACAACCTAGATGGCCTTCAGTAGATGAATGGATAAAAAAATGTGGCATATATATACACAATGGAATTTTACTCAGCAATAAAAGTGAATAAAATCATGGCATTTGCAGGTAAATGGATGGAGTTAGAGAAGATAATGCTAAGTGAAGTTAGCCAATCCCAAAAAACCAAATGCAGAATGTTTTCTCTGATATAAAGAGGCTGATTCATAGTGGGATAGGGAGAGGGAGCATGGGAGAAACAGACGAACTCTAGATAGGATAGAGGGGTGGGAGGGGAAGGGAAGGGGCAGGGGGTAATTAATGATGGTTGAATGTGATGATCATTATTATTCAAAGTACATGTATGAAGACACAAATTGGTGTGAATATACTATGTAAACAACCAGAGATATGAAAAATTGTGCTCTAATAATGTAATAAGAATTGTAATGCATTCCACTGTTACATATAAATAAAAAATAAATTTAAAAAAGTGAAAAAAAAAGAAGAAGAAGAAGAAGGAAAAGACTCCCAGACACAATTTCCAAATAATTTCACATAGACTCTTTTCTGGGCAATGAGCCCAGATGTATCCTCTCAAAGATTTTTTTTTTTTAAGTTGTATTCATTTATTTATATGTGGTGCTAAGAATCAAACCCAGTACCTCACACATGCTAGGCAAGCACTCTACCACTGAGTCAAAATCCCAGCCAAAGGTTTTTAACTGATTGACTCCAATCTTCAGTTTTCTTTACAGCACTGAAAAGAGTGAAGAACAATTGAAGAAATACTTGCGTTAGGGCAGGGAGCACAGCTCAGTGGCAGAGGGCTTGCCTTAGCAAGTGCAAAGCCCTAGTTTCAATTCTCAGCAATGCAAAAGAGAGGAAAAAAAAACTTGCTTTAAAAAATAGTAAAAATGAGGGCTGAGGTTGTGGCTCAGTGGTAGAGCACTCACCTGGCACATGTGAGGCACTGGGTTGGGTCCTCAGCACCACCTAAAAATAAATAAAGTAAAGGCATTGTGTCCATCTACAACTTAATTTTTTTTTTTTTGGAAAAAAAAAGAAATGGTGAAAATGACAGAGACTTATGAAGTTCAAATATTTTGTAATACTTCATACAATCAATAAACTGTCATCTGGAATTAAAAAAAACACTGAGATTCCACCTCTAGTCAGAAAAGCAAATAACAAGAATACAAGAAACAATAAAAGTTGGAGAGAATGTGGGGAGAAAGTTTCACTCATGCAGTGCAGGTGGGACAGCAAATTGGTACAAAGACTCTGGAAAGCAGCATGGAGTTTCCTTAGAAAACTTGAAATGGAACCACTATTTGACATAGTTATCCCACTCCTTAGTTTATACCTAAAGGCCTTAAAATCAACATACTTCAGTGATGCAGCCACATCAATGTTTACAGCAGCTCAATTCACAATAGCCAAGCTATGGAACCAACCTAGGTGCCCTTCAACAGATGAACCGATGAAGAAAATGTGGTATATTTACATGATGGAATGAATCAGACACAACTTTCCTGTATTTATTATGAACACACAACCAGTGTAACTCCACATCATGTACAACCACAAGAATAGGATCCATGTATATATAATATGCCAAAATACACTCTACTGCCATTTGTATCTAATAATAATAATAATAATAATAATAATAATAATAACAATAATGATAATAATAGACTAAGTGCAGCCCACTGGGGCAGAAAGCAGGGAGTCGTTCTACTGGGAAGGGTGTGGCAAAGTACACATCACTATGAGTTAGACACCAGCCACCTGGCAGCAGGAATGCCCGGCCCACCTAGCCCAGGCAGAGTCCGTCTGAGGTTGGCTGGACCCCATCCAGCTGTAGAGCCCTCCACCTATTAACCCATGCACCTGGTGGTAGGCTGGGGGCAGAGCCCAAGCATGCCAGAATGCACCAGGACGTGCTTTGGTTAGCACTGCTGATCTGCCTGGGTTTGAGCAGCCCCACCCTGGATCACAGTAAACAAGTGCATCCTCATAACTCAAAAAACGAACTCAAAAAATGGAAACTTTTATTTCTTTGCAACAATCACCAAGATGTCAATTAACACAGAAGCAGAGAAGTGGTACACATTTTAGCTCGAGCTTTTGCTTCATACATACTTGGTTAGCTCCTTCCTCAGCATCAGCTTCTCATGATTATTCCTCTGTTTCCCAATATTTTTCTCACCACTTGTATGTGTCATGTTTCTGAAAAAGGAGCCTGGCAGGTGATATCTTCTCATGGTGATCTGTGGGTGCCACTGTGGACAGTGCCAAGGTTATGATAAGTGCTCCCAAAGGCCCAAGTGTTTTAACCCTTTCAGGCTGAAGTACTATCTGGACTTGGTAGAATCACTACCAGGAAGTCCTAATTGGAAACAGGTCAGTAGGAATGTGTAAAGGAAGGGGCTATTATGACTCCTGCCTTTCTCTTTTGCTTCCTGGCTATCATTATGTTAGCAGCTTCCTCTGTCCTTGTTCCTGCCATGATGGACTGCAAAATCCTCAGGGACAACTGAACATGGACTGAGACCTCTGAAATCATGAACCAAAACAATTTTTTTCTTTATAAGTTGATTTATCTCAGGTATTTCTAATAGTCATGGAAAACTAACTAACAAAGTCAATAATACCAATGGCTCAGCAGATGCGGGGGGTGGGGGGAATACAATAAATGCGGTCTTACCAGACTCACTTTTCTGAATCTTCTGTTCCCACTCTGGGGAGGGGGGGCACCCTTAAATGTAGTTTCTCAGCTTGACTTCATTCCTTCTCCTGGCCAATATCAACATTAATGTACAACCTGCATGTGACCACAATGTTCCTTGCTGATAGAACAATGTGCTGACAGTTTTTGACACAATGCTCCATAAACACACTTGAATGTACTGATGTTTTTATTTCTATGTAAGAGTTTCCTGGGAATGTTTGCATTTTTCATTTTCTTGGATGCTGCCTCATAGCTTTCCACCAAGGCTGATTTTGTGAGCCTGTCATGGGTAGAGATGGCCTGATGGGTGCACAGTCCTGTCTGGTATGTCTTTAATCATCCTCCCCTGCCTGGGGGAACTGGAGTCTTGCCCATGCATGCTCTGGATCTGTGCTTAGGTCTCCTTTCTCATGCGTCATCTCCTATGTGTCTGCTATTCCCTTCTTCCTTTACAAAGAAAAGTGAAACTAGTGATGAGATTGAGTTTTTGCTGCTTAACACCAACCCACAGGATTGCTCACCTTTCTGTATGAGGAAAATTAAAGGAGACACAGAGACAAGATGCAGAAGCAGGAAAGAAAGATGGCAGAATGGCAGAGAGGCCAAGCTGCCAAGCTTTATTTATATCAACAGGTTACTTTAGGTCATTGGCATCATTAATACATACTGTTCATTGTCTTAAAAGGCAGGTTACAGACTTAGCAACATTATGCAGCTTATTCCTCAGTCACATACTAAGTTAAAATGTGCAATGTTAGGAACTTTGTGTAGCTTTCAAGAAAGTCCATTGTAAAAAGTTACTGTTATGCAGATGGGTTTAGGTTCAGTGAAACATTGTGGTGTTCTAATAAGAGAGTTCCTTTATTCCCAGGAGCTGTGTGCCTGAGATCAAGGCTGAGGCTGATAAGACTCTAACACAGAGTTTGCTCCTAAAGGACACTGCTGCAGCAGCCAGGCTTCCTGTGTCTTCCTGCTATTTTGTCTTGCTATTTCAATACAGAAGTCACACAGACTTAATTTCTCCGCTAAATACAGTTTTGTTTATGTCCCAGGAGTTTGAGAACAAAGGGTTCTTTTCAGAGAGGACGGGAGGAGGAGCTGGGTTGAAACCTAGCTGTGTCTCCTCAGAGCTGGGACCCTGGTGCACCCAGGCCTGTCAAGGGATATGGGGCCAGTGTTGGGGTTGGCTGTGTACACACATGAAAATGTCATGGGGCTGGAGGAGAGCCAACAGAGGGACAAACATGGGCTTATCTGGAGGATGGGTTAGGCCAGGAACCCCAAGACATGGCCTCTCCCTTCCTTGGTCATAGAGCCAAACAGAACTTGGAACCCAGTAACCAGGCACCCACATTCTAGCAACAGCCTCCTCCCAGCTCATTTGGTGAAATACTTTCAAAGCCAAAACATGTTTTCCTGCTTCCCCTGTGGAGGCCGACTCCGTAGGAGGCCCCGCCGCCAGAGCTCCCCCTATGGCTGCACGGCCCCTTCCCCAGACCCAATCCACTGGACACCCCAAAGAAGGAGCTTTTGGAAAGAACTGCGAAGTTGCTTCAGGTGCTGCTGCCTGTGCCTCGCTGATGGTCCTCCTCCAATTGCCACTCCTGAAAGTGGGAGGAGTAGCTTTAGCTCCACACCTGATAGCCCTGGTGAGGTACATCCAGGAGAGAACATCACTGTGAGTAGCCCTGCAGAGTCCCACCACCTTGCTCCTCAGTAGGGGAGAACAGGGACCTGAGGCAGGAAAAGGTGGTGGGAGATTGTGAGCCTCGTGTCCTATCATGGTCACCCCCAGGACAGGGAAAAAGGTGGGGAATGAAAGTGTCCACGGTACGGCCTGGGCACCCAGTATCATTTCCTGTCCTACAGGGTAAAACCTGAGACACAGGGTCTGTATTAGGTCGGGGGAGCAGAAGGCCACAAGAGACACAAACACCCTGAATGGAGGCGAGCAGGGGCTGGGGCTCCCGGCCAGCTACCAGGCACTGTCTTCCATTCTTTCCACAGTTTATCCTCAATAAGCACTGGAGCTGCAGCTTCAGCTCCAACCCCATGTCCACTGAGGAATATCCAGAGCCAAGCACCAATGGGCAGGAGCTGGGCCTCCCCCCAAGTGCGGGACAGGGGGGACTCTACTGGCAGGGCACAGAGCAGAATAAAAGTGAATAAGAGCACAGACACCACCAGGACCACCTTCCTGGTAGGGATGGGAGATGGAGGGGCAGAGTCCCCACCGTGAGGAATCTGAACAACAAATCCTCACCCATCCTCCTCACCCTCTCTGCCTGCCTCGTTCTTGGACTCATCCAAGGTCACAGTTCCCATATTTGTAACAACAACAGAACAGCAACATGGACATTATTTCATTTTAATTCTCTGATGATTTGTACTCTGCCATCCAACTGACTATAACTCCTACACCCAGGTGTCCAGGTGGCAATGGCCTGACGGTCCTTCCACACTCTCTCCAAGTCTTACACATCATCAGGATTACTAGGGCTGCGTTTAGCTGAAATATCACAAGGCTCCTGCCAATTGGTCCACTTCTCTGATACTTGCTGCCTCAAGGAACACACCCCAGACTGTGGAAGCAGGAGCTGGGCCCCCAGGGCCTCACCACTTTCCAGGGGGACCCAGGTTCCACAGTCATTCAACCTTTCAGGGCTGTGGGACCTGGACCTCATTCCGTTCTGGAGCCATTTCAACAGCACCACAGAGAATGATGTCCTGGGTGTCCTCACACAGGGACCCTCCTGTCTGGGATGAGCCCGTTTTCCCATCTCCAGAAGGTGGTGTGCTGGTGGGACTCAGGGGATAAGCTCCTAATGCACAGAGCTGCCACCTCTGCTCAGATAACAAACTGGCCTGAAGCTGCTGTGTTTCTAACTATCCCCTCAGCAATTCCTCTTTGAACTCTGCCAGCCATTGCCCTGCTGGGGCTCTCCTGCCCCTCTGTGGGACAAGCCCCTATGTGCTTTGGATATTGCACTGGACTCCATCCCCAGACACTTCTGGTGGATCACTTTGGCACTGACTATATGTTTCCTCAATGTCCCAACCAAGAAGGTGGCTACAGAGGGGATGATACCAGCACTGGATATTGTGTTCCAGGCGTATTCCCCAGGGGACCTGGAGGAGACCCTGGAGCCCGCCTTCTATGACTCTTTCTCTTCGGCCTCAAACATCTCGAGTTCCTCCATCCAAGAGGAGATGGGCCAAATGTTGGGAAGGTAAGCCCTGCCCAGGGTGACAGGGTCACATACATTTGGGAGTCCGGATACTGGCCCTGTGACTCTCTGAGCCTCAGCCTGCTCCTCTGAACTGTGGGGTGCCAAGAACACTGACCTCATGGTAGGAAAGGCCAGGCCTCTCATACTGTTGCCCCCATCCCTCTTGGTGGTCTCCTCACTCACTCACTTGCATTTGTCTCATTACCCACTTGGTAATGTCCGCAGCCAGGTCACTGTCACAGGCCCCGAGGAGGAGGACCAAGGACACCAGGTCCCAGCCTTGACAGAAAACCCTGAGCCCATGGAGGAACAGGCCAAAGGTGAGGAGGACTGAGGTGGGGTATGAGTATGTCAGAATGGGACAGGGAGGGACAAGCAGAGCATACTGCACAGGAACTGGGGCGGGGCAGGAACAATGAGAGGCAGAGCTGTCATTGTCTGCGTGCATTCGGGGAACACTGCCCGGTGTTGGTTTTGTGCATGGAATTGTATGAAAGGCAGTAGGGAATATTCTGTCCTGGAACCTAACGTGGATAGTCTGTGGACCTTTGCTCCTCTAGCAGCTCTGGTGCTTGTGGAAGCTCCCGTTCGTGGTCCACCAACTCCACCATCTGATAGAGAACTGGAGCTGGATGAACCTGCAGTGGACCATCAAGGCCAACACACCCTGCTGGCCATTCAGTCAGCACTGCATCCCGAGAGGAACCCTGAGCCTCTGTTCTCCCAGGCCATTGGTTTATTTGTTTTTATTGTTTGTCTTTATTATTTTAGGATTATTTAAAATTAAAGATTTGTTTTCATTGTTAAAAGTCTCAGTTATTTGCCATCAAGTGCCTTCTCTAAACTGT
The DNA here is from genome assembly GCF_001458135.2 of Marmota marmota marmota. Lineage (NCBI taxonomy): Eukaryota > Metazoa > Chordata > Mammalia > Rodentia > Sciuridae > Marmota > Marmota marmota. The sequence continues at coordinate 33,951 of NW_025999894.1, read as the reverse complement.
GCACTAGTCACCACTATGCAGTTCCAGAACGTCTTCCAGAATTCGGTATCTATGATCACTGCCTCCCCACCCTCCTGCTAGTCCCCAGCGAACCCCTTAGCTTCTAGTCCTGTGATATGCTGAGTCTGCATTTTTTAAGCCAGTGCAGTCTGATTTCTTCTGGGCTGTGTAAAGTTGGAAGGGACTAATTATGTTTCCTTAGAAGGACAAATGCCATAGAGATCTGTGTTTTTTATGTTTTTTATTTTTACTTTTTGTTACTGGGCTTCAGCCCAGGGGCACATTACCACTGAGTTACATCCATGGTCTTTTCCTTTTTCATTTTGTGTCAGCCTCTTGCTGGTTTACTGTGGCTTCCCTAAACTTAAACCCTTTGCCTCAAAGCAGTGTTATTTGGAAATAAAAAAACTACTACTACTACTACTACTACTACTACTACTACTGACTACTACTACTACTACTAATGTCCAATGCCTGGAGAAAAGATAAATCTGCTTTGTAACAGGGACCATATCCAGCAGGCAAAACCAAAAATGTCCAGCTCCCTGTCATTAGAGTTTGTGATTCTCCACACCAGTGCTGAACAAGAGAGTATGTGGAGACATCATTTATAGTAATATCAACAAGCCAAGTAGAATAATAAAGCACTTAGAAACATACATACTTGCAGTAGATCGTAAACATAAGATAAAAGATACGAAAGTCCAGCTCATCTTGCATTACCAACCCACCACTTGAGAGAGAGCTCCAGGTTCAGAAACAGATCTGTGGCTCCCAGTGGGAACACAGCCTGGACCACCGACTGAGCACCCCCGTTGCACCAGCTCCCATCCCAGAACTGCCCTTTACCTCTCCTATTATTTTTTTCTTTTGTATTTTTATTGAAACTAATTTATTTTAAAATGTAAGATTTTTTTTAAAAAGTTCAGCTAATTGGCTTTAAGTGCATTACACTGTCCTGTGTCTGGTACCCACACCCACCCACACCTGCTCTCCCTCCTGCTTGTCTCCAGGGAACACCCTCCCTCTGATCTTTCTCTTCTGGCTTTTTCATGTCATTGTAGTCGGACTTTTGTGTTTGTCCACACAATATTGGCAGGGACTGTTAATTAATTTTCTTTGAATAGTAAATGCCATAGAGATCCAAGATTTTTAGTTTTTTTTTGTTTAATTAGTATTAGAAATTGAACCCAGGGGCATTTAGTGAGTGCCTCATCTCCAGTTTTTTTTTTTTCTTTATGAGATGGAGTCTCACTAAGTTCCTGAGGAGCTCCCTAGGTTGGGGAAACTGACCTCCAACTTTAAATCCTCCTTCCTCAGCCTCCTAAATCACTGGGATATCGTTATGTGCTACTCATCTAGCAGGTCTAAGTGTATATGTAAAAAGAAAGCTTCTTAGAAAATACTTTGATAACATTTAAGTTGAAAGCATTTTTTTTCTGACTCAAGGGTCAGAAGTCATAAAGGAAATGACTGACTCCTGATCAAAAAACAAAAAGAACATAGATACTTAGAAAGACAAATTACAACTAGCAAAGTGTTCCTTAAACAACCAGAGACATGAAAAATTGTGCTCTATATATGTAATAAGAATTTAATGCATTCTGCTGTGAAATATAAATAAAACTTTTTGGACCCTGCCCCCAAAAAACCTAGACTGATATAAGATTAACATCCCAGGGACACATCAAACTTCATGAGAAAATCATTTTTCTAGGGGGACAAAGAACAAATTCCTGTAATTCAAAAAGGAATCATCCTAAGAATTTAGAAAGAACCCTCAATCTCTTTTTGTATATTTCAGAATATTGTCCTTTAAATAGGTGTCTCTTAATTTCTTTTAAAAATATGATTAAGGTTACTTCTCAATGTAGGGAATAATATATAACTCCTACCATATTTTTTATAGATAATAGATCCAGTCATAGAACTTATATAATAACTTATATAATAATGAATTTCCAACAAGGTTTGCAACCTTTATTGTTCAAAACTAACACACAACTTCAATTTGGAAAACCTCAGTCCTAATAGAATGATCTCTCAAATCTCATAATTATCCAACAAACAAAAGTAATATGTAAGAATCAACAGTGTCTTTGATTAATTTGATTGATTAATCACATTGAGTATCCAAGGGGAACTGTCAAAATTGAGATCTAAGTCAGCAGTTAATATATTTAGTGTTTAATCAAGGATATGAATTTATTCACCAAAATTAATCCTTGACTTAAATAGTAAGAATCATTAGACAATAAAGACCTTCCTTAAGTAAGTTAAACTTAACATTTTAATAGGTCTTTATCATATCAAAATATGGAAAAAATCTTAGCTCATATCAGCACAGTAAAATCAGAAAAATAGCCTGGAGTATCCTTGAATTAATCAGTTAAAAATTTTATAGTAAGTCCAGTACATATAAATCTCTTTTTTAATTGTTTTAACTTTCTATATCATCTGTCTTGATAATGATATAAAGATTTTCCTTTTTAGGAAAATACTTTTATCATTAACATCCAGAATATAATGACCTTTTCTTACCCAAAGATGATTCCTTTGTTTTTCTTAGGACCTCCAATGTGTGCTTCCTCTCTGGTGAAGCATCGTTGTTTCCTTTTAGAATTTTTCATGGTTATACTTTGAAATAATTTCTGAAAACCTTAGAATCTAAACAAATTATTGTACCTTGATAAGAAATGTCTCAATGAAAATATAGTTAAAGCCTTTGGATATTTCTGAAGACAGAGTCGTATCTGTTATCATCTTATAAATGTTTGTACAATAACCTTGAGAATTAGAGATAACTTGAAGGTTGCATTTTTTTCCTGAAAGCAAATTTATAGTAAAATATATTTATCTCAAATATCTGTAACTAAAAGAGCATCAGAGAAATGCATGTATAAAAGGTATAAATTATGGGTTTTGTGTTGAAGAAAACAATTAGATAAATATATATTAACTAAACATTTAGACATGTTAATTATTTTATGGATTAATAACTATAGGTTATCTAAATACCTACAAAAATATATATTAAGAATAAGGGCATAACTTATAATTGTATTAACTTTATGTAACCACGTGGTTCTTAAGATATTTGGATCTATTTCAATTTAATTTTTAACTAGGAGTGCACTCTTATATGTGATGTCATGTGATGTAGCTGAAATAAGATCCTTGTGTATAAATTTATTTGTTTTTGTAATTACATTGTTAGAAAAGAAAAGAATAAGGATTTTTTTTGGTCTATCACAGGAACATTGCTGGCTTTTGTTGCTGTGGCAAGCAAATGCATCCTCATAATCTCCAAAATTAAAAGCAAAATATAAAAAAGCATATGTTTGATATCTCTTATCAATAGAACATTATTTAGTAACACAACCATAGAAAAAAGTGAGGTTATTTAACTTAAAAATAACTTAAATTTAGGGCTGCAATGTATAAATCTGTGGAATTAGATTTTTCCTGAAAAAGGCCACATCCAAAGGCAGAGCATTTACAGATGGGCATTCTTAAAAATGCAGGCTCTGGGTAGCTCCTGGAAGCAGGTCTGAAACAGGACTTACAGGTTAGTGGCTGGAAGGAGGGACCAGAAGTCCTTTCTGAGTGACAGTGGAAGGACCAACAGGAAGCCCATGAAAATGAGGGAGGCAGGACCAGGAAGCCCACTCCTCCAGCCAGGCTCCTCTGGTTACCATGGTGATGGAAACATCATGGAGCCCACTGCCCATTATCTGGCAAAGGCCCTGAGCTTCTCTAGCCATTTGAATTTTATTTGATTTGTCTGCATTCCCCCCACCTGGGCAACATTCTACAGCAGGTAGCAGCTTGCCTTGTCTTTGTGACCTGAGCTTGCAACTTGTGTTCTCCTTTTCCTTGCAGCACCTGTTATTTTAAAAGTGAGTTTTAGAGGTAGACACCAGTGTTAGTATCAGATCTTAAGGCAGTTTGCTTTTGGCATCCAGGCCAGATTTTTTAAGGGTTAAAACACTGCTTGTGGTGGGTCTAGTTACAGACCCCATGGGGAACAGTGGTTAAAGTCTTTTGTCCATAGAGGCTGAGTTACAGTCATTCTGACCCATAGGACAAGAATGTAGTAAAGAGGTTCAGTACAAACTTTCTGAGTATTCACAAAAACAAGAGAAATATAAAAGTTACTTCTCTACAGGTAAAGAATCTATGTATTAAGTCTCATCACAATTTTTTTCTCCTTTTTCTCACTCTCCAAGCACAGACTTCTAGTACATAAACCCAAAAAATCTTTACCTAACATTTCAAAATATAAAGATTCACAAAAACAATCCAAAAAAGTCCACAAAAGCGCTTTTCCCATGGGAGAGGACTCAACAACATATCCCATAAATCATCTTAATAATTCTTTATATTTATTTAGGGCCTCTAGAATTATGAATTTTTTTCTTTCTAAAGACAAAATATTCCCAAATATTAAAAAGTTTAACATCACAGATTTTTCTTCTAATTCACTTGCTTTCTATGATTCAGCCTACAATACTCTGCAATCCTAAGCATGCTTAACTTTTGGAGAGAAATTCTAAACCCATTAAATTTCTAAAAATCACCCTGGAGTCCCTGTTTGGGTGCCAATGGTCACATTCCTATTGACTAAAACACTCAGGGTCACTCCAGGGGAACTGGGCTGCATGAAATCATCACACAAGAGACAGAGATACCTTTTTCTTTGGGGTCCTGTGATGGCTCTTCTGACCTTAAGGGTCTGCAGGAAAAGAGAGAGAGAGAGAGAGAGAGAGCATGTGCTGAATGAACCCTTTTATCAAGGAGAAGCCATTCAAATGAGGCAAGGGGTCACGTTTCAGGGGGTTGAGTCTAGCTTCCTGATGTCAGCTGTCAGCAGGTTGACTGACATCTAGGAAGGCCACACCCAAAGGCAGAGCAAGAGAAGGGGACACTCAAAGGATGATTTCATGGAACATTCTATCCCAAACAGGGAAAGAGGTAGTATTACAAAGCAATAGGTGAGTGTAGCTCAACTCCCAGAGTGACATGCTTACTTCTGAAGACAGGCCCTCAACTTCCTGGATCTGGACAATGTCCAGGTCACTATGAAGTGTAGTGACCTCTCAAAGCCTCTTGCTTCAGAATGGAATGCACAAATCATTCAGAGTGGCTCCCTACACCAGAGTGCAAGAATGCTGCAAAACACATAAACAAATCAATGTGATAAACCATATGAACAGAATGAAAGATCAAAATCATACTATCTCAATAAGAGTAGAAAAATAATTCTGAAAAAAATCAACAGTATTTTATGATGCATGACCTCCAAGAATTAGGTAAAAAGGAATGCACCACAAGACAAAAAGGTCACACACAAAAAGGATCTGACACCTCAAACGTTGTATGCAGTGGCTGAAAAAATGGAAAGCTTTTCCTTAAGATCATGACCAAGGTGAGGCTTCCCACACTGCAGCAATGTCTGTTCCATGTAGTGCTGAAGACCCCAGACAAGGAATCTGTGAGGAAAAAGAAACCACAGGAATCCATACCAGGAAGGAACAAGGAAGGGCCACCTCTGTTGGCAGAGGACAAGTCCTCTTCATAGAGAATGCTACACTCTTTTCCAATGAAAATTGTTAGAACTAATTAACAAGCTCAGTCAAGGTTCAGGAGACAAAATCCACCTGAGAAAATCAAATGCATTTCCATGTCCTTAATAATCATCTATCACAAAAACCCCCCAAATAATAATATTCCATTTACAATTGCACCAAAAGGAACAAAATACTTAGGAACAAATTGAGCCAAATGTATTCAAAGAAAGCAAATTTACATGTATCATACAAATTATAAAACACTGATGAGAAAAACTGAAGACATACATGGATGGAAAGATATAGTGTGCTTATGGATTAGAAGAATAAAGATAGTTAAGATGTCCAGGCTACCCAAAGCAAGAGATTCAGTGACGTTCCTGTCAATCTATCAATGGCAATTTTACTAGATATTGAAAGAAAATCCTTTAATTCATATGACACCACAAAAGATCATCTCCTCCTGAGAAAAGAAGAACAAAGAAGAGGTTTTATAGTAATTATTTTCAAATATATTGTAAGACTCTCATAATCCACTCAGATACTGACATGAAAACTGACACAAAGAAGAGAGTAGAGAATACCACATGTATGTGGAACACAAGAGAAAACTCAGATACAAACCCATGCACACATAGTCAATCACCAAAAGGCACCAAGAACTGACAATAGTGAAGGTAGAGTCTCATCCACGTATGGTGCTGGGAAAGAGGATACTTACATGCAAAGGAATGAAGCTGGACCTGTATCTTACACAGTACATAAAAGTGAACTAGAAATGGATTAAAGGCACAGAGGCAAATCCACATAAATCTGATTCCTGCCAAAGTTCCAAAAGCAGACCTTGGGGAAATGATAGTCTTTTTAGCAAGTGCTGCAGAGAAAACTGAACAGCCATATGCAGAACAATGAAACTGCATCCCTATCTTTGACTCTGCACAAAAATATACTCAAAGTGGATCAAAGTCTTAGGAATTAATCCAGAAACAGCAAACTGATACAAGAAAATATAGGGGCACCATTCCAACACACTGACAGGAGAATGGAAATCTTTAATAAGACTCCTAAAGCTCAAGAAAAAAAAAGCGAGAATAAGTGTGATAGCATTACATTAAAAAATCTTCTGCATAGCAAAGAAAACAACTAAGAGTGTGAAAACAGCCTACAGAATGGGAGAAAATGTTAGACAGATATTTTTCCCACAGGGGATTAATAACCACAATATATAAAGAATTAAAAAATGAAACACTAAAAAACCCTGAAAACCCACTCAATAAATGGGAAAAAGATCTTAAGGGACATTTCTCAAAATAAGAAATTCAAATGGCCACCAGATATATAAAAACATGTTCAACGGTGTTAGTAAATAGGGAGATAGTAGTCAAAACTACACTGAGATCTTGCCAGCTGCCTGCCCTAGCAAGCTGAGCTAGGTTCAAAAGAGCCGGCTGCAACATTAAGCTAAGAAAATGGCAAACAGTTCATGCAACACACGACATGAGTTTCTCAGGTCGAGGGTGGGACTGCTCTGTGACCTCTAGGGTCCTCTTTCACGCTCGAAGGCAAGAGAGCACCAGGAACCCCTCTATTTATTAGGAAAAGACATTCGATGGAATATTCCAACCAAATAAGGTAGGGGATAGAATTTCAGAAGCGGGGTTGCCCAATCCCTTTGGGTAATGCTCAAGCCCAGAGCTGAAGCACTTCCTTGCAGAGCGAAGGTAAGGCCCACTTTGCTTCGTACAGTGTGTGGCTTGCGATGCCAGTTCAATACCTTCATTACTCAAGGCTGAGGGGGTGTCCTTTGCTCCTGCGCAGGGTGGCCCCCCGACACTGAGATTTCATACTACCACAGCCAGAATGGCAATTATCAAGAATATAAATAAGGATAATTGTTGAGGATGTGGGGAAAAAAGTATGTTAATACTTTGTTGATGGCACTGCAAACTAGTACTACCAATTTGGAAAGCAGTGTAGAGATGACGCTAAATGGAACCACATATGGTCCAGCTCTCCCACTTCTTGGTAATTATGTAAAAATCCCTAATCAGTATTCTACAGCACAATAGCCAAGTTATGAAACCAGCCTAGGTGCTGACCAATAGGATGAATGGATTAAGAACATGTGATATATACACACACACAATGGAGTTCTACTCAGCCATAAAGAAAAATGAAATTATTTCATTTGCTGGTAAATCAATGGAACTGGAGAACATCATGCCAAGTTATATAAGTCAGACTCAGAAAGCAAGGATCAAATGCCTTCTCTCATAAAAGTAAGTTAGGGAGACAAGGAATAAAGTTGGGAGATCTTCCAAAAAATAGAAGGGACAGGAGTAGAAATAGGAAATAAAGGTTGAGGGAGGACAAGAGGCAAAGGGGAAGAATTTGGGGAATAAAGTTGATCAAATTATACTATGTGCATGTGTGATTATATCACAATGCAGTCCAATTTTACATGTAACTATAATGCATCAATTAAAAGAAAATCAATGAGAGACTGGGAAGATGGTAGAAGGGAGCAAGACAGCAATTCCTGATCTCCTCACCACACAGAAAGGAGGCAGTGAAGGAAAATCAGAATTGAGAGATGAGTGACAAAGGTTCAAAGACTCAGTATTACCAAGTCTTAGGTCTGGAAATACTGGATACCACAGTAGAAAATCAGCACACGTTTCCCTGATCTGGAACCCAGGCCAGGATAGAGGAAGGGGTGAGGGGCAATAGAAAGAAAGACAGAGAGGGAGTAGAAATTTACTTAAACTCACCCACTAAAAATATTTGGAAAGGTAGATAAAAATTTAAGTGTGATGGGAACAGCAGGGCCCTTATAACAGATCAAAGGTTAAAACCAAATTGTGAAAGGAAAGCTGAGCCAGGGTTTCACAGCCATCTCATGACAGGACATCTTCCTATGTCCAGACAGCTGCAAATGAAACCAGAGGGAAGTCCCCTGGAGTGGGACCTCATAGGAATAGAGCCAGAAAGAAGTTCTAGAGGAACCACTAGTAGATCCCAAATCACTGAAACTCCCTCCCCCAGAAAAAGGGGGTTGGGCTGAGTGGAGAATAGAGAGCCTACATTCTGGGAGCAAATTTTTTATCCTGTGCTCTTTAAATCCTATTTCCTGTGTGGACTCAAGCAATTATCTTGTTTACATTTAGAAAACCTAATTAATATTGCAGGCTTACCAACTTCTGTTGTTCAACACTAGGTAATGGAAGCATTCACCAAACAGTATCCATCTCCATAAACCACTCAATTGAATGAAATACAATAGTCTCTTGAAGGCTTTTAAAACTCTAGTTTTCATCCATAAGTTTCCTTTAATTCTATCAAGCTTTGCAGATCTCTATCCTCTGAAGCTAACTATACCCTAATTAGGTATTCCCCAGTGGATTTGGTAACATGGTGCAGTGGATCCTCTGTGAAGGAGTCCCAGAAATATCTATCTCAAACATTGGACCATTTTTCACCCTTTTTGTGTGCATAAGAGACCTTCCCCTTTCCATCAGGCCTTGCACTGATCAGATTGTGGGACTATTTTCCCAGGAGACTTAGGGTCAGGTTTCTTGGATTCAAACCAACTATGTTGGATAAAGTAGAGTCTTTCTGGAACAATCTGGGGGATCTCTAGGGTCCACACAATTCCTGGGAGTCTTGTACTAAGCTTTGGTATTTACTCCATCAATATCTGATTGTTCATCCCATTTGTTAAGAACTGTTTAAAGCCTGCTGAGTTGAGCCCCTTGCCTCTCTCCTTGCTCATTCTCTTGGGCATTTGCCTAGCCTTCTTCTCTATGTCCAGTTTCAGCATAGATTTCCCCTTTGGAAAGTATTTTGATGCTAAGAGTTGCACATAAAACAGCCCATTAGGAGCATCTTTCCCAATACTCTTCCTTGGTAGGGGTCCTCAAAGACTGAAGTTTGCATGGATCACCACATAAGCCTAGCCTATTCCTTTCTTCCATTGAAGACATGAAAATTACCAATAAACAAAGCATCATATATTTTATTCATGTTCATTTGTATTTACGTATGCATTTAGCAAGCCCACACCAAGTGCTGGATTTGTCAAGAACTAGTGTTCAAACACAAAAAAAATATATAAGAAAAATAAGTAGTTATAGCTTTGGTTCTACTTAACATAAATTTTTTTTTATGCTGAGGATAGGAGCTTTGTGTGGAGCTATAATGTAATTTCTGTTGCAAAATCCACAAGTGCTTTCTGATCTAGAGAGTGGTGGTTACCTGGAAATAATCCCCAAGACCTCCTAAAGAGACAGGTTGCTTCTTAGCAGTGAGAAGGCACTGTCTTCCTGCTGAATGGCTCTTTGGGTACATCCCCTGAGAAGTGTGGCCTTGTTCCCTCCCCCAGCACAGGTGCCCACACCATGCAGACTCTTGGTTATTGATTTTGTAAATACTGTTGTTGAAGTGTAACTGTGAAATTAAATTTGCATACATTAATTAACGTACAAAACATGATGTTTGCATACACTGTGAAATGATCACCACAAACTAATGAACTTATCTGTCAACTCAGTCACCATTTTCTTCTGAGTGTGTGTGTGTGTGTGTGTGTGTGTGTGTGTGGTGAGAATATCCAATTTCTATCCCCTTAGCAAATTCAAATATCCCATATTATTAACTGTCTTCACCATGCTATACATTAGATTTTAGAACTGTTACATCTTGTATAACCATATTTATACCCTTTAACCAACATCACCTACCCCTTTTCTCTCTCAATAGCCCTGATGCCCACCATGGACTCTCTGCTTCTATGAATTTGACTATTTTAGGTTCTACACAGAAGTGAGCACAAGCAGTATCTCTCTTTCTATGTCGGCTGATCTCAGTAGCATGATGTCCTCAGGAATCCATGCTGTTATAAATGAGAAGATTTTCTTCTTTAAGACTGAGTAATAGCCAGGTGTGCTGGCACACTCTTATAATCCCAACAGCTTCAGAGGCTGAGCCAGGAGGATTGTGAGTTCAAAACCAGCCTCAGCAACTTAGTGAGGCCCTAATTGACAGTGAGACCCTGTCTCTAAATAAAATATTTTTAAAAGGCAGGGGATGTGACTAAGGGCTTAAATGCCCCTGGGGTAAATCCTCAGTATAAAGAAAAAAATGAATAATATTCTCCTTTCTCTCTCTCTCTCTCTCTCTCTCTCACACACACACACACACACACACACTACATATTCTTTATTCATCCATCAACAAACAGGGTTGTTAGATCAATCATATGGTTAGTCTTCTTTCAAATTTTTGAGAAAATTTTATACTGTTTTCCTTTATGCTTTAGGAACTTCTCTATGAGGGGAATGGGCCAGGGCTGATGTCTAGCCCTACAGTAGTTTGCTTAAAGTTTTATTTTTTCATTTTGTTGTTGTTGTTGTTGTTAAGAGAACACAAACAATAATTTAGAATCTGGGCTGTATATCCTGAATACAGAAGTTCCCTTTTTCTCTTGGTAGATAGTCTAGTCTACAGCAAATCCTACTTTAATATAAGCATGTATTTAGCTGTTTGGGATCTGTTAATGTTTTACATGTTTAAATATTTTTATTGTAAGATGTGGTAATTCATTCATACATACCTATGTAATTCACTCTTCTAATGTTACAAATGTAACACAGAAGTTTAACCATTAGCCACACAGATTTTTCATTTTCTCATTACCATAATATTAATGCCCAAAGTCTACTTCTACTCATGCACAGATCTATCTGCATGCAAACAAATCAAATTATGTTTGAAATGAAAATCATATTACTGACACACTAAGTCTAAAAATTCATCATGAGTCTTAAAGACAGCAGCACTGAGCTGGTGGTGTTGCTGTGTGCTGGAATGCTTAGCTATCATTTGCATGGCCCTGGGTTCCATTCTCAGCACCTCCAAAGCAAAAACCAGAACAAGTGCTGCTAAATGTCTAGGGTTTATTAATGTTCCTCCTATTCAAGACAGTTTTGCACCTTAACTATTAACCTCTGCTTACATTTTGTATCATTTCTCAGGTTTCAGCTTGGTAGACCAAATTTTTGGTGGTGAGTTATAGCTGATCCCTGACTTGTCGATGGCTGGTAAATTCATCACAAAAGCACGAAAACCTGCAGCCAGAATGCTATAGTCGCTTTGAGGGTCAGAGGACATGAATCTACTTGTTCTTGGGGTCACCTGAGACACCTGGGGATACTCTGCCTCAGGCAAGGGACAAGCATAACACAATGAGGAAAAGGAAGAGGGTTTGTGATTCCTCCTCTCAGAATATTCAACTTGGAATACCCTCCATCAGCTCTCTGCCATCACAGATCCAAGACCTGGCCAAGCCCTCATGATGAACCTGAGCTCAGGAAGCTCATTCCCTGCTGAGGCAAGGAGGAGGCCAAGGGGAATGCTGGGTCCTTCTCAACTGCCCATTAGTATTTCAAGGTTACCTTTTTCTGGAAGCACCTGTTCTGGCCTTACCTGCCACTTGTGTTCTGTGAGACTTCTAACAACTCATGAGATTTCCACTGCTAACTTACCCCAGGGCTGGATGGCTTCAGTGCACTATCAAGAAGTTACAAGTTTTGATTTTCTGAGGACTGAAGGTGTCTCACTGTTGCAGCTCTGAAAAAGAATGGGAGGAAGCTGGCTTTGTGTCAGGCAAGTTGCTTCCTTTCTGATCCACTGGACGTGGGAACACTGACAGCTTACTGACTCATGGTTATTATTTTTGATCATTTTTCCTTCTCCTGTTTGGAAGTATTTATGATTTTTATAACTGAAAAAAAAGTATTGGTATGGTAGAATTCATGCAGTTTAGAATCAGGTAAGTTAAATTCACTACAAACCTAATCATAATTCATCCTTCCTATTTCCCTGTTAAAAAAATGTGTTGTGGCAGAATCCTTCAAGAAGTAAACCAGGTAAAATGGTTCTAAATTATCAGAAATAATAATTGGTAACAGAAATTGTATATTGGAAGTGAAAAACTAAGGAGTAAACATCAAGAGTCCCATAGCAGCATCAAGAGTCTCCTAGCAGGGTCAAACCCAGCAGTTCACACTGCATGCTCTTGTTCACCAAGTATCTGTTAGAGCGCAGTCTTTCTTATCATAACTCATAGGATGTCTACACCTTGACACCAAAATGTGTTTATCTGAATTTTTATTTCACATTCCCAACTCATTTTTCATGAGGCAAAGTTAATTTGCAACTCATGGTGTACTTAAATGTTACAGTATCTTATGGTTTAGATTTTAGGTGTCCCCCATAAGCTCATGTGTGAGATAATACAAGAATATTTTGAGATGAAACGATTTGGTTATGACAGCTTTAAGACAATTAGTGCATCAATCCCCTCATAGTGATTAACAGAGTGGTGACTACAGGCAGGTAGGGTGTGCCTGAAGAGGTGGGTCATCTGGGAGGGGCATGCTTTGATATACATTTTGTGAGCTGAGCTTATTTCTCTATGCTTCCTGATCATGTCCTGAGACACTTTTCTTCACCACACTCTTCCACCATGATGTTCTGCCTCACCTTAACCCCCAGAGAAATGGAGGCAGCTGTGTATGAACTGAGACCTCTGAAACTGTGATCCCCCAAAAGAAAATTTTCCTCTAATTATTTATGTCATGTCTTTTGTTCATAGCAATGAAAAAGCCTAAAACACACTGGTTCCCTCTTATCAAAGATTTCACTTTCCCCTGAGTATATAATATATATGAATATATAATCTACTGTCACATATATCTAAGACAAATAAAAAATGATTTTACTTTCTATGCTTTCACTTACCTATGAACTACCTATGTGATTCAAAATCACAGAAATAAACAATGTATAAGTTTTAAATTGCTCCCTCTCTGAACAGAATGATGAAATCAGGCAATATCACTCTCTATCCTGACCATGAATTATATCATACCTTCAGTCCAATGGGTTCATGCTCTATAGGCTACCTACCCATCATTCCCTTGACAACCATCTGGCCATGAGATAAGCTGGGGGGAATTGCACTGCTTGTAGATAGGGGTCAGTACTATCTGTAGTTTCAGAAATCCACTGGAGATCTTGGAACAGGTCCTCCAAGATAAGGGGGTGTACTGTGTTCCTAAAATTATCAATAATCTCTTCATACTTAGCATTTGAAGTCTTTCTTTTGGAACTAAAACAAAATTGGAACATCTTTGAGGGAATTTCCTTTTTTTAATATTTATTTTTTTAGTTGTAGTTGAACACAATACCTTTATTTATTTATTTATTTTTATGTGGTGCTGTGAGGATCGAACCCAAGGTCTCATACGTGCTGGGACAAGTACTCTACCACTGAGACCCCAGCCCCAGGGAAATTTCTTTTTCATAGGTTTCTCTGATATCTCTCAGCTTTGGAGACATGAGGTTATATCATTTCTGTTTTTTCACATAAACTACTTCCTCTGCTGGGTATCCTGAAACTGTCTGACTTTTGCACCATTCCCAACTCTGTAAAGAAGGGCATTCACTCACATCTCTCCCTCTTCCTGATAAGCTGCACATCACACTGGAATGTCTCCTTCAGTTCACTCTCCATGACCCCAGATGATGGCTCCAGCATCAGTTCTGACTTTTATCCTAGGCTTCATTTTATTGAGTCAGTTCACACCTGTGTTCAGCAGAGGACAGCAGAAAGATAATTGGACAGTGATTATGGGTTCATTCTGACTCCTGCTCTATGGGATTCTACTGGCATGTTCTAGTGTCTGGAGGTGCAAGGGACTCACTTGATTGTGGCAGAGATGTACAGTATGGAGAGTGCTCAGGGATTAGGAGAGACTGGGATTTTCCCCTCTGTGTGGCACGAGGAGACACGGTTATTACAATCCAAACATTTCCCGCCAAAATTAACAACATTGATCATATTCTCATATACATAAATATATATTAAGTATCTGAGTTATTGTATATAATATACATTAGATATATCATACCAACTGAAGAAATAAATTAGAAATTTTCTATAACACATCAATATGGGCTGATATTTTGGAAAAAATGGAGAAAAGTGAAATAGGCTTTTAATAACAACAAAACAACTGACAAAGAAACAAACCTGCATTCTATATTAGAAGGCCTTTAGTTACCAGAAAACAAACTAATTACAAGAATGTTTGAAGAAAAACTGTTAGAAGACATGAATATACTTTCCAAGTTAGAAAAGGAGCAAAGAAAATGCAAACAAAATTTAATAATGTATGCTTCAAGGATGAAAGTTTCAATTATTTGGGGAGATAAACATATGCTTTTAAAATTTTTTTTAGTTGTCAACATGAACTATGACTTTATTTATTATTTTATTTATGTGAACCCAGTGCCTCACACATGCTACACCAGTACTCTACCACTGAGCCAAAACGCTAGCCTACAATTTTTTATTGACTTTTAAAAAATAAATGATAGCAGAATACATTACAATTCATATTACACATATAGGGCACAATTTTTCATATCTCTGGTTGTATAAAAAGTACGTTGACACCCAATTCATGTCTTCATACATGTACTTTGGATAATGATGTCCATCACATTCCATCATCCTTGCTAACCCCATGCCCCCTCCCTTCCCCTCCTACCCCTCTGTCCTATCTCAAGTTCGTCTATTCCTCCCATGCTCCCTCTCCCTGCCCCACTATGAGTCAGCCTCCTTATATCAAAGAAAACATTCGACATTTGTTTTTTTGGAACTGCCTAACTTCACTTAGCATTATCTTCTCCAATGCCATCCATTTACCTGCAAATGCCATTTTATTCTCTTTTATAGCTGAGTAAAATTCCACTGTGTATATATTCCACATTTTTTAATCCATTCATCTATTGAAGGGCATCTAGGTTGGCTCCACAATTTAGCTATTGTGAATTGTGCTGTTATAAACATTGATGTGGCTGTGTCCCTGTAGTAAGCTGTTTTAAAGTCCTTTGTGTATAGACCGAGAGGGATAGCTGGGTCAAATGGTGGTTCTATTCCCAGATTTCCAAGGAATCTCCATACTACTTTCCATATTGGCTGCACCAATTTGCAGTCCCACCAGCAATGTACGAGTGTACCTTTTTCCCCACATCCTTGCCAACACTTGCTATTGTTTGTATGCATAATAACTACCATTCTGACTGGAGTGAGATAAAATCTTAGTTTTGATTTGCATTTCTCTAATTGCTAGAGATGATGAACATTTTTTTCATGTATTTGTTGATTGATTGTATATCCTCTTCTGAGAAGTATCTGTTCAGGTCCTTGGCCCATTTATTGATTGGGTTATTTGGTTTTATGGTGTTTAGCTTTTTGAGTTCTTTATATACCTTAGTGATTAGTGCTCTATCTGATGTGTGAGTGGTAAAAATTTGCTCCCAAGATGCAGGCTCTCTATTCACCTCAGAGATTGTTTCTTTTGCCGGGAAGAAACTTTTTAGTTTGAATCTATCCCATTTAATGATTCTTGATTTTAATTTTTGAGCTATAGGAGTCTTATTAAGGAAGTCAGGGACTAATCCAACATGATGATTAGGGCCTACTTTTTCTTTTATTAGACACAGGGTCTCTGGCTTAATTCCTAGGTTCTTGATCCACTTTGAGTTTTGTGCATGGTGAGAGACAGGGGTTTAATTTCATTTTGTTGCATATGGATTTCCAGTTTTCCCAGCACCATTTGTTGAAGAGGCTCTCTTTTCTCCAGTGCATGTTTTTGGCACATTTGTCTAAGACAAGATAATTGTAATTTTGTGGGTTAATCTCTGTGTCCTCTCTTCTGTACCATTGGTCTACCAGTGTGTTTTGGTGCCAATATCATGCTGTTTTTGTTACTATTGCTCTGTAGTATAGTTTAAGTTCTGCTATAGTGATGCCGCCTGCTTTGCTCTTCCTGCTAAGGATTGCTTTAGCTATTCTGGGTCTCCTATTTTTTCAGATGAATTTCATGATTGCTTTTTCTATTTCTATGAGGAATGTCATTGGGATTTTGATTGGAATTCATTAAATCTGTATAGTGCTTTTGGTAGCATGGTCATTTTGATAATATTAATTCTGCCTATCCAAGAACAAGGTAGATCTTTCCATCTTCTAAGGTCTTCTTTGATTTCTTTCTTTAGGGTTCTGTAGTTTTCATTGTATACATCTCTCACTTTTTTCTTTAAGTTGATTTCCAAGTATTTTATTTTTTTTTCTTTTTTGAGGCTATTGTAAATGGGGTAGTTTTCCTCATTTCCCATTTAGAGGATTTGTCACTGGTATACAGAAATACCTTTGATTTATGGGTGTTGATTTTATGTCCAGCTACTTTGCTGAATTCATTTACTAGTTCTACAAGTTTTCTGGTGGAACTTTTAGGGTCTTCTAGGTATAGAATCATATCATCAGAAAATCATGCTAATTTAAGTTCTTCTTTTCCTGTATGTATCCCTTTAATTTCTTTCATCTGTCTACTTGTTCTGGACAGTGTTTCAAGAACTATGTTAAATAGAAGTGGTGAAAGAGGGCATCCCTGTCTTGTTCCGGTTTTTAGAGGGAATGCCTTCAATTTTTCTCCTTTTAAAATGATAGCCTTTATGATGGTGAGATATGTTCTGGTTGTCCCTAGTTTTTCCTAGTGTTTTGAACATAAACGGTGCTGTGTTTTGTCAAATGCTTTTTCTGCATCTATTGAGATAATCATATGATTCTTATCTTTAAGTCTATTGATGTGATTAATTATATTTATTAATTTCCATATGTTGAACCAACCTTGCATACCTGGGATCGTGGTGCACTATCTTTTTGATATATTTTTGTATTCGATTTGCCAGAATTTTATTGAGAATTTTTGCATCTATGTCATAAGAAATATTGGTCTCAACTTTTCTTTCTTTGATGTGTCTTTGCCTGGTTTTGGAATCAGGGTGATAATGGCCTCATAGAATGAGTTGGGAATTACTGCCTCTTTTTCTATTTCCTGAAATAAATTGTAGAGTATTGGTATTAGTTCTTCTTTAAAGGTCTTGTAGAACTCGGCTATGTATCCATCCGGTCCTGGGCTTTTCTTGGTTGGTAAGCTTCTGATGGTATCTTCTATTTCCTCACTTGATATTGGTCTGTTTAAATTGTGTATATCATCCTGATTCAATTTGGGCAAATTGTATGATTTAAGAAATTTGTGGATGCCTTCAATATTTTCTATTTTATTGGAGTATAAGTTTTCAAAATAATTTCTAATTATCCTCTGTATTTCTGTAGTATCTGTTGTGATATTACCCTTTTCCTACCTTTTTACATAACAAATATTTAAAGAATGTTACAGTGATCCTAATTTTCCCCAATGAATTGAAGATATATAAAATGAAAGTATCTTCAGATATTGAATAATAAGAAGGTAAAATTTAATTTAACAAACACCTCATGTAAAAAAACCCCACTACTGGATTTTGTATTAAACTCTGTAGACATTTTATATAAATGGCCTTTATCACCATAAAATGCAATAGTTGTTATTAAAGAATCACCATCATTTTGGGGATATTCTAAAAGTGATTGACAAATTTTGCTTGGTGCAACACCATCCACACTTGAAAGTCACTTTGGCATAAATGTATCCTTTCCCCCCACCCCCGCCGTGTACGTATAGTGCTCAGGCTTGAACCCAGGGCCTTGTGCACGTGAGGCAAGCACTCTACCAACTAAGCTATAGCCCCAATCCTACTTTGGCATATATTTCTAAGCCTCATCATTCACAGTGAGGTCTTATGAAAGATGATTTAGTGAGTGCAAAATTAATGTAAAATTATTTAAGGTCATCACTGGGTCATGAGTCATGACTGGGTCATGGTCATGTCAAACATGACAATTCTCTTGGTTGAAAAGGAGAACTAATAAGTACCTTTTAAAAATATATTAATTTGCTTTCATAAAAGCCAGGAAAATAAACTTGTATTGAATTCTAGTTTTGATATAAATGCAAGATTGAAACCTGGAAAAATGTCATGAGTTTTACTTGACCCCCTTTCAATTTGCCACTTGTTTTTCAACTGCTTTCACCTGGAGGGCAAAATTAAACATTAATTAATTATAAAAATACATGGGCCATCATCCAGTAACCTTTCCCCCTGGACTTCCTCACTCATCACCCTGGAAAGGCATGTGTCCCCAGCTCGTCAGACATAGCTAGGGGGATAGGTCCATTCTGTCCCTATTGTAGGTGTCCCTTTCTCTGTATGTGTTCTGGAGACTTCTTCCCCAGAAACCACCTGAGCCTGCAGAAAACCTCATGTCCCTCCTCTGTTATGATGAGCCACCACCTGCAATAAATGGTCATTTTGTCCAAGTCTTGCTGAAATATAACCTGAAGAAGGACAGAATAAACCTTTGGGAACGGCTTACTTAAGAAAACCATCCAAGAGCAGCGGGGAACAAATTGCCTTCCTCATCCTTTAGAACCTCCAACAGGTCTTTTCCTTACCACAGATGAGGCTCCCACTCCACTCAAGTGGAGGATAAGTTTCCAGGGCTGGGTTCTGAGGAAACTGGCGCAGGCTTTATAGGCATATGCACCACCTGCTGCAGAAAGCAGGATTTGGCGTCTTCTAGTGGCCCTAGGAGCTCAGGGCAGGATCCTTGCCTTCATTATTGCAAGGGGACCTCATGGTCCTTGGTGACCTCCTGCTGATTCACTAGCATGGAATTATGGAATTGGACCTTTCATCTAGGTTATTCACTGTAATTATATTGTTCAGAGTATTCTCTTGGGATGACTTTTCTTTCTGTAAGGCAGAATGACCCCATGTTTAAATCTTTTATTTTGGGTATTACCTTTTGTTCTCATTGCTTCAAGGTGAAGGTTTGTTAATTTTTCTTATCTTAAAAAAAAAAAAACTTTGCATTTCATGGATTCTACCACAGTTTTTCTATTCTCTATTTCATTATTTCCTCTTTTTTTGTGTGTGTGGGAATTTAACCCAGGGATGCTTAACCACTGAGACAAATTCCCAGCCCTTTTTATTTATTTATTTATTTATTTTTAAATATTTATTTATTTTTTTTAGTTCTCGGCAGACACAACATCTTTGTTTGTATGTGGTGCTGAGGATCGAACCCGGGCCGCACGCATGACAGGCGAGCGCGCTACCACTTGAGCCACAGCCCCAGCCCCCCAGCCCTTTTTAAATATTTTAATTTAGTGTCAGAGTCTTTCTAAGTTGTTTAGGACCTCGCTAAATTGCTGAAGCTGGCTTTGAACTCATGATCCTCCCAAGCTGCTAAAATTATAGGCATGTGCCACTGTGCTCGGTCATTATTTTCATTTTTAATCTTTATTATTTCCTTCCTTCATCTAATATTGCGTTTATTTTAGAATTTTTCTAGGTCATTATCCTGTAATTGGATTACAATCATGAAGAAAATAAAAAGTCCAACAAGGAAAGAAAAAGATGGACAACATCTTTAGCCATTAGGAAAACGCAACTTAAAATCACAATGAGAGTCAAGTGAGGTAGGAGATGCCAGAGTCCCAGATACTCAGAATACGTAGGCTGAAGGAGATCATTGGGGCCAAAGAGTAAGAGAGGAGACTGGATAACATAGCAAGACCCCCATCTCAACACACACACACACACACACACTGCTACCTCAGCTAAAAGTAGCTCAAATGAAAATACTCACTACACTCTACTGAAGAGGAAGAGACAGGATCACTCACACATTACCAGTGGGAATGTAATTATGAGAGCCACTGGGAATAATTATGAGAGCCACTGGGAAGCAGTTTCTTCAAAACAAAATATGCATGCTACACTTTGGATCTTGAATGTCTTCCAAAGGCCCATGTGTTGAAGGGTTGGTCCCCAGCATGTGGTGCTGACAGTAGCTGGTGGAAATTTTAAGAAGTGGGGCCTAGTGGAAGGAAGTTTGTCATTAGCGACATGACTTTTAGGAGTATAATGAAACTCCAGCCCCTCATATCCCTTTGTTTGAGTCTGGCTGTCACTGGGTGAACAGCAACTAATGCTATGATGTAACACCCAGAGGCCCTAAAGCCACAGGACCACCGACCATGGACTGAAACTACAAGCTAAAATAAACCTCTCCATTGAAGTTGATCATTTCAGGTATTTGGACACCGTAATGGAGAACTAACTAACAATGCAAATACCATTTGATGTGTCAATTGCACACCTGAGAATTTAAGCAGAGAAATAAGACTTTAGTAACAACACCCCCAATTTTTTTTCGATTTTCATATAGCTGCCTTATTTGTAACACTAAGAACTTGATTCAACCCAAATGTCCTTTTGGACATAATAAGACCAAAAACAAAAAACAAAACAAAAAAAACAACAAAAAACTGTGCACATCTATACCCTAGCCACCACTAAGACATGAAAATTGATACATGCAACAATATCCTGAGTGAATGATGCTCACAAAATAGGAAATACTATGCGATTGATTTGATTTTTTGTAAGATTTATGAAATTTTAGTAATGGGGGAACAGAACAGTGGTTACCAGCAGGAAAAAGCAGAGACAGGAGGAGGGAAGCTTGTTTGGCTACAAAAAAAAAAAAACCCACTTGTGGACTCCTCCTAGTGATGGAAACATTCTATATCCTCACTGTATTGATGGAGTTTTCTTGGTTGTGATATTGAATTTTAGTTTTGCAAGATGTTATCGTTGGGGGAAACTGAGTGCATACATGCTTTTTTATAAATGCATACAAAATACGACATATACTTAGATACAGAAACAACTGAAATATCTACCAGTAAAGTAATATTTATTTATGATGTCTCTTACACATATGCATAAAATATTATCAAGGACAAGACAAAAATAATTAGGGAAGTATAATTTTATGGGATTTCTGGTGTTTTTTTTTTTTTAACTTTACTCTTTAAATGATCACCAAGGCAAATGATTCTGCAAAAAATAAAAATGCTGAAAATACAGTAGCATGAATTGAGAATACTCACAGGGGAAGTGGATAACTCAATACACTACTGACGGGAATATAACTGACACATCACTTTGGGAAACAGTTTGAAAGTGTCCTTAAAAGCAGAATGCAAAGCCAGGAATGGTGATGTGCAGCTGTAATCCTAGCTACATAGGCAGATAAGGCAGGAGGATCATAAGTCTCAGGTCAGGCTGGCCAACTTAGCAAGACTTTGTCTCAAAATGAAATGGAAAAGGACAGGAGATGTGGCCCAGTGTAGAGCACACCTCTAGCATGCCTGGAGCCCTGGCTTTAATCACCAGTACTAAAAAAAAAAAAAAAAGAAAAAAAAAGTTGGAACATGTATTTACCAATATGATCTGGTATTAAATGAAGGGAAATAGAAGTGTAGGTGCTTATAATGTCTTTTTCAGGAATGGTCATAGCAAATCCTTTCAAATATGCACACAAATACAGGAAACACTACAGATGTCGGTTAGCAGAAGAATGTATGAACAAACTGTACACTATTAATGCACTGCCCTGCGAGATCGCAGTGCAGACACAGGAAAAGCATAAAAAACCTGAAGATACTTACTAAATCTCACACAAAAAGAGCACATAGTCTATGGTTATATTCTTTTTTAAAATACAAAATGCCATTTAATCAAAAATGATGGAAAGAAGATTCACACAGGCTTACCAAGCTTCTTTACATTCTTCAGGGAAAATGTCCTTGTTTCTTCAGAATGGAAAATTTAACCATGGAAGAGTCAGGACCTGAAAGGACAAACAATATGGTTAACTCCCAGGACAGAAAGGAAGGCCTAGTCACCCTGCTTTGTAAGTTAGGTTGACAGGTACAAAAACATCTGTGCACATTTATGGTGACAGAGCATTCAAAATATCCCACATCTACTCAGAAATATAAAAACCAGCCTAAAAATCATTTCAGGAAAAAAGAAAAGACTGAAAGAGCACAATAACACAATTTGATTTACCCAGGCATCCCAGGCTCAGAACAGTTACAATGTTTCTGTGGGATCCTTGCACAGGACTCTAATTTTTACAAATCTTTTCACCCCACCCCAACCCTCACCAATTCGGTAGCCCTTGTCTCTAAGATCCTGCCAAAGTTAATCCTCTTTGCTTTAGGTGAGGTCACAAGGTGCTTTCACAGATTCTGGAATTTCCTTAAAGGGCAATAAAAGGTCAACCACCTGTGTGAATGTCACACACCTGGGTGGAGGCCCAGGCAGAGGCACCTTTCAGACTGTGCAAGGCACTTGACACTCAGTTTGTAGTAAACACATGTTGGTGGAGGGATGGACACATACACATTCCATGAAAGCTGTGTAGGGCTCTAGCAGCAGCAGTGCGCACGGCACCTAGAGGAGATGCTCCCACCTGCACCATGTGCAGGTCAACAGACAGCCCCAGCTGGAGCAAAAAAGGAGGCTGAACAAGAACAGGAGCAGGCCCCCCAACCAAGCAGCAGCCACCTGAACTCTGTCTCAAAAAGTTGCTCAGGGTCTCCCTGATTGGAGAAGAAAATTTATTGACCAACTTCTCTGCATGATGACCACAGTCAAAATTGTATATTTCAAAATTTCTAAGGGATTTAAATGTTCTAACCACGAAGACCAAAAGGTAAGTTAGGGAGGCAGTGGGTATGTAAATGAACTGAATCATTTGCAATGTATACATATGTCAAAAAAAAAAACAATCCCACAAAACCAAGGCCAAATGATTTCTCTAATATGTGCATGCTAATTCACAATAAGGTGCAGAATCTTTTTAGTTGGATGCTTGTGTATGTGTATATGTGCACAGCAAAGAAAATAAGAGTATGAAGACAGCCTACAGAATGGGAGAAAATGTTTGTCAGATACCCTTCCAACAGGGGATTAGTAACCAGAAATATTATAAAATGTTATATATTGACAATAAAAAATCTAATGAATCCAATAAATGGGCAAAAAAATCTAAACAGATTTCTCAAAAAAAATTCAAATGGCCAACAAACATATAAAAATATGTTCAACAAAGATGCCAATCAAACTAAATTGAAACCAGGCACAGAAGCACGTACCTATAATCCTAGCGGCTTCAGAGGCTGACAGGAGGATTGCAAGTTCAATGCCAGCCTCAGAAATATGGTGAGACACTGTCTCAAAATAAAAAATTAAAAAAGAGGCTGGGTATGTGGCTAAGTGGGTAAAAACTCCTGAGTTTAATCTCTGGCACAAAAACAAACAAAAACCTACACTGAGATTTCATGTCACCCTGGTCAGAATGACAATCATCAAGAATACAAATGATAATTGTTGGTAATGATATGGGGGGGAAATGTACATTTATACATTGTTGATTTGACTGCAAATTACCGCTACCGCTTTGGAAAGCAGTATGGTGATTCCTCAAAAAACTACAAATGGATCCATTCTTATGGCCCATCTATCACACTCCTTGGTAGTTATGATATAGATTTAAAGTCAACATACTAAAATGATATATGCATAAGAAAGTATATATTAGCACGATACACAATAGACAAGTTATGGAACCAGCCTAGGTGCCCACCAATAGATGAAAGGATAAAGAAGATGTACATATAAACACAATAGAGTTCTACTCAATCATGAAAAAAAATGAAGTTTTGTCATTTTCTGGTAAAGGGATGGAACTGGAGAATGTCAGGCCAAGTAAAATAAGCTAGTCTCAGAAGGTCAAACATCAGGGGCTGAGGCTGGGGCTGGGGCTCAGTGGTAGAGTGCTTGCCTAGCATGCATGAAGCACTGGGTTCGATCCTCAGCACCACATAAATGTAAAATAAAGATACTGTGTCCACCTTAAAAAAAAAAGAAAGTCAAGCATCAAATGGTTTCTCTCATAAGTAGAATCTAAGGAGAAAAGAGGGGTAAACTTGCAAAAATAGAATTGAGAGTAGGAGAGTAGAAGCAGGAAATCGAGGATAAGGGAGGACAGGAGGCAAACGGGAACAACTAGGGAATAAGCTGACATGCATTTATGAATATATTATAATATATTTCAATTTTATATGTAATTATAATGCATCAATTCAAAAATTAATGAGTAAATAAATAAATAGATGGATGAGACATTTAAGCATACAACTTATAACTATAAAAATCCCAAGAGAAAAACTAAGGGAAAGCTCCATAATATTGCTCTTAGCAATGACTTTATGACCGTGACTCTGAAAGCACATGCAGAAAAGCAAGAAAAACCAAGTGATATGACATCACACCAAAAGCTTCTGCACAACAAGGAAAACAAGCAACAAAATGAGAAGGCCAAATAGTGGGAGAGACATTGCAAAGCATATACTTGATGGTGGCTAACACCAAAAATATATAAGCAACTTATACAATTCAATTTCAGATCAAACGTACAGAAGCTACTATAGTTAATAATAATGTAGTGTGCAACTGACATGGCTAAAAGAGAACGTCTGCAATTTTCCTAACACACACAAAAAATTGGTAGGTGTTTGAGGGGATGTGTATATAAATTAGACTGATTATGTAATCATTTCACAATGTATATGGATAACATATACCATCTTTTGAAACACATACCATCTTTCCAAAGTAAAGGAAATTTTGAAAGACAAATAGCTACACCTGTTTATTTCAGTATAGCAAAATAAGATAATCACAGTTTTCAGAATTATCAGCTAATCTATGTTCACTTCTCTTATTTAAGTATATACCTTATTTCTTACCTTCAAGAAGATCAGGATTTTGATACACCTCAGGAAAAGGAGAGAATCAACCAAGCATGCTCATTTTTTCTGAAAAACATAATTATTTCAGGACATTTAACTTTAATACAAAAACTTTGGTGAAAATAGTACCACTAAGATATAGCCATACATTTTGGTATGGTAGTGAAAACCTGTAAACCCAGTGACTCAGGAAGACTAAGATAGGAGAATCACAAGTTCAAAGTCAACCTGGGCAACTTAGTGAGACCTTTTCTCAAAAAAGAAAACATAAAGAGGGGGAGAGAGGGTGAGGGTTCCTGAGTGCTATACCACTGATCTGTCCCCAGCCACTTTTTCAATTTTGTATTTTGAAACAGTTCTAAGTCACCAAGATGAACTAGAACTTGCAATCCTCCTACCTCAGTCTCCCAAATTGCTGGGTTTATGGGCATGTATCATGATACCTGACCTAGAATCTTTTAATGTTGAAAACTGAAGTAATAAGTGCTAGTGATGATTAGAGGCAAAGATGAACCCACTTTCAAGGTCTGAGCACATGGAAGATAAACTGTTTTGAAGCTGAGCTGCAGTTTGTTTCTGACTTATACTTGACAGAATTGTTAAATTACATTCTTAAAATTTAACCATTTCATTACATTATGTTATTTACTTCAAGTATAGTCCCCCCCCCACCTTTTTTTTAATAATACTGGAGATTGAACTCAGAGGAGCATTGAGTTAATCCCAGCCCTATTCATTTTTAATTTTGAGACAGGGTCTCACTAAGTTGCCCATGCTGGTCATGAATTTGTGATCCTCCTATCTCTGTCTCCAAAGTTGCTGGGATTACAGCAGGTACCACATGTGCCTGGCTTCCATTGTTATTTTTCTCACAATTACACCCATCAATTTTAATATAAATAGAACTAACACCTAGCACACTGTATGGATGCCTACAATATGAGAAACTTTGCAAATGAACAAAAAAACTGATTCAAAGAAGGATACACAGGTGCATCGACAGGAAAGCCTACCTCATCCCATGATCTCAGGGAGGAAGGCAGCAGGACATATTTTCATTTAGACACTTCTTTATTTTTCTGAAATTCTTTTGAAATGGTCTCATGTATTTCCTTGTCTCATCAAACATCATCAAATAGCANGGGGGGGGAGGGGTGAGGGAGGGAGGAGAGGGAGAGGGAGGGGGTGAGAGAGGGAGGGAGGGAGACAATCATTTCTTATTGTGCTTGTCAATGTACATGCTGTTTTGTAAATTATACCTGTCATTTAGTTTTACCTCCATAGATTCTAATTTGAAAGTCCTATCTTCTGACATGGACATTAGGGTCTTTATTTTAATGACACTCCTACTTAGACACTCCTACCTTGGGTCCAGCAGCACTCATGATGGAGGAAGGCATTCTCGAGTTTCTACTGGTCTATATGTAGGACAACAGATCTAGATTCCAACCTTCAATTAATTAAAAAATATTTAAGTCTGGGCTGTTCAAAGCACAGCCAAGATGGGTTTAGAATGCTGTTTCTCAGACTGGAAACAGAAACTTTATCAGAAAGCTCAGTATAATTCCTTTCTATGGGCTTGGCCTCACCCAACCTGCTGAACCAACTGAGAAATCCACCAAGGAAGGGCAGGCCCCAGCACTAAGCCTCCTACCTGAGTCCATGGCTCTGCATCAAAACCTATGGTATGCAGCAAAAGAAGTTTAATGAGAGACGTTTATAGCAGTGAACATCCACATCAAAACAGATCTAAGATGACAAAAAGCTAATGCAACACAACAAAGAACTATAAAAAGAACAAACTAACCCAAAAGTTCATTAAAGGAAGGACATAATAAATATCAGAGCAGAAATAAATAAAATAAAAACTATGGAAACAATTGAAAAAGATCAACAAAACTAAAAGCAGGTGTTTAAGAAAAAGTCAGCAAACATTCAGCTAGGTGAAGAGAAAAAAGGGAGACTTAAATGAAATCAGAAATAGAAAAAGAGACACTGCGTCTGACATAACAGAAATACAGAGAATCATAAGAAACTCCTGTAAAGAGACCACTACTATACGCCAGCAAGTTCAATAATCTAGCAGGATACATACAATGCAATCTACCAAGATGAAATTATGAAGAAATGGAAAACTTAGTGTAATACTGAGTAAAGATGCTGAATAAATAATGAAGAGTCTCCTATAAAGAAGAGGTCAAGACTTGATGGCTTCTGTGCTGAATTCTAACAACCCTTTAAAAAAGTATTCAGGGTAAGGGCAGTACTCAGTGGTAATGTGCTTGCCTTTCCTGGCTAAGACCTAAGTTTAATCCCTATGTCTGGAAAAAAAAACAAAAACAGAAAACTGAAACAAAGAGTACTAATTTACCAATTCTCAAATTCTTCTAAAATACTGAAGAGGGAATCCTTCCAAACTCATAAGCACAGAACTATTCTGATGCCACAGCCATGCAGAGACACTACAAAAGCAAACAAAAACTACTATAGACCAATATACCTGATGAACATAGATGCATAAATATTCAACAAAATGCTACTGAACCTAATCTAATAGCACACCAAAGTGATCATTCACCACCAATAGATGAGATTCATCCCAGGGAGGTAACGATGTTTCAACGTGTGTAAATACATAAAGGTGATATTCTGTAGTAAAGGAATCAAAAACAAAACTCACAGCTCCATTTAAATAACTACAGAAATCATTGGGTAAAATTCTATATCTTTTAATGAAAACCTTCATAAATTAGAAATAAGAGAAATGTGCCTCAACCAAATAAAGGCAATGGATGACAGACCCAAAACAACATCACACTGAATGGAGAAGAGCTGAAATAATTTCCTGTAAGATCAGGAACAAAACAACACTGTTGTTCAATATACTATTAGAAGTGTTGGTCACAGAAAGAGGTGAGAATAAAAGAAATGGTGTCCAAATAGGAAAGGAAGAGGTCTAATTACCCCTGTTTGCAGATGCCATGATCATATATATATATATCCCACATTATAAACATCTGGGCTGCAGGCAGCCCCTGATTTACATGTCTCCTGGTTTCTCAAGGCTCCCATCAAACTGGCTGCACATGGAGGTAATGGACCAACAGCTCCTAGAGGCCCCCTCAGCCAGCAACACCCATGAAGCACACCTTTATAACTGTTCCCACCCCAGAGCTGCCCTTACCCCGCTCTGCCATTGCTTCTTTGCTTCTTCTTATTTTATGTATATATTTTGTTAAATTTAGCTTTTGAAAAAATTTCATTCATTTTTAAAAGATTCAGTTTATTGCCATTAAATACATTCTCAAAACTCTGCACTAGTCACCACTATGTTGTTCCAGAACATTTTCCTGAATTGGGTATCTATAACCACTCCCTCTCCCCTGGCCCCTTAGTCCCCAGCAACCCCTGATCATTCCAGCCCTGTGATATGCCTAGTCTGCATTTTTCAAATCAGTGCAGTCTCTTTTCTCTTAGGTCACATAATTTTGGAAATTTCCTTAGTAGGGTAAATGCTACACAGGTCTAAGTTTATTATTTTTTAAATTTTTATTGTTTTGGTACTGAGGTTGAACCCAGGGCACTTTACCACTTAGCTATACCCCTCATCATTTTCCTTTTGAATTTTGAGACAGGGTCTTGGTCAGTTCCTGAGGATCTCTCTGAGTTGGTAGGGCTGCCTTCAAACCTACAATCACCTTGATCAAAGCAGTGTTATTTGGAAATTAAAAAAAAAAAACCCTCTATATGCAATGCCTGGAGAACAGATAAATCAGATGCATAACAGTTACACCAGGGAAAATTATACAACATTGAAAAATAACAATGTCTAGCTCCATGTCGTTGAGCAGGTAAATCTCAACAACACTGCTGAACAAAAGAGTACACAGAGAAATCATTTATGGTAATATCGCAAATAAGCCAAACCAAAAAAAAAAATAAAGCACTCGGAAACACATTCTCACCGCAGACTGTAAAGAATAGTGAGGACAAAAATGGATATTTTTCAGGCTAGTGACAACCTCTATGAGAAGAAAGAGGTTAGAGAAAGCCCAGAGAAGGCTTCCACCTGTCCCAAGACCAACTTATTGTACTTAATATACTAAGCATATACATTGTCAGGTTTAATTAATAATATCCAACAACTTATCTGCAAGATTTATAAAATCATATCTTACTATGGGCTATTGTCTTCATTCTTCAATATTAACAGAAGCTGGGTCCAGTGTGGAGGTACTTTGTGCTTTTTTCATATCACAGGACTCAAAAATGATCCACAGAGGGGAGGGGGTTGTGACTCAGCAGTAAAGCACTTGCCTAGCACATGTGAGTCCCTGGGTTTGATCCTCAGCACCACATAAAAATAAATAAGAGG
Organism: Marmota marmota marmota; assembly: GCF_001458135.2. Classification (NCBI taxonomy): domain Eukaryota; kingdom Metazoa; phylum Chordata; class Mammalia; order Rodentia; family Sciuridae; genus Marmota; species Marmota marmota. Next base: position 4,321 of record NW_025999894.1, on the reverse strand, counting down.
TATTGTGTCCAACAACAATCAAAAAAAATAAAAATATTTTAAAAAATGATCCACAGAGACAAGGTAAACAACTGGAAAATCATTTTAGAAGACCTATTTTAAGGAAAAAAGCCTTTATTCCTACCTGTGCTTTTGTTCCTTCTCTCTCCAATGGACTGGCTTCTCTAGAAAATAATGCCATATGAAATTCTGTCATCCAAAGTCCAATTTTAAGTACTGAATCCCTGACTCAGTGGTTACTTCACGCTAAACATAACTCACTGTACAGACTCGGGGCTGCCCTCTTTGTATAGCTCAGGGAGCTTCAGTTTCTTAAAATGTTACCTTTTAACATATATAAATATGTAGCCTCTCAACTGGATACATTTCTGTTAATAAGTTACTTAGTTCTTTGAATAAGAGGCAGCAAACAACCACAAGGTATATTCACCAGTATTTTAACTGGCAGATTTAAAGACCCACAAGTGCTTGCCCATCTGGAAGGGAAGGAGGTGCTAATTAATACTCCCCAGACCTGGATGGCTTTGGTCAAGAAATATGACTGGCAGTCACTGGCTGCAATGAGGAGGGGAGGGGAAATAAACTCAAAATAAATAAGAGTTGACAGGACAATCTTAAAATCAGTACATGGAAGAGCAAGAAGGGATTCCAGGGGTACCACTAACATCTGATTGGGAACTCCTGGGACTTGATCAGAACCATCCTCAGAAGCAGGACCAAGGACAGGTATGAGATCTCACCTACCTCTTAGCTGAGGATGGAGACTTGACCACAATGACTGCATTCCTATGATCTGGGATCTGTGATAGACAAGAGGTTGGGGATTACCACTATGTCTCTAACAGGTCATGCTGACAGTCAGTGAAAAGCAATGCTCCAAGATTCAAAACTGTCCTCTGATTCCTTGGAAGTTTTGCAAAAAGAGAAGTTCAAAACAAAAGTCTCCTTTGGAAATGGAAGGAATGCCTACCTAGGATGAAAGTATTACTAAGGTGTGAGACACACAGATTCCTTTTAAGAAAAAAATAGGATAATCAGTGATTAGCTCACATCTCTATGCGAACAAATAACTGTTATAAAGGTGCTTCTATAAAGTCAACAGAAAATCCCCTCATGACTCCCAATTACATGCAATTTCACAGTATAATGAGGAGAGTCACCCAATTCAAATCCCAGTTAACTGTCAAATTCCAAATTAGTGTGGTACACAGATGACTATTTCAACATGTTGTAGTTCCCGTATGCTAAAGAAACAAATTTCTGAAAGGGCAATCATCCTTGTACTATTATAAAAAAGATCCCTAAAATAAAAAGCAAACAAACAAATCCAATTAAAGTATTAGCTGCTGCTTTGGAATCTTTTTCTTTGGAGGAGAGAGGGTGAGGGTTCCTGAGTGCTATACCACTGATCTGTCCCCAGCCACTTTTTCAATTTTGTATTTTGAAACAGTTCTAAGTCACCAAGATGAACTAGAACTTGCAATCCTCCTACCTCAGTCTCCCAAATTGCTGGGTTTATGGGCATGTATCATGATACCTGACCTAGAATCTTTTAATGTTGAAAACTGAAGTAATAAGTGCTAGTGATGATTAGAGGCAAAGATGAACCCACTTTCAAGGTCTGAGCACATGGAAGATAAACTGTTTTGAAGCTGAGCTGCAGTTTGTTTCTGACTTATACTTGACAGAATTGTTAAATTACATTCTTAAAATTTAACCATTTCATTACATTATGTTATTTACTTCAAGTATGGTCCCCCCCCCACCTTTTTTTTAATAATACTGGAGATTGAACTCAGAGGAGCATTGAGTTAATCCCAGCCCTATTCATTTTTAATTTTGAGACAGGGTCTCACTAAGTTGCCCATGCTGGTCATGAATTTGTGATCCTCCTATCTCTGTCTCCAAAGTTGCTGGGATTACAGCAGGTACCACATGTGCCTGGCTTCCATTGTTATTTTTCTCACAATTACACCCATCAATTTTAATATAAATAGAACTAACACCTAGCACACTGTATGGATGCCTACAATATGAGAAACTTTGCAAATGAACAAAAAAACTGATTCAAAGAAGGATACACAGGTGCATCGACAGGAAAGCCTACCTCATCCCATGATCTCAGGGAGGAAGGCAGCAGGACATATTTTCATTTAGACACTTCTTTATTTTTCTGAAATTCTTTTGAAATGGTCTCATGTATTTCCTTGTCTCATCAAACATCATCAAATAGCAAAAACCCATGCCAGTGAAGATAGGAAAACCAAAGAAATAATAAACAAAACAAATAAAAGGACTCTAACCAAAACAAGCCTATTGTCTCTTCTGAGGTTATGACAGAAAATCATACAGATAAAGGAGGAGTAGTTGTAATGAAAAAGAACAAGAAATCTAGGAGGAAGAAGTCATTATGTCTAAAGGAGAAACTCAGTAGCTGGTTAAATGGTAGAAATAAACCAGCATAAGAAAACAACCTGAGATGACTAAGCCCAGGCATTTTCTGAGTATGTTATATATAAGGCTGCAAAAAAAAGAAAGCAAAAAAGAAAAGTCATAGCCAGGGATGGTGGTGCATACCTGTGGTCGCAGTTACCCAGGAGGATGAGGCAAGATTACTTGTTTGAGCTCAGAGTTGGAGACCAACCTGGGCAACATAGCAAGATCCTTTCTCCCAAATAAATAAACAAATAAAATAAAAATGGAGGAAACAGAAAGAAAAAGAAATTATATTACCTTCTGAATTGGCATTTTAATTTTTTATGTGTATAACATGAAATACATAAGCAGATACTATAGATTTTTCTCTTTCCAAACTTCTTGAGTCATTTTCACTATAAAGTGCCTAAACTGATAGAGGTAGGAGGATCATGACCAGCTTGGACAACTTGGAGTGTGGGGAGGTCCTCAATTCTTACCGGAAAAAAAGCTCCTGAGATCTATAAACTGCTGTCTTTTAAGTATAGTAAATGGCAGTTATTTGGAAAAGTTACTAAATAAGAAATAATTCATGTGAAACAAATAGTTCCTAAGACAAAATAGCTAAGTACAATATAAACCAAAATTTAAAAGGTTTTCTTAAATTAAAAGCCACAAAAGTGCTCTTATGTCAAAGAACAACAAATATGACTGATAAAATTACTCAAGTCAGATTTACCCAGTAATGCAAGAGTTGTTCAACCTGAGAAAAATAAATGTAATACACAACATTAACAAAATAAAGGGATTCCCCGCAAGCACGCGCGCGCGCGCACACACACACACAGAAAATACTAGAATTAATAAAGGAGGAAAATGTACAATTACTTCCAAACAGAAAAAGCACTTGACAAATCCAATGCCTTTTCATGACAGAAAGACTCAGAAAACCAGGGAATGAAGAACATTTACCCTATATGATAAAGCATATTTATGAAAAACCCATAGCCAACATCAGACTTAATGGTGAAAGAGTGAAAGCTTTTGCCCTTAAGTTCAGGACTGAAGCAAGGATGATACTTTCACTACTTGTGTTTAACACTGCACTGAAAGGTCTGCCCAGAAATATCAGGCATCAAAAAAATTCACATTGAAAGGAAGAGGTCAAACTAATTCCATTTGAAAGTGACCTGTTCTTACATGCAGGAAACATTAAGAATACAAACCCACACAAACCCACAACAAACTACTACAGCTAAAAAATAATATTTCACAATTGCAGGGTACAAGAGCAATTTGCAAATATCAGTAGTGTTCCTATATTCGACCAATGGACGCTCCAACAAACAAACAAAATTTTATTTACAGTAATATCTAAAAAGTAACATACCTAGGAATAAACTGAACTTAGGCTAGACAGAGAAAGACCTGTACACTAAAGAAATTAATATCTAAATATATGGAAAGGAATCTTGTATTCATAGGTTGAAGACTAAAATGGCAATACTGCCCAAAGTGACCCACAGATTTAATACAACCCCTATCGAAATTCCAAAATTCAGAACTTTTTTGCTTAAACAGAAAAGCTAATTTTCAAATTTATATGGAGTTGCAAGCTTCAAAAAGCCAAAAAATCTTGAAAAAGAACAAAACTAGAGAACTCATAATTCCCAATTTGATTTAAAACTTGCCAAAAGATAAATATTATACAGACCAACTCAAGAGTCCAGAGGTAGACCAAACATCTATCAATTTTTTGATTGATTTTGACCACAAGGTGCTAAAGCCATTCAGTGGGGGGAAGAATAATTTTTAATAAATGGTGCTGGACAATTAGATATCCACATAAAGAGAATGAGGTTGGACCCCTACCTCAATACATAATACAACGAATAACTNAAAAAAG
>NW_025999893.1:0-2031 GCF_001458135.2 Marmota marmota marmota | reverse complement strand
AAGAAAGAAAGAAAGGAAGGAAGGAAGGAAGGAAGGAAGGAAGGAAGGAAGGAAGGAAGGAAGGAAGGAAGGAAGATCTTGAAATAATCAAAGATTGACTTTGGACAAAAGTATGATTTTTAAATTACAAAAGTTCTCGACAGCAATAATCATGAGTTTTTAATTAATTTCTCAAGCACAAAATAACCACTGGCACATTAATTAATTGTCATTTTCCTTGTATTTGAATATTATCAAATTTTAATATTCATTTTAACTGAAGTCACACACTTCCATTATGCATTTATAGCAAATGCTATAAATTATGTTCTACTGTGTGACTTTAAAATTTCACATTTGCAAAGCAATTTCATACAACATATTTGTATTAGTTATAGGTGTATGTAAACATGTACCGATGCAATACATAAAGAACCATTTAGTCTAATAAACTGGTCATCATAACAGAAAGTTATAAATAGGATTCTGGTTTCTTCTTCTTCTTTTTTTTTTTTTTGAAGCAAACATGCATGAAAATATCATTTGTTCTCCAAAGGTAAAAACAACAATTTTTTCAGGCATTATCTACAAAAAACAGTAGAATAGACTGTATGTCTCTATTTTGTCTATAAACTCCAAGCTCTATGATGCCAGGTATTTAATATAAATATCTTTCCAAAACTTTGCCATCAGAAGAAACATTTTAGGTCAAAGCTAATAATCAAAGTACTTCAAGCTGTAATGATAAAAGTTTCTGTTAACATTAGTTCCTTACCAGTTTCCACTTACAATATGTATATTTTATGAAAGATCAGCAACAACAAAATTTAGTCTTAGACTGCTGATATTTTTAGTCAACATTTGCATTTGGTCAACAGAATTTGAAAACTATTGAAAGAAAAGAGAGTTGAAAAACTATTCTTTTTTCAAAAAGGAGTTACACTCTAAATAATACAAGCTTACTTTACTATTGGCCCCTAGGCAAAAGCTGTAGTAAAGATGATTAAAAAGGAGAAAAAGGAAACAGTATTTGCATTCATTCTGGTAATAGAATATGAAATTAAAGCATGAAGGGATTAATGTTTTAAAGCTTGACTTGCAGTGATAAAGCTAAGGTATTAGAACAGACAACGCCATGGTTACAGGATAGACAAGCAAAGAAAAAGAAGCCAGTGCCTGAAAGATGAGCAAGTCAACCTAGAATGGAATTACAAAATGATTAATCAATACAAATGAGAAACTGTACAAGGAAAGAGAGCTTGGTGAGACTTCTTATGGGACTCAACACTGAGGCCGCTTAAAGATAACGAAAGGAGCTGGGCAAAGCCAAAGAAATGCTTTCATTCCGTGGCAAAGTCATTTGTGAACAGTTTAAATTACCCTAATCACCTCCCCTCCAGCCGTCAGTAGGCTCTGACTCTTTAGTTATTTAAAAAAAGGAGTTTGGGGAAATGAGTTCTGCGAATCTAAGCTGCAAAATAATTATACACACACCGTTTTAGCATTTTAACAATGCAATCCCAAACATTTGTTCTCATTAGAATGCAAATCGACTCATTTAATAATCCCACAAGAGAATTCCACCACACTCAGCTTAAAAAGCGCAATGGTATTCAAAATATTATTAATAAATGCCAAGTATGGGAGACCTAGTTTGCTTTGCCAACAGCCAGGCTAGATAAAAGGAATATACTTATATTTCCATCTTCTTTTTTTTTTTTTCCTGACCAAATTTAGTTTAATTGAAATTTAACAGTTGAACTGGTCTGGGACAGACTTCAGAAAAGAAAAAGAAGAAAAAAAAAATCAAGGTGACAATCCCCTGTCTGGCACATAAACTTTCACACTCCCCTCAAAGTCAGAGTCTGTCATGCAAACCAAAGACATTTATCCTGAGAAGTGCCTAATTTCATTACCCTAAATTCTTGCTAATTGTCTTAACCTGTGCTAGAGCAAAGACAGTTTAGGATCCAGTGTGTCCTAAATGGAGAATTTGGAACAAATCACCAGAATTTATAAATGTGAGTCTTTTATAAGATTCTTTGATAGGAA
>NW_025999892.1:0-2084 GCF_001458135.2 Marmota marmota marmota | reverse complement strand
CACCATGGACAATGGCTAACCTGACACACCAGGGCTGCACTTTCTTCCCCAGAGAGCTGGCTGGCTGCACACCACTGGTGGGAGACGCTGCGCAGGCTAGGCTGAAGGCCTCGGGTTCCAGACACCCAGGGACACAGACCCTGTCATAACTCTCTCCCTGGTGAGGTGGGGGATGTGGGATTGGCAACTTCCAATGGGATGGGATGGGAAGGTGGAAATCTGGTCCCAACATTCTGACTTACTCTGTCTTAGAGGAGCTAAGCTCCTGGAATTTACAAGGGAAGTCAGCCCTGGGCCTGTGTGGGGCTTAGGACAATCCGCTCCTTGCCCTGGCAGCCTTGGGGGGGCCAATGGAAGCCTCCTCCTGACCTTCCTGGGTATACCGTAAGGTGCCCTCATCTGACCTATCAGGTCGGAACCCTTGGCCTCTCCCCAACCCCAATCTGGCTTGTTCCCATATGAAGGCCTCTGCCCTGTACAGCCAGGAAGCTGAATAGGGGTGTGGTGAACAGGGGCAGGGAGCCTGACTCTTTTGGGGGCAGGAGAGCAAGGGTAAGCCTGGCCATCTTATCTAGACAGCGGGGCAGAGGTTGGCAGCACCCTCGCACGCCCTCCAGGGGAGGGTTTGGCATGGCCCGAGGAGGGGGAGGGATGTTACATGCCAGTTCCTGCAGGCTGAATGCAGCGGGCCACAGGGGCAGGACACACACCAGCCAGGCTGTCCACCCAGCGGGGTCTGCACTTTCCAGGAGGCAAAAGTCCTGGCTGAGCCCAAATCAGCCCTTGCCCTTCAGACAGCCAGCCGCAGGAGCAGGAGACTGGGGAGGGGTGGGTGCAGCAGGGCAAGCTGCCCACGGAGCCCCTGCAGCCATGAGTGCAGTGCTAACCCTTGCCTGCCTCCGAGACTCTGGGCTCATTCACCCAACTCAGCCCTGCTTCCTCTCTCCCCAGGTGCGGCAGAACCAGCCCTTCTGGCCATGGGAGGAGCTGTGGTGGACGAGGGTCCCACGGGCGTCAAGGCCCCTGATGGGGGCTGGGGCTGGGCCGTGCTCTTCGGCTGCTTTGTCATCACGGGCTTCTCCTACGCCTTCCCCAAGGCAGTGAGCGTCTTCTTCAAGGAGCTCATGCGGGAGTTCGGGATTGGCTACAGCGACACAGCCTGGATCTCCTCCATCCTGCTGGCCATGCTGTACGGCACAGGTGAGGCCGTCGGCTCAGGGGCCACCTGTGGCAACGCCTGGGACAGGCTGGCCAAGTCCTCGTGGCCACAGGAGCCCAATGGGTGGGGCTTGTCCCAGGTGGAGCCCAAACCATTGCAGATCCACAGTGGCCTAAAGGGAGCCCTTGAGATGGGGACCTGCTAGAAAGCAGTCTGTCTCCACCCCGTCCCAACACGTGGGTTGTTCAGACAGTCCCAGAGGGCGAGGTCGCGGGGAGCCCTTCTCTGAACCACGGCTAGTCCTTGATGACCTGCCCAGGCCTACCAGACCATCATGGGAATACGCCCCATGGGTGGCTGGGCTCTGCCCTTGGGGAACCTGGTCTGTGGGCTCCTGGCATCCCTGATGAGTTGAGGTGGCATTGGGAGAGGCCCTGGGCACTGGACAGGCACAGCCCAGCTGGAGGCCGGGGCAGCCCCTCCTCAGCAGCCGCCTCCCCGCAGGCCCCCTCTGCAGCGTGTGTGTGAACCGCTTTGGCTGCAGGCCTGTCATGCTTGTGGGTGGCCTCTTCGCGTCCCTGGGCATGGTGGCGGCCTCCTTCTGTAGGAGCATCATCCAAGTCTACCTCACCACAGGGGTCATAACTGGTGAGCAGGGCCTGGCCGGGAGCTTCTGGGGGTGGGATCTGGGGGAGCAGTGAGCACAGCCCAGAGGCAAGCAGCAGGGGTTCCTGTCAGACCACATACCACAGGGCCGGGGTGGAGGGCGGGGGCAGGGATGCAAGTCTGGGGCCGGGGAGGGTCTCACCCTGCGCCTGCACCTGCCCCTGCAGGCTTGGGCCTGGCTCTCAACTTCCAACCCTCCCTCATCATGCTCAACCGCTACTTCAACAAGCGGCGCCCCATGGCCAACGGGCTGGCAGCC
>NW_025999891.1:9247431-9250043 GCF_001458135.2 Marmota marmota marmota | reverse complement strand
ACGATATACATATACATAATAATGGGATTTTTTTTCTTCCTATAGTTATAATCAGAATGTAGTTATCATTTTGTCTGATTTTGGAAAGATAATTTGTTCGGGGGAAAGGAACACTCACACTGTGTGTGATTGTAAATGAGTACAATCACTGTGGAGATCAGTATGATGTTCCTTAAAAATCTAGGAATGGGACTACCATATGACCCAGTGAAACCATACTCTTGGGATACATGCATACCCAGGTTTATAGCAACACGATTCACAGTAGCCAAGTTATGGACCCAGCCTAGGTGTCTGTCAACAGATGAATGGATAAAGAAAATGTATATACATGCAAAGGAGTATCTTCAGCCATAAAGAAGAACAAAATCATGTCAATTACAGGAAAATGGATGGAACTTGAGAGCACTATGTTAATCAAAATAAGTCAAACTTATTTTGTCAAAGGTCATATGTTTTCTTTCATTTGTGGAAAGTAGAGAGAGAAAAAAAAAGGAGGAAAAGGGGGGGATCTCATGAAAATAGAAGGGAGACTAGTAAGAGGAAGAAGGGGACCAGGAGGAAGAAGGAAGGGAGGGAAAAGGAAGGTTCTAGGGAACTAAATTGACCACATTATGCCATGCGCATGTATGAATGTGTCACAGTGAGTCCCACTGTTCTGTATAATTGTAACACACCAAGAAAAATTAAAGCATATGGTGTGATGTGGGTTGGTTACATGACAATATTATGCCATTCTATATAAGAGACTTGAGAACAAGATACTTTGTGTATTTTGCACATGGCCTCCCATTCTCTGAACTGTTTTTAAAAGTTGCAGGTGCACTTCACCCAGGCAAGGGCGCACAGCATGTTCTGCTGCTGTGAAGGTCCCCTGTGCCTAGAGGTGTCACATGATGTTCATCTCTTCCCAGCCAATCCCCATTCCAAGGACCAACCTGGGGTTGACTTTGGGTTTCCAGCAAAGCCCACTCCATGGCTGTCAGCTTCACCTGCTGTCCCCATTTACTCCTGTCTATATCCCCCTCCCCGTCCCCCAATGGAAAGCCAACCTTTTGCAAGAAAGTCACTGTATGTGTCATCTAGTGCTTGGGATCATCCCCTTTTCACTTCACTCCTCTGAGAAATAGTTGAGTCTTTGACGTTGATTTTCTTACAGCATCAGCTCGGCAGGCTCTGTGCTGGGAGCAGGTTGGGCAAAGCAGAGAAGAACTTCTTACCTGATGGTCATTGTTTCGGCAAAGGGAACCTAGAGAAGTGCGTTACTTCCTTTTGCTTCTCTAACACCTCGCTGCAAACACAGTGGCCTGAAAACCACATTTGTTATCTTACAGCTCTGGAGGCCGGAAGTCAGAGCATCTGTCCCCCCGGGCTGACGTCCAGGGGTCTGCAGGGTTGGCTCCTTCTGGAGTCTCTAGGGGAGAATCTTATTCCTTGACTTTTTCAACTTCTAGAGGCCACCTACATTCTTTGGTTGGGACCTTGAATCATTTTAACCTTTCTGTTTTCACACCTCCTAGTATTAACCTTGAGCTTACTGTGCTGTGGTTGCATCATGATTATTTGGGGCCTACCTACATTATCCAGGATTATCTCCCCTTCCCCAGTTCACTTGATCATCTTGGCAAAGTCCCTTTTGTCATGTGAGGTTACACATTCTCAGGTTCTAGGGATTGGGCTGTGGTCATCTGGGAGGGCCATTAGTGAGCCTACCCTAAGAAGTCAGAAACGTACCATCTGAAGTTCCAGTACAGATCTGCCTGGTGCCCAGGCCCCTTCTCCATTGCCAACTCTCCTATCTCCCAGGACAAGAAGGACTTTGTGGACATGCGGGTGAAGAGGCTCCTGAAGGCAGGTGTCATCTCCGCTCTCTCCTGCATGGTGAGAGCAGACAGTGCCATCCTCACTGACCAGACCAAGGAGCTGCTGGCCAGGTGCCACTGCAGGGGGCCAGGGGCTGGGCCCGAGGGGACTGGAGGGCAGGAGGCTGGACAGGGAGATGGAAATGGTGGGGGCCTACATGAGGGACTGAGTGAGCCATTGGGTGTCCTAGAGACTGAAGGGGACCAACAATGAAAAGTGACATGATGGGGCAGATGTGACAGGGGGAAGCTTGTGTCAGAAGGTGTTCATTCTGGTTGCCTTGTTCCCAGAGATCAAAGGCACAAAGTGCAGCCTACTGGGCATGATCAGGTCCAGTGCAACAGGTGCCCTGTGGGGAGACACAGCGGGTGGGGACATGAACAATGGCACCCAAGCAGCCAGACTGGAGGGCCAGGGCTCGGCAGCCAGGAAGGCCTGGTGGAGGTGACAGCTGAGCCCTGATGGAAGAAAAGGAGCCACTCTAATGCGGGGGAGGGAAAGGCTTCAGGCCTGGAAACAGCATCTGCAGAGACACCAAGGACAGAGGAGATTCCTCTAGAGCATGGAGGCCCAGGAGGGAATCTTGCTCACAGGGAATTAGGAGACCGTGGAGGTGGAGTTTCTCTTGGGTGGCGAGGGGCACCAAGGAGCCCCTAGCAGTGCCCATAAGCAGGAGTGGGGTGGCTCTTTGCAGCCTTGCTTGGCCTCACTTTCTTCTGTGCCACTTAACATCATTGCAGCGTCTTCCC
>NW_025999891.1:9203655-9219913 GCF_001458135.2 Marmota marmota marmota | reverse complement strand
GGGAAGGATGGTGGAATGAGGTGGATTGTATTAATCTATGTACATGTATGATTGCAGGAATGGGGTGACTGTGCACTGTGTCTAACCAGAGAAATGAAAAGTTGCCTCCATTTGTGTTTAATAGTCAAAATGCATTCTGCTGTTATATATAACTAATTGAAAAAAAATTCATAAAGGTCTAAGGCTTAAAAGGAAGTTTAGACACTTTAATGGTCATAAAAATATGTATACTTTTCTTATATAAAATTTAAACTTATTAATTAAATTGAAAAAAAAAAAAAGCCAACTAGCACATGTACTAGTTCAAACCTGAAAAGGCATTAAGGCTTGGGAACCAAGCTCACTCTTTGGAGGATGGTTTTTCTATTCTTGGTGGATTGAAAAGTTTAATTGACATAGTATGGATTATGCTATTGTTTATTGCTTTCATATTTGTCTCCCCTTTACAATGAAACTATTGGGTCAACTATAGAAGCAGCTGTTGGGGGGGGGCGGGAGGAGGGAAACACGGAGGGAGAAATTAAGATTATGGCATTATATAAAATTTTAAGCCTAGAAGATGATGTTTTTTGATTTAAAGGGTTAAATAATGAGCATAGAGGGGGTAACGATGTATCACAAATACTCCAAATACTCCAAATGATGTAGTGTCCAAAAGATCCCCACCTTAATTGTAACATATAAGCCTTTCTCCTAGTAAACAAGATTTTTTTTTTTTTTTGAAGTCAACAGGATTTCTAGAGAGCTCATTGTGGTTTAGCTCCTCTTTATTGTAAAGGTCAGGTTTCTCTTTCTTGTAAAAGTTAGGTCTGCAGGGCTGGGGTTGTGGCTCAGTGTTAGAACACTTACCTAGCAGGTGTGAGGCACTGGGTTTGATTCTTACACCACATAAAAATAAAATAAGGTATTGTGCCCATCTACAATTTAAAAAAAAGTTATGTCAGCAATCAAACTTGTTGATGTACAAAAGTTACTCTTTCTCTTTTCTTAGTAAAATCTTGTGAAACCTCTGTCCAATCTAAGAACATGGAAGAAAAAGTAACTATTATGTTAGCCATTGTGTTGTGTAACCATTCACTGAGTAGAAATCCCAGAGAACTTCCATACCTGGGGTCCAGGGATTTTTTGGCATTAGCCCCTCTGGATTACACCAGCTTAAATAAACCTTGTTCCTCCACATTTCTCAAGTGTCCAGCCTCCTCTGTCCTACATCAATACCTGCTTGAAATGCTAGAATGTCCCCATTCTTGAAGGACACTCAGAGACAGTCTCTCTGGCTCTGCCACAGTATGAATTCTATCCAAAGATATTAATCACAAAAAACTAAAGGGAGATTACACTATAGTGACCTCCTGGGGGGAGATTCAGTGTTGCATGATGAAACTTGTATACATCTATTGAATTGCTATGATATACCCTGTAAAGTATAGAAATGATACATCTGAATAAACATGTTTTGTGAGAAATTGAATGTCATGTTTGCATTTGGGGTTGTTTCTAATATTATGCTGTAATAATATTTAATGATGTGATTACATTTTTTTTAAATCTGAAAATAAATCAGAATTTTGTACAGTAACATTGTTAGTAAAGGGGATATTTTGGTGATTAGAATTTTTGCTTTCCTGTTAAAGCTAACTTGTTGAATTAAAGCTTTGCAGCAGACACCAACTCCATTAGAACCTCAGTCTGGTGAAGCCACAGCATGGTGCCTGACCAGGGAAGTGCCCATGTGTGCCTGGTTCTTTGCCACCTAGTAGATAGGAGCCCTGACCCAGGGGGGTGGGACCTGCATTCCTGCCCCCTTACTTTCTCATGTTGGGGCACCTTGACTGCTGTGCTCTGCTTTAATCTCTCATCTGTGAGAATATTTGTCCAATGTGCCATGGGGCTGTTGAAGATCCGTGATGAAATTTATGAAGTTTAACGAAGTCTGGCTGGTCTATAGCTGAGGAGTGGCGCACCCTGCCAAAGCTGCCTATGTGACTGCCCTCTACCTGCTTTCCTGTGTGGTCCCTGTGGAAGGCAGGGGCACTCCTGTTCATCTGCCATGCAGCCTGCCAGTTTCAAAGGGTGAGAGATGTTAAGCAGCAGTGAATTGTGAGAAATGAAATGCAAGCCAATATCAGGGCAAGGTCATGGGTTTTCCTTAAGTTACTTTTAAGGTTTTCTTTAAATTAATTTTAAGGCAAGTGGGTACTCAGATAATGCAGGAAAACGACAAGTATACAAATAAAGAGAACAAAAGGAGCCAAATAAGAAATACATCAAAGGTTTAATGGGGGCTATTCCTAACTCTTGACAGGGTCAGTTGAGGTCATTGTAAAGCTAGAATTGATGGCCACAGGTGTCCCAATTCTCACATTAACATAGGATTGACTCGTAAATAACACTCCCCTCCCTAGGTGGACACCATGACAGTTCTGGAAAGGACCAACTAGAGCCCAAAACTCTACCACCTGACATGAAGGAGTTGAACCCTGATTGTCAAATAGTGCTGAAGGTGGACCCCAGCTCTCGGTGGACCCCAGCTCTCAGGGCACCCCTAAAACACCAATCCATTTGGAGACAGCATTGTTCCATTTGTCGTTCTCGGCTGGGAGAAGACCCACTCAGGAGTGCTCTTTGTTTGAGCCTTACTCTACTTTTACTTATAATGAAGCTCTCCTGCATGGCTTTTTGGGTCTGTAATTTCTCTTTTTTTGGAACACAAACACTGAGGTTTGGAGCTTCAACTCCCCACTCTCCTGGAGTCCCTTGTCAACCCTAGCAACCTGCATCTTGGTGTACCATTGCAGTAAGATGAGTTCCTTGTTTGGAGCTAAAGTTTTATGGCAATAAACAAGGCATCCTATGAATCCATGAGTGGTGATAGTAGCAGAAGCTTTATGAATAGGGAAAGAACATTTACATTTGGAATGTGTATTTACTCCTGTGAACCACCATGTTTCTGCTAGTGTTTTTGAGCAACTCTGCCATCTCCAGGACTCTGTGTCAGCTTGTTATCAGCAGGAGGAACATGCACCAGTGGAGTAGCTAGGTCAATCCAGGTAGGAAGGAGCCCATGTTCTGCCCAGGCATACACTTCCTTTCAGAAATGTGGGGTGATAACGGGATTCCAGAATGTGGGTCCCCAGTTCTAGACCATACTTCCAACGGGAACTTAAAAATCTCTTCACACAGAAATCATTAGGCTCAAATGGTTTCACCAGCAAGTTTTATCAAACGTCTAAGGAGCAAATAATTTCATTCTTACACAAAATTCTCCAGGGTACTGAAAAAGGACATTCCTTATTTCACATGAACTTTAGGCCACTCTAATAAACATGGGTGCAAAATTCTTCACTAAACATTAGCAAATCAAGTGCAGTGTAGCAAATGTGTTTTTTATCACTGGTCCCAGAAATGCTATACATAATTGTATCAAGGGGAAAATACATACACACATACATTTATCCGAGAATGAAAGATTTAATATGTGAAAATCAATGTGATCCTCCATCTCAGTAGAGTGAAGGAGGAACATGATATGATTTTCTCACTAGAGGCAGAAAAGCACTTCATGCTAAGTGACATGCAGGGCATTAGAATAAAGAGCTACTTCCCTTTTCTGTTCCAGAGCAGCTTCAAAAGTGCTAACCACTCTTTTGTAAGGCTGGTGGATATTTTAGGGATGCAGGTTGGGCAGTATGAAGGGTTCATTCTTACAAATCCATACTAAATCGATATCACTTTGACATCTGTTTACATCTGTTCACATAACTTGGAGGGAATCTGGTGATGTAACAAAATGTAGAAAAAAGAAATGCTTTGGAAAGGAGAGGAGGAGCTAGTCCTGGGTAGGCATCGGCATCCACATTTTGAACTGCTACAGCCCATCAGTCCCCCTGACTATCTTCAGCCTTGGCCTTTGGACGGGGCCAGCCCAGCAGCATGGGCAGGTGGGCAGGTCGACAGGGCACTGAGGCCAGGAAAATCTTCTCGAAGAAGAAGAACTTGGTCACAGGTCTCCATGGACAGGAGCAAGGCAGAGAAGAACCAAGACAGTTTCTTCTGCAATGCAAATCCCAGCAGCCACTTCCTCTCAGGCTTCTCAGACCAGATCTCAATTGGAATCCTCTCTTTGCTGAATCCATGGGAACCCACAGACTTCATTTGGGGCAGGTTGCAAGCTGGGCTGAGGCATAAATCTGAGCTCTGGGACACACATTGGTACTATTTCCTGGGCAGGGATGGCAGTGTCCCCTCTGTTACCCAAGGAAGGACTATGGTCCCTGTGGGGCAACAAGTTCCAGACAGGAGTGGGGTCTCTATAAGCTCTTTACATATCAACTTTGCTCAATTTATCTTAACCCTAAATTAAAGAATATATTTAACTCCTTAAAAAAAGGGAAATTCTCTTCTAAGTACCTGGAGAAGACCAGGGAGGCTGTGGTATTTGGTCCAGTGAGACTGTTGGCTTCAGAATCCTGCCCCGGGTTTCACTGGGGCCATAGGATGGAAGTTAAGATGTCAAAGGCCAGAAGAAACCCTAATATACACTTCCTAAGTAACAGAGTGCTTAAGTTGTTTTTCCAGAATCCACTTAAAGAAAATTTATAACCAGCTATTCAAAAATGGACCTATGCAGAAAAGCCAGCCCCATCAGCCAGTGACTTTTTTGAGGTTTAAAGCTTAACTTCCCTGCTACCCCACAGAACTTGATAACTACCTGGAAAAGAAATATACAACCTGTGAAGAGGCAGGATGACCATCTAGGCCTGTGCCCCAAACCCTAACTTTTCCCCTTCTCGCCACCCAGCCAACAAACACCTTCTCCCTTTCTATAAATTCCACTAATCCCAACTGATCCCAGAGGCAGATCTGAACTTACTGCTCTGACTTCTTGCTGGCTGACCTCACAATAAGCCTCATTCTTTTTGCAAAAACCGATGCCGTAGTATTGGCCTCTATGTGCCTATGTAGCGAGCCTTTGGGCTGGCATCATTAGGAACACCCTCCAGTGCCCCAGGGATAAGATTGCCTCTCTGCTCCCAAGATTCCAACAGTTGGTGTGTTGGGACAAAGGAGATTAAGTGCTCAGGAAATTGTCCCAGCTCCTTGGCCCTCCTCAGAGCCCCACCTCTCCCACCAGGTTCTGGTCAGGTTCTGAATTTGCCAGACACTGGGAGAATGGGAAGAGAGAAAAATCCCTTCCATCAGGTCTGTAGCTTCCAGAGCTTTCCTCTCCAGCCTGGGAATCTGTATGTGCAATGGTAGCTTCCACTGACACTCTGGGCTGTGAAGGCCTGGGGAACACTGGGACAGAGAGGACTAGGATGCTAGGCAAGAGGGTTGGGGCAGATGTCCTATTTTCATGGGTCAGAATCAGTCAAAAGGAACCAGGATCCAGACCTAGGCATTTTGAGGTGACGCCAAGGCAGGAGCTGATCAAAATTCTGCTTAGGGAAGTCCTGAGGCTAGGGGTTGCTCTGTCAGGACTTGTGTTCTGAGTCCCCATGGGTTCCTTGTAGCTGTAGGCTCTTGGATTCCTGCAGGAGCACTAGACATTGTGATGTGTAGTCTAATTTTAGGAGCCAGAGAAGACAATTGAATTCAATTTCTGGGTGCATAGGTGCAGCCTAAATCCTTTCCCAGACCTAATAGTACTCCCCTAGTTCAGAGACATGAAGACTCTGAGTACATAGGACCGACTGTGGACACGGCTGCAAGGGTCTGCGTGAGGACACGGAATTGTCACTCTGAGTACAAGAAAGCTGTGCTCCAGATGATGGTGCATACGTCCTTAGCTTGAAACTTGTCACAGCTGCCCTATGTGACAGCTTTGGAGCACACAGACAGCTCCAGCACACCTGAACTAGACCTCCTGCAGTTTGGTCTCCCATTGGTTGAACCATGACTGTTTGAAAAGCAGTTCTTCTTTCTATTATAGGTGTGGGAAATTATTTCAGGTAATGCAGCAGCTGCTGGGCTGCATACCCCACTGTGAGGAAAAAGGGTCTAAAATAGTTCCTTTCCCCTAAAAATGGTTGGATCCCAAATCTACAGACTCAGAATCTGCATTGCAACAAGATCTCTCGGGTGACTGATATGCACTCTTGAGAAGGGCTGGCTAGGTGCAGCCTTTCCTGGATCCGGGCTGTTAACCTGGTGTACACCTGGGTGGGGGAGATATCGAAGTTGACCGAGTCAAAATGGCGTCCCTTGTGTCAACCCTAACAACAGAAACAAAGTAAATGCAGCTGGGAGATTTCGAAGGAAGCCTTCTTAGGCGCGTTTGCCTGGTAGTAACCACCACAGAAGACTCTGCCAGAACCTGAGACCTGACGAGGCCACCACAACCTCATTCGAAAAGTACTTCTGCCAGGATGCCTGCTCAGCCACCATCTGTGCCACCTCAGACTGGAGCTGTCCTTGTTATTAATCATTTGTGATCAAAGATTATTATTTCAAAATGTTTGATATAATCCTCATTTTGTATTTAAAAACTTCACCTTCCCTCAACCTCTTTGAATATGCTCATAGTTTGCCATGGTACAAGTACTCCCACTGCTATACTTTGTTATTCCCAAATAAATATTATTTTTCTTTTTTCTTTTTGGTACCAGGCATTGAACTCAGGGACACTTGACCACTGAGCCACATCCCCAATGTTATTTTGTATTTAGAGAGAGGGTTTCACTGAGTTACTTAGCAACTCGCTTTTGCTGAGGCTGACTTTGAACTCATGATCCTCCTGCCTCAGCTTCCTGAGCTGCTGGGATTACAGGTATGCGCCACCACACCGGCCCCTACAACAAAATCATTATTCTTTAAGTGTTGAGAGCCACAGCCCGAAGGGGCCCCAGCAAACTTCCAGCTGCCAGCTCATGATTGGCTAACAGTGGCCCCAGCAAACTTCCAGCTGCCAATTGATTGGCTCCTCTGCGGTGATGCTCATTGGGTTGTTTCCCCGCCCTTTCAGACCACGGAGCTGCTCATTGGGGGACTTTTTTTGGCTCTGCCCATGCAGCCCACCCAATCGGCCTCAAGAGCAGGAGGAGTGGGGGAGGTTGAGAGGCTTGTGGGAAGCTGGTGGTGGCAGTTGGGCTCTGAAGGTTTTCCTGAAGAGCTGTGTTTTTTGGTGTGTGTGTTCTAAAAATAAAGTTCGTTTCTTTCTTTTTTTTTTTTTTAAAGAGAGAGAGAGAGAATTTTAATATTTATTTCTTAGTTATCGGCGGATACAACATCTTTGTTTGTATGTGGTGCTGAGGATCGAACCCGGGCCGCACGCATGCCAGGAAAGCACGCTACCGCTTGAGCCACATCCCCAGCCCAGTTCCTTTTTTTTGACAAGTGGCTCCTGAATTGTGCCCAGCCAGACTGCGGCATTTGAGAATCTTTCTGTCTCTGATTTCTATAAGATTGATACCTGTTTTGAATGATACTCTTCAATGTTCTCCATAAATTTAGGTGGTTGCTCCTTTCCCAGAAAGCACCTGAAGCCCAGACAGAAGGGCACCATCTAGGAACCCATCTGCATGGGTCCTTTCAGGTCAGCCTCACCATCAGGGGTTGGCTTGCAGGCACAGTTCCAATGCCACAACTATAATGTGAAAATTCAATTTTTTTTTCTCTTTTACTTCTAGATCCTCAAGCTAGGCAGGGTGACCAGAGGAAGGTAAAGAGAAGTCCTCCCCTCCAGGTCTCACACAGCAACAGTAACTGCATGTACAAGGGAAAGGATTTCCCCTATTTTAGGGTCTTTCAGGTGGAGTTACTTTCTGTTGGGTATACCAATCAACTCTGATGGCAAAGAAAGCTGCGCTGTATAGCACAAAGCTGGGATTAAAACAGAGCTCTACAGAGGGACTTCTTATCTATCTTGGTCACCCTAGGCAGCAGTCAGCTATGGAACTTTCCATTAGTCCGTAGAAGCCTAGGCTATTGGCCAAGGCCTAATCACTTGGACCAAAGCGATAATAAAAAGCCCATCCTACATATGGTAGTATACATTTTAAGGTAACGAGGATAAAAATGCCAGTGAACATGTGGAGGAAATTTAGAAACTGCCTCTCACTACTCTCCCCAGCCCAGCTAGAGGCCTCCTCACCAATATATGTCTTAATTGTTCCGGAGCAGTTGTATCCTCTGGGATCACTCAGGCATTATGGATAGTGCGTAGTCCCAAAGAAAGTAACACATAGAAGCCCCATTTCAGCAATCTCACTGAGTTTGGGGTTCCTTCTTCTGAAACAATGCTTCTCAAATTCTAATGTGTAATGTGCATATGAATATATGGCAATCTTACTAACATTCTGATCCAGAACATCTGGTGGTGGAGTGCTTGCCTGGCGTGGGTGAGGCCCTGGGATTAATCCTCAGCACTGCATATAACTAACTAAATAAATACATAGATAAATAAATAAAAGATCCGTCAACAACTAAAAACATTAAAAAAAGAGAAGAAGGTCTGGATTTTGCCTTGAGATTCTGCAATTTAATGTCTCTCCCAGTGATGCAGATGCTGCTGGTTCACAGGCTACATTTTGAGTAGTGAGGCTCTACCAAGTGCCAAGGAATTTAGAGCTTTCAAAATATTAACTATACAGTCTGAGGTGAGGCCAGGCCTCAATTAGCCAAACCTAGAAAGATATTAACACTCCCAAGACAACTCACTGAATCCCAGCTGAGTGCCAGTGATTTTAGCCAGACCAAGCCTTGATTTAACCCTCCCTCATTTAAGGTCTTTAGTACACATTGCCATGCTTGTTCCCCAGGATCTGCCAATGCACACTGATGATGTGTGCAACTTTTTAATGTACAGACTACCTCCTTGCAGATGGCTTTTGCTTCTGCATCTGGGCTACTTGGGATCTAACTTCCTTGTGTGTGCTGGGGATTGAACCTGGGACCCTGGGCATGCTATGTGTGCACTCTACCATTGAGCTATACCCCCAGTCCCCAGGGTCTAACTCTTATTATGAGGTAAGGCTCTGAGTTCTGAGGAGGATCAATACCAGGTTATGAGACATCTGGCCTAAATGTAGAGTCACTCAGTCAATGGAAGGCCAGTCCCCTTAGGCACAAGTGTGGCTTCCTATTTAAAGATGTTCAGGGAACCAAAGTTCTCAGCATCTGCCCAAATGTCCTTATTCCAGGCCTCAAGGTCCCACTGCTTCCACATCAGTGTCCTTCCCTTGGAGTTAGTGACCTGGTATTGTCGTAAATTTAATTGACATAAAACTCAGCAGTATTTACATTCAGGTCCTTGGCTTGGTACTCAGCCCTATCTGCCCTGCGACTAGAGGAGATGAGGGGTTCCTTCAAGACTGACACCAAGGCATTCTGGTTCCATGGAAGTTCTAAGCTGGATAGTTGCACCTTTGATCTCAATTTGTTTTTCACTGGAATTGTTTCTTAGAGCTCTCAGAAAAAGTTCAAGAATCTTTATAATTTATATTGTTGCCACAGAAACCAAACGTCGCAGTCACTTGAACTCCAAGAAACTTGCCTTCCATCTTCAGTTCATTCTGATGGTAATTGGTGTGATCTGATGCCACCACATAGGTGTGTAAACTGCTAACAAATGATGTAAAAGGAATCTACCAAAGTCATATAGACCTCTTCCTGGAGGGAAGAGGAGAGAAATTGGATGTGAAAGAAGGAAGTGGAATTCCATTTAAGATGCAATGTTTTATGACTTTTAATTTTTTAAAAAAGTTTGAAGCCAATATGAAAACAGCATTTATAAATTCTATATGGTAAAGATTTATTATGATATGATTGCATTTTCCATTTTTTTTTTCAAATTTTGACATACTTCATTCCCAACACAGAACTATATAACATTATGATATTGAAGGGTTTATCCAAGGATTCAGGTTGATTGAAAAATGAGAAAGGAATTCATAAAACCACTACAACAAGTAAAATACACATAGCAAAATCACTTCAAAATTACTACATGGTACAGAACCCAAACTCATAAAAAGCAAAAGGTGTCTTTTTCTCCCTCTGGCACCTATTTGTATTTCCCAAAACACTTCCTAGTCTTTTAGGTATACTTCCAAAGACACTTAATGCATTCACAAGTGCAAACATATATCAATTCTATAAGCATAAGATGGATATTATTGGGAATGTTGCATGTTCACTATACAATATACCTTAAAGATGATCCCACATTAATACATATACAAATCCCCCTTTTATGGCTTCTTAGTATTGATTTGTCATAATCTATTAGGCACTCTGGGTAGTTATTTACTATTTTGCTACTTTCTGTTACTAGAAATCAAGTGAAATTCCATACTTCTCTACAGAAGTCATTTTACCCATATTTGAGTATCTATACAGAATACATTCCCAAAAGAGAAATTACTAGGTAAAGGGATATATACATTTAAATTTCTGACAACCACTGCCAGATTGTTCTCTACAGAAGTGGTATTAATTTCTAAAAAAATATGAAGATGCTTTTCTTCCTGTCAAGTAGTATGCTATCATACTTAATTATTTTGTCAATTGGTATTTCTGCCATCATGAATGACTGTCTCCATATGTTTAGGAACTATTCTAAATTCCTTTTCCACCTGTCATTTTCTTTGCCCATTTTTCTTTTCAGGATCTTAGAATTTTTCTCTTCAATTTATAGGAATATTTTTTGGTTTTGGGTGGTACTGGGGAATGGGACCCAGAGGCACTCTACCCCTGGGCTAGATTCCCCAGCCCTTTTAATTTTGAGACATAGTCTCACTGATTTTTCCAGGCTGGCCTTGAACCTGGGATCCTCCTGCCTCAGCTTTCTGAGTCACGGGGACTGCAGGCATGTACCACTGCCCCCAGCTTAAGAAGTTTAAAATCAACAAGGAATTAACTATTTGTGACACTTGCTGCTGATATTTTCCCAGTGCATTGCTTCTTGCACTTTTTAATGGTATTTTTTCCTACAAAGATAATTTTCTACTTGAAATAGTTATTATTTCCTATTCTAGTTTCTGGTGGGAGCCACAGACTTTTCCTATGCTGAAATTCTGGAGCAAGAGGTTAGTAATATATTCCAACTTAGCTGTAATTCATTCCATAATCACCTAAGTCCGTGTTTTCTTGTGAATGTGTCTGAAAAAAATATTTTTTGGGGGTACCAGGGATGGAACTCATGAGCACTTGACCACTGAGATGCATCTCCAGCACTATTTTGTATTTCATTTAGAGACAAGGTCTCATTGAGTTGCTTTGTGCCTCAATTTGGCTGAGGCTGACTTTGAACTCAAGATCCTCCTGTGTGAGCCTCCTGAGCTGCAGGGATTACAAGCGTGTGCCACTGCGCCTGGCTGTGTCTAAAATTCTTCAAAGTAAAGTTCTTAATATTGTAACTAGCTGCCAGAAATGAACCAATTGTAGCTTTAAGTTTATACTCTTACAATGAGAAATTTAGGTTTCCTTATTAGGAAATAAAAAGGTCTTACTATTCTTAATAGAAAATTAACTGAATTTTTTAGTTACTGTCTCTGAAAAAAAATGTGGATTTATTTGCCTTTAAATATTGGGAGAGTTTCCTAGAGACCCAGGACAAATGAGGGATTCACATTTTGTAGTAGTGGCCTTTCAAAAAATAAGGATATTAAATTTACTCTATAATTTCATTGGTTATTAAATTAAGTGGAAAACAAAATATAACCTTTGAGTTCAGTACATTCATTCCCCTTTAGTCTTCAATCATCTTAAACAAACAGTGCTTCCCTAGAGGACTGTGGCAATCTTTTCTTTCTTTTTTTTAAATTGTTTCTTTTTAGTTATACTGGCAGCAGAATTCATTTCGATTCTAGTTAGAATCCCATTGTTATGGAGGTGGGATTCACTGTGCTGCCTTTATATTTGTACATGGGAAATTATGTCAGATTCATTCCACTGTCTTTCCTTTTCCTGTCTTCCCTTATTTTCCCTCCATTCCACATTGCCTAATCCACTGAACTTCTATTCTTCTCCTAACCACCCCCCCTCTTATTGTGGATTTAGTTCCCACAAACCAGAGAACACATTCAACCTTTGATTTTTAGAGACTGGATTATTTCGCTTAGCACGAGAGTCTCCGGATCCATCCATTTGCTGGCAAGTGTCATAAAGTCATTCTTTTTTATAGCTGAGTAACACTCCATTGTGTATATATACCACGTTTTCTTTAACCACTCATCTATTGAAGGGCACCTAGATTAATTTCATAGCTTAGCTACTGTGAATTGAGCTGCTGTAAACAGTGATGTGACAATCTTACCTTACGTACCAACAGAAGATTCACCACAGGGATAATATTAAAGCAGATCTAAAAAGCAGAGATTTCAAATAACCAAAAGGCATAAAAAAATTAAGATATTTTAAAAGACTGAGATCACAAACACTAAAACCATTAAAAGACAAAGGGAAAAATAATAAAGTAATATAACGCAGTCAAAACTTATAATTTGTAGCTTGTGGTCTTACATGTGGAAACACCCTGCCCGGTCCCAGCCTCCACAATGCCAGACACATTATCCCTCTCCACCTTTCACTTTCCCTGCACACCGTACTCAAGCATTTCTGCACATGACTGGGCTAAAAATAATGAAAATATCTGAATCTGCCTGGCACATGTGGCTTCGAGATCTTCCCATGATTAGTTTTTCTCTCACTGAGAACTTCCCTAACATGAATATCCAACCCCTCCCTACACACACACACACACACACACACACACACACACACAATCTCTGAGTCTCAGGGTGCTCTCTCTGATATCCCCTATTAATATCTAAAATGCCTGGTACCTGCATTTATTTAGTGTCTGCCCCCAGGAAGAATCTTAGGGGTCTTATTTGCCACATTATCCCCAGCCCCCAATGCTGACAAGAACACAAGAATGAGTGAATGAGTGCTTACTAAAGGTCTGATGAATGAGTGCTTACTAAAGGTCTGATGCTTACACATTTAGATCAAGTAATTTCATAGTTAACTAGAGTTGAGGTCTATCTTAACTTAAGACCGGCATGCTCCCATCAGTTAAAAACTCTCAAAATATACAAATGCTTCCTTGCCCTGGAAGCCAGACAGAATAGAAGATTGTATAAAATGGCTGGCTCAGTCTCTGGGAAATGATCCCAAACACGATGTTTCTTTCCAGGCCTGAAAATTGACGGACACCGTCGAACACAACGTTACCAGTCAGAATATCCATTGCATCACTGATCTGCACGAATGGATCCAATTCCTCATTGAGCTGAGATATTGTTCTCCTCATTGCCTTTAGAAATTTATTATTATTATTATTATTATTATTATTATTATTATTATTTGCTTCAGTTGTTTTGGTGAAAAGCACAGCAATGTCCCTGGGGACACTTCTCTGACACTTCTTTGCTAGGTAGATCACTGTCTCCTTCAAGCCCAAGAACTCAACAGTTTCTACACTACCTGGAACACCCCAAGTCCAGTTAGGTTCATGGAGCATCACCAGGGATCCAAGGGGGACATTAGGAGGAGGATTTTCTCTGACTGTCTGCATCACTTCTTGTAGCTATTGAGCTATTTCATCTTCATGGAGGACTGTTCCTGTGAGCTCTTCTCTTGGAAACTGGTCTGAGAGAGCAGGGAGGCCACTGCAGCTCAATTGGTTGGTCTGAGAGTAGTCTAGAAAAATCCAGAGAATTCCTGGACAATCCTTTCTTCTCTGAGTGATGGTTTTGGCCTTCTTATACCAATCCCCATCTTTGGTGCAGAAATTCTGAGCTTCATCCACGACGATGTGTTGAATCTCTGCAAAGTCATGTTTCATGAAGTATTTCCGGGTTACTGCCTTGCATATTTTTTTATTGCTGGAAGTGTAAAAAAAAAAAAACAAAACACAGTCAGATTTCTTCAATCAAACACAAAGGAAGCCTACTCTATTCTTAAACTCTCCTGGACCTGGTAAATGCAATAGAAATCTTATCACATAAACTTAAAGCCACACCAAAGTTACTCAAGAAAAGAAAGTGAACATAGTCAGACTGAGTACCTCACAAACTTCTTCTGGGGCTGGTTCTCACAGACGTAGAGGATTTCATGTGGTTCACAATGGAACACATTCCTGATCTTCTGCATGACCTTCAGGGCCACGGTGGTCTTCCCTGACCCAGGTAAGCCATGAACAAACAGCTGTCTGGTCTTGTGAAGGTTCTTTGAAAGCAACTCATACTGTTGATCTGTGAGCAGGTTCCAAGTCTCAGAGCCCAGCTCTTCACTTACAAAGGATTTGAAGGCAAACAAGACTCTCACAAGGGACCGTAGCAGAGTTTCCATGTGCTGGATGGTGGTAAGATTATAGGACTCTGGGTAAATTTGTGCTACTGAACTGTGTGGTGTCACTGGTGTTCCGACCGGATTCAGCTGGAAGAACAAGGGAACAATGCACACTCTCCCAGTGTAGCCTCCTGTGTCCACCAGCCTCTACTTCAAAGAAGAGGCAACCTTCATAGAATCATCCTTGAACCTCTCATCCCACTTCCTGAAAACAGTGTAGAGGATTGGGGTGTTGTTCTGGGAAATCAGAAGGGCATCACAGATAACACCCTGATTCTCTTTCAGACCCAAGTCCACAGCCCAGCTTCGAGAAAAAATCAGTATTCCTCGGGAGACAGGGCGCATTTCTCTATCTATTAAGTCTCTAAGTCCTTTATGTTCTGAGCAGAGTTCTTGGTAGAGGCTTTCTGGAGTATACACAACTCTGTGTGATGATACTAGACAAGGAAAGAACTAGAATAAGTTAGAGAATCCCAGACAAGGAATAATCACCAGCATATGTACCAGATCCAGCCATCACTTGGGCTCCACCATGTGGCAGTACTAGGTTCTACACTGGGAAGAAAAAGATGAACAGGGCTTACGAGCTGATAAGTGGCTCTCCTAAATAGAGACAGCAATATTTATGACACAAAGTCATAAAGGCTACTGGAAAAGAGTCCACCAAATATTATGTGAGCATCAAGGACAGGGACACTTTCATATGAAAGTCTTCATGAAGAGGAAGACAGTTAAACTGATTCTCAAAGGTGACTTCAGGTAAGCCATTTGAAAGGTGGAGAGCAGTGAGATGGTCAAAATGAGGTTCATGAACAAAGCACGGGTCCAAGAAAGGAGTGCTTGTTTCAGGTACCCCTGAGGTACCTCCAAGCAGTCTCCATGTCAAAGAGGAGCAGGCAAGGATGGGGAGAGAGAGGGGGAGGCAAGGGTGGGGAGGAAGTCCTTCATGTGCCATCTTAATACCTGGCAAGCATTGTGCACTCTATGGCTTCATTTAAGGACCTTCCATAAAGCAAAACTAGGTATGGAGAACAGATCCATGGCTGCCTTGGGTTAGGGTTGGGAGACTGTGACCACAAGGGGGCAGTATGAAGGAGCTTTATGGGGGAGGAATGGAGATTTTTGTATATTAACTGTGCCAATGGTTACAAAAACCTATACATATGTTAAAACTTTTAGAACTTAGTAACAAAAAATCTTTGTGTACATACATTTTTAAAAAATACCTTTTGAAAGTGGTATTTAAAAACACTTTTCCATTCCTGGAGAAGGAAGATGGCGGCGAGGGGACTGCATTGCCCCCGTGTGCTGCTTCACTGTGTGGGAGTATGACAAGTCAGGACGGCTAAAGGATATCTTGTTAGGAATTTCCAGCAATAGTGGGGTGCTCCGGAACCTGGAGGAAGGATTTCCATCGCACGAGGATCGGCTACGGGGACTCAAACGCGAGAGGTTTGTCGCACGGAGGGTAA
The DNA here is from genome assembly GCF_001458135.2 of Marmota marmota marmota. Classification (NCBI taxonomy): domain Eukaryota; kingdom Metazoa; phylum Chordata; class Mammalia; order Rodentia; family Sciuridae; genus Marmota; species Marmota marmota. The sequence goes on along the minus strand of NW_025999891.1, from coordinate 9,204,146 downwards.
CACTGCTTATTCAGCAAATCGCCCCGCGGCTAGAGTCTGCAGCGCGCGCTGGGATAGAGACGCAGGGTTACAGCGCTGCAGTTTCTGCCAGCCGCGCAAGCACCGTACTCAGGGCTGAATTCTGGGTTCGAGACGGGGGAAGGAAGCGGTCCATCTCGGTTCTCCACACCGGTCAGACCACAGAGGAGGCCAGCAGCCACCATGTTGGTAAACTGACGTCACCTCCCCTGTTTTCGACTGACCGCAGCTCATTCAGCCATAGATCAGGTAATTTCAGGCTGCAATTCGCCTGCGGCTTGCAGACAGATTGCTAGGGTTCAGCGCCTGGGTGCTTCTTAGAACCTGATCTTATCGGAGAGAACACCGAGCGCGGGGCGGCCGAGTTCCGGCTCCCGGAACCGTCCCGGAACCGCCCTGGCCCAGGGCTGCGGAGCCTGCGGAGGCTGCTTCTTGGACCCTGCCCCTATCAGAGTATACACCAAGCACTAAGC
>NW_025999891.1:9176808-9200887 GCF_001458135.2 Marmota marmota marmota | reverse complement strand
TGTATGGGGTGAAGGTGGGAGTTCATAACCCACTTGAATCAAAGTGTCGAATATGATATGTCAAGAAATTTGTAATGTTTTGAACAACCCACAATAAAAAATTAAAAAATAAAAAAAAATTAAAAAAAAAAAAAAAAACACTTTTCCATAGGGCTGGGTTGTAGTTCAGTGGCAGAGCATTTGCCTCGTCCATGTGAGGCACTGGGTTGGATCCTCAGCACCACATAAAAATAAAATAAAGGTATTGTGACCACCTACAACTAAAAAATAAATGTTTAAAAAAGACTTGGATATATATGTATATATGTATGTGTTTAAGATAATATATTATTAAATACATAATTAATTTCAGGGGGAGGGTTACGTGCCCTAATTTGGAATCTAATAAAAATTATGAACCCTTTTTTTTCTCTTCCAAGAAAAAGAAATCAATACACTCAAAATCTGAAGTTCAAATTTAAGATAGAAGGAAGAGTCAAGGGTGAGTTCAGATTTCTGTGCTTGGCTAGCAGAGGACTTTCCAACAGATCATTTGGAACAAATAATATAAAAATGATATGTAATAATATGGAGACTGTACAGGAGAAATATAGAAATAGAGGACTGTCAGAATGAGAGATAAATTTTGGAACTGCTTAGTTGGAGATATCTATGAAGCTGTCCAGAAAGCAATTGGACACACCAATAAAGTGTGTCTGGGTTCAAAGAAGGGCTGTAGATATTTTCTATAAACGTGGACTAGCAGGGTACTGGGGGCACATGCCTGTAGCCTTAGCTACTCTGGAAGCTAAGGCAGGAAGATTGCTTGAGCCCAGTAGTTCAAGGCCAGCCTCGGTAACATAATGAGACCTCATCTCAATAAACCAAAAACAACAACAACTCAAAAAAACAATTTGACTAAACTAAGGGTATTGCCTACTACTAATGTGATTTAACATTGTTCTAGAACAATTAATCAATGATCTCCAACAAGGACAAAAATGCATAAATATAGGAAGGTTAAATTCAAAATTATCTTTGCTTTCTTCCTTTATAAGACCATTAAGTAAAATGTTTAGGAAGTGGCATAATGCATACCTTACTTTTATCACACAGTAACAGGCAGGAGCTGATCAGAGAAAATGAGATAAGTAAGTTAAATGCATATTGTACATATGTCCCTCTCTGGAGAGAATGGCATAGCTGCTACAGAGTCTGGTGTTTTTAAGGGCTTTGAGCCCCCTTTTTCTTGTCTTGGTTTCATAATGTATACTTTAATACTCAGAATGTATCCTACACATCAATAATTAACAATCAGAAATTACTATAAAAAATTTCTAGTCTAAGCTGGGCACAGTGGTGCAGGCCTGTAATCCAAATAGCTTGGGAGGCGGAGGCAGAAGGATCATGAGTTCAAAGCCAGCCTCAGCAACTTAGCGAGGGCCTGACTGTAAATAAAATATAAAAAGGGCTGGGAATGTGGATCAGTGGTTAAGTGCCCCTGGGTTCAAACATTGGTACAAAAAAAAGAAAAAGAAAACCTAGTCTAAGAATATAATTTAATAAGTAACAAAATGATTCTAATCTTCTTCTAAAAGAGAAAAACTCTGATGTGATTCTATGTTGCTGAAAGCATAGCTGGAGGTATGTTTTGGGTTACAATACGGCAATGGAAGTCTACATTTATAAGCAATCGTTACTACTTGGAATCTATCCTTAAAGAACACTTGAATTATTTGTAGAAAAATATATATCGGAGAGAATGTTTTTTAAAACAGAAAAAAAGGCCAGGTGTGCTTGCTCAGCAACTCAGAGGCTGAGGCAGGAGGATCACAAGTTCAAGGCCAGAATTGTCAATTTAGCAAGACCCTCAGCAACTTGCTGAGACCCTAATTCAAAATGGAAAATAAAAGGGGTTGGGGATATAGCTCAGTGCTAAAGCACTCCTGGGTTAGATTCCTCAGAACCAAAACAAAACAACAAGGAAAAAGTTAGATATCATCCTTTAGACACCATTTGAAAATCCATCGAAAAAGGGACTGTGGGGCTGGGGTTGTGGCTCATTGGAAGAGCTCTTGCCTACCACATGTGAGGCACTGGTTTGATCCTCTGTACTGCAAAAAATAAATAAAATAAAGGTATTGTGTCCATATACACCTAAAAATATTTTTTTAATAAAAAGGGACTGTTAAAATAGAACTTACTACATTTTATCTTTTAATTTCAGCTGGGCGTATTTAGATAGGTTTCCCTATATGCTTATTAATTAAATTATATCTCTGTTGCTTCTGTGTGCATAATATACTCATAATTAAAACTACTAAAATTAAGAAATTTGGTGGGGGGGGGGGCAGATACTGGGAATTGAACCCAGGGATGATTTGCTGCTGAGCTACATCTGCAGCTCTTTTGATTTTTTTTATTTTGAGACAGGGTCTCACTAAGTTGCTAAGGCTGGCCTCCAACCTGTGATCCTCTGCCTCAGCCTCCTGAGTTGCTGTGTTCAAATGAAGAAAATCTATGTTTGGGAATACTATTAAATACTTTATACTTAATAAAAGAATCAAGGAAATCTGTGATTAAGTTCATGAGGAGATGAAGACACACACTACTTGGACTCAGCCTGGGCTTACATGCACTGGAGTGCACTCATCCTCACTGATGAAAGACACTTCACTATGTGAAGATGCTACAATATATTTGGCCATTGTTGTGATCATAGATGTTGTTTTCTGTTTAAAGTGATACAAATAGTGAATTTATGAGTATTCATGGGCAGATCTACAAGGGTCTACTTCCTCTGATGCACATGTATACATTTTCTCTGGAAACTAGAGAAATTGTTGAAGGGTAGAGTTTTGGAAATAACTGACTACACCAAGCAATGTTCAACCCATTTTTCAAAAAGATTAGACCAACTTAAACTTCTGGCAGTGATGAACAAGATTCTGTTTACTTACAAAAATCTTCAAAACATGATTTTTTTTCTATTAATGATGTTAAATGCATTTTATTCTTCATTAATGGATTGAGCATCCTTATAAGTTTATTGTACATATGTGTCTCCTTTTCTGAGAAATTAATCTTTATATTTCTCATTTTTCTATTGGGTTGCTTTTACCTTTAAAATTTTGCATAAGTTCTCTATTTATTTCTGAAACTAATCCTTCATCAGTTTATGGGTTGAAAATACCTTCCTTAAGTTTTTAGTAATAGCTTTTCACAATCTCTAAGGTATCTTTTGAGGAACAGATGTTCTTAATTTCATATAATGAAATGTATCAAGCTTTTTGTTTAATATTTTTGGATCTGGTTTAGGAAATCCTTTCCTACCCCAATGACAAAATTATTCACAAACAGTTTCTACTGAAAGTTTTAAAGGTTAGTTAGTAATATTGGAGTCCTTAAACTTCCTGAAATTGACTTTGTATGTTAGTGTAATATAACATTGGAGTAAAAAACTTTTTTTCTTTATTTCTTTCTTTTTTCGGGGGCGGGGGAAGGCGGGGGTGTAACAAGGATTGAACTCAGGGACATGTGACCACTGAGCCACATCCCCAGCCCTATTTTGTATTTTATTTAGAGACAGGGTCCCTCTGAGTTGCTTAGCACCTCACTTATTGCTGAGGCTGGCTTTGAACTCACAATCCTCCTGCCTCAGCCTCCCGTGCTGCTGGGATTACAGGTGTGCACCACCACAACTGACAAATAATTTTTCTCTATATGAAGAAACAATCAACATGTTCCAAAGAAACCAGAGATGACAAATTACCTGGAAAGTGACGTTTCTGCAGTACTTTCAGCCTTTCCAAATTCTGAGTACACACAGTCCTGCTGGGGGGCATGGAGGGTGACAAACTCAGCTCAAGGAACATCTCAGAAAGTCTGCGATGAACTTAGGAAAAAGAAAAAAACAACATAAGTTTGAAATGCAAAAGGCAGAATTCAACATATAGCCGAGCTGTGACATAACCCAAAGCTATATGACCCACACATATTTGTGACTATATCTCAGGTCAGCCCAGAAAAGCCTTCTGAAATATTGTGGGGAAAATATAGTATGAGGCAATAGTTAGTAAGTTTTAATTGTGTTATGTTCAAAGTGTTTGTATATTGTTAGAATGCTATTTTAAAGACATATGATTAGAAGATATGAAGTTCAATGGATACAGACTTTTGAGGAGATTCTGAAAAATTTAGCTCTTCTGGACTTTTGAAGAAGTTGCTACTGATTTTCTTTTGTCTAATTTCATCTCAGCTTTTCTTTCCCAAGGTAGATGCATAGCCACAGCCCTACTCTTTTTTAAAAAAATATTTATTTTTTTAGGTGTAGATGGAAACAACACAATTCTTTATTTTTATGTGGTGCTGAGGATTGAACCCAGGTCCGGCACGTGCTAGGCGAGCGCTCTGCTGCTGAGCCACAATCCCAGCCCCACAGCCCTACTCTTAAGCTCAGCAGTTTCAGTTAGTAGCACATGTTGATGCACAAAAGGAAGGAACGAGGATAGCAAGGGAAAGCCCTGGTGGGCTCGGGGTTTTGGTTCAGAAATAGGAGTGGAATATACTGTGTAGTTAAAAAAAAATCTAGAAGAAAAGAGTTTGAAAGTTTTTAATTACAAAGAAATGATACATGCTTGAGGACATAGATGTGCTTACCCTGATTGGAACATTACACCTGTACACATGTAAGTAATCATCACCTGGTGCCCCATAAGCTTATGCAAACATTTATCTATGAGTATTTTATCTATGAATAAAAAATAAAATAAAATGTAATTCGGAAGTAAGAGACCCAAACAAGAATAAGAAGTCAGAGGAAAGTGGAAGGACGTTAAAAAGGGAATATCTCTGAAAAAAAGGAATGTCCCGAATAACTAAATGCAAGAAAGGAAAGGAGTAGACTTTAATAAGAACGTAAGAAAGGCTGTGAAAATAGAAATAACTAATTCAAATCAACCCCTTAACCAACCACTAATGGGGCTCTGACCCTGGGGCATCTGTCAAATGCAGAATGTTCAAGATGGACAGAGGGAGGAAAGGAAAATGACCTACCAACTGCATCCATAGGAATTACTATCAGGCAGCTGCCATTCAGGGGAAAAAAATCTCTGTTTCCCAAGATTTCAACGAACACCACACTGCCCTTTCCTCTCTGCCCTCCTCCCCTGAAGCAAACATGCGGATCATTTGCAGACTTGCTCCTGACCTGGCTTGGCTTGCATCATCCAATCTACCCACTGCTTTGTGGTCAGCGGCTTCACTTTGTTGGCTTTCAGTTGCCAGGCATTGGGCACTTTGGCAAACACCACGCAGCAGAATCGCTCCACCTTCACCGCACAGACATAACCATGGAGGGCCCCCTTATCATGAACTTCAAGGAATCGGATGGAACATTGAGTTGTATGCCTCTGTGTACAGAAATGACGGACAGGTAACTTCCTAATGCAGCGTTCAACAGAATTCTTGAACTTGGAAAGATTTATTTTCTCCTTTTCACATCCAATGACTTGATGGGTCTCATCATGTACACCCAAAAATACATAGCCTCCTTCAGCGCTGGCCAATGCAGAAACACACCTGGCGAGCCTCTCTTTAACACACTGTGACAGAGCTGCTGGGAACATTTGAAATTCAACGTGCAGGGGACTCCATCAAGTTGAGTTTCTCCAGGTACTGCAGCTGTACTCTATCAAATAAAGCAGCAGCCGAGTCCTCTGTGTCGTCTTCACGGTGTGAGCTTCCTGTGGACTCAACAAACTGGAATCAGTTTTCTCTTTCAGGAATACCAGTGCTTTATGAGAATCCATGACATTGTTAGATGATCTATATCTGTGGTAAATTAGAGCACAAGGTGGCAAGTGGCACACCTGAGACTTCTGTGTTCCATGACGTCACAAATATTAAAAAGAGCTTTCCCTGTTGCATCTCATCTAAATAACCTTCAAAAACTGGAGGTAGATCCAACCCCTCTTCATGAATCTCATGATTGTAGTCTTCATCCTTTATCTTGGCCTTGATCACTCCCCCTCCAGAGTTCAGCAGAGCACATACTGCTTGCAAGATGTTTTCATTCTGTTTCACCTGCAGTAGAGGAGGGTTCATATCCGTTCTTTGCTGAGTCCCTAGGATGACTTCTCCTGCATCTATAACAAACTCAGCAAAGTTCGTTTCCAAATCAATCTTGAGACTCATCTTCTCAGCTCTTGAATGACAACCCTGAAAGGTTCTCCTAAAAGAAAGAACAAACAGATCAGGGCAAAGAAAGAAAAAGCAGGAAAATCAAGGGGTTAAGTCTACCCTTCTGCAGTTGGTCACTTACTGATTTTCATATAGCATGAGGCCAAATTCACCTATAAATGGAGGGGGCAGGGCAGATGGAGGAGCCAAGTCTGCTGGATGCCACTGCCACCACAGGAACGCTGTGATCTGAGTAATGAGTTCTGCCAACTTCTCTGAGTGGCAAGGGCTCTCAGGTCACCTGTGAAAAATAGAAAGGTTTACAACAATGCTCGTGGACTGGAGCTGGAATGCAACTAGGAAGCTCTCCTGGTCAGAAGGATCTCTGGGGCGAGAGCCTACAGAGTGGGAGAAAATCTTGGCCAGTAACTCCTCCAACAGGGGATTAATCTCCAGAATAAATAAAGAAACCAGAAAACTTAACAACCCAATCAATACCTGTGTACTAAACAAACTTCTCAAAAGAAGAAATACAAATGCCCAACAAATATATGAAAAAGTGTTTAACATCTCTAGCATTCAAGGAAATGCAAATCAAAACTACACGAAGATATCACCTCTGGCAATTACTAGTCTGAATGGCAATTATCAAAATACCAACAATAATAAATGCTGACAAAAATGTACAAGGGTATACTTGTACATTGTTAGTGGGACTGCAAACTAGTACAACCACTCTGGAAAGAAGTATGGAGATTCCTCAAAAAACTAGGAGTTTGGGCTGGAGAGTGGTAGAGAGCTTGCTTAGCAAGTTTGATGCACTGGGTTTGATTGTCAGCACTACATATAAATAAATAAAATAAAGGTCTGTTGACAACTAAAAAAATATGACATAAAAATAAAATTATTCAAAAATATAAACCTAGGAATGGAACCACCATATGACCCAGCCACCCCACTCCTTGATATTTTTCCAAAACTAAAATCAGCATACTCTTGCAATACAGCCACCTCAATGTTTATAGCCACACCATTCACGATAGCTAAACTATGGAATCGACTCAGATGCACATCAGTAAATGAATGGATTAAGAGACTGTGGTTGATAGACACAGTGGAGTTCTAAGCCATGAAGTTACCAGGCACTTTCTGGTAAATGAATGGAAATGGACAACATCAGGCTAAGCAAAATAAACTAGACCCAGAAAGTCAAAGATCAAATGTTTTCTCCCCTAGGTGGAAGCTAGAATAAAATGAAGGAAAGAAGGAGGGAAGGATAGGATAACCTAAAGACACATGGTTGAGGAGAAGAAGAAATCAAGATGCAGAGTGGAGGGTCAGAAAAAGGGGAGGAAATGCAGAATGAATACTTTGAAAGTCATCTTATGTGCATATATGAATATACCGCAGGGAGCTTCACCTTTATGTCTAAGTAAAAAGAACCAATTAAAAATGAATCAATATTGAGCTGGGGTTGTGGCTCAGCGGTAGAGTGCTCGCCTAGCACGTGTGAGGCCCTGGGTTTGATCCTCAGCATCACATAAAAATAAATAACTAAACACAACTAAACAATAAATATTTTAAAAAATAAAGGCATTGTGTTGTGTACATCAACACCTAAAAAAAATAAATATTTTTTAAAAAAATGAATAAATAGATGAGTGAAGGGAAGTCTCATAAAATTGAAGAAGGAGAACAGAGACAGATGGGAGAGAAAAGTGGGAGGATCAAGAACTAAAGCTGTGGGCTCAGGATGTGGCTCAAGTGGTAGTGTGCTCGTCTGGCATGCGTGAGGCACTGGGTTCGATCCTCAGCACCACATAAAAGAAAATAAAGATATTGTGTCCACCTAAAACTAAAAAATAAATGTTTTTTTTTAAAAAGAAAAGAGGGCTGGGGATGTGGCTCAAGCGGTAACGCGCTCGCCTGGCATGCGTGCGGCCCAGGTTCGATCCTCAGCACCACATACAAACAAAGATGTTGTGTCCGCCGAAAACTAAAAGATAAATATTAAAATTAAAAAAAAAAAAAAGAAATAAAGCTGTCTTTAGTTCCTTCCCTTCTCACTGAGACTTGGGCAGGTTTTTGATTATTTTGTAATCCATCTTGGGGAAGGAACAAATCTGATAGAATTGGTAATTTATCATTGCCCCCCCCCCGCCCCAGGCAGATCTGAGAACAAGACCTCAGCACCAGAATGCAGCTTGGTCCATATGTAGCTTGCTCTGTGGTACATCTATAAACCAGCCAGCATTGATACAACAAAACAAAACCAGTACAGGGCTCCAGTGGAAGAAGAGGACCTGAGATCCAGTAGCTAGTAAATCAGGGTACACAATGCAGACATTGGCCAAATGAGCTCAGTTTGAAGTTAGAGTATCACCAGGAAAAGCCACATGTCCATGCTGACAAGAACTGCCCCTGGGATGGCAGGTCCTTGATGATTTGAACTGTAGTCCAGATCCAGTCTTGTCCTTAGAGGACCATAATTACTTTTTAGAATCCCCAAGTTAATGGGTCTGAGGGAAGCTGATTTACTACCCAATATTTAAAACACACTGAAGGACGTGAGACCTGGTCCTTGGGTACTGCTCGGGACAAATGCCACTGTCAGGGAGCTCAAGCCACTGTTTCAAACCAGTACCTTACTCTCTTCCTGTAGGAAGAGAACCCAGGAGCCAGATTTCAGAAGGGTGCTTGATAGGCATAGAATCAGATCAAAAAGGGTGTCTTATGACTTGACGACTGGCTTCCATATCCAATAACTTCAGGCAGCTGTGCTATAAACTAATCACCAAAGAGAAGGAGTACAACATAGTAGTAAATCGCTCCATCTTGGGAGGGAGAAAACCTGTATTTATGCTCCTTTCCCAAGATTTGCTTTGTGTCTCTGGGACACATACAACCTATTTTTATGTTCTGTAGAGGTTTAAACAAACAAACAAACAGAAAAAAAAAAACTAAGCTGATAGTGTTTATGAAATTAAACTGAAAAAAAAAATAGGCCTATATCCTGGAGATGTGAACAAGAATGCAGTGACCATTGCTATTCAAGAACAGAAGAAGATTAGGAACAAAGTGTAGTATAGGCAAACTGGCTTTGGAAAGCTGCATTCCCCGGCACTGTTACATGCGCCATTTTGAATGAGCACTAAGAACGCAATGTGGACAAAATAGGCAACCACAGAATACAGCTAGCATGGTTCCATATATACGAGGTTCAAAAACAGGCAAAACTAATGTCACTTAGGGTACATAAATAGTGTATTATAAAGAAAATTAAGGAAATGATAGTCATAAAAATTCAAAATAGTGCTTACCACTGATGAAAGAGAAATCGCAAAATTAAGGAGAGACAGAGAAATAGGGAAAGAACATACAGGCAGCTTCTTCCAGACACAGATTTATCAATCCAGAGTGGGCATATGGGTGTACCACTTAATATTATTTTTAACTTAGCAAACATAGTTACATTACCCACACCCCACTCTCCTCATGCTGGGGATTGAATGCTCTAACACTAAGCCACATCCCCAATCCCTTCTCTTTTTTTGAGACAGGATCAAGCTAAAATGCCCAGGCTAGCCTTGAACTTTCAATCCTCCTGCTTCACTCTTCCTAGTAGCTGGGATTATAGGCATATGCTATTGTTTTCTAAAGGCACATTCAATGTAATCCCAGTGACTTGGGAGGCTGAGGCAGGAGAATTGCAAATTTGAGGCCAGCCTGGGCAGTTTAGCAAGATTCTAGCTCAAAATAAAAAATAAAAAGGACTGTGGATGTAACTTCTGGCAAGGTATCCCTGAGTTCAATCCCTAGGAAAGAAAGAAAGAAAGAAAGAAAGAAAGAGGGAAGGAGGAAGACAGACAGACTTGGTGCTATTCTGGACCCCTCTGTCACAAGAAGACAATAAAAATTTTTAAAAAGGTCAAAGAGAGCTCGTTCACAAGCTACCATACATGGGGTATATCCATAACTACAAGATACCATACATGGGGTATATAAATACCAGAAGCTTATTTCTCACAATTCTGGAGTCTGGGAAGTCTAAGATGAAGGAATCTGTTAAGGACCTGCTTTGGTTAAAGATGGCACATTTTCACCGTGTCCTCATATGGCAGAAGCTATTGGTATAAAGACAATCAAGACATGAGCTATTGTTATACAAACAGACAAGATAGATTTATGGAACAGAATAGAGTCCAGAAATAGACCCACACACATCTAGACAACTAACTTTCAACACAGATACAAAGTAGAGTAACTGTAATCTTTTCAACAAATTGGATTTAAGAAATAGATAATCATGTGCAAAGAAAATAAACTTAAGTTTCACGTTGTTTACAAAAACTTGCTCGAAAATGCCATAGACCTAAGTATAAAACTAGCAACTAGGGCCGGGGTGCTGGCTCAGTGGTAGAGCGCTTGCCTACACATGAGAGGCACTGGGATAGATCCTCAGCATCACATAAAAAAAGAAATACATTAAATAAAATTATAAAATACAAACAAACAAACAAAAATAAAACAGTGTGGAAATCAATGAAGATTGTCCCAGTGAGAATTGTAAGTTATTTTCAGAGCTCAACTGAAACGAGTTATACTGCTTGCATTTGGCAGAGACTCAAAGGCAGGCAGGGGCATGAGTTTGCCCTAATCTGAGGTTGTGGATGTGGGTAAACTGGGAGTGGGCTTACTAGAAGCAGGACATCCTCTGTGACTGGTCTGGAGATCATTTTGACTTTCTCTGGTTGGTCCTGAGTTGGAAGTGGGGGCAGGGACTAGGGAAGCCATTAGTTATTGACCAAGTCCTGACCATTTGGGGCCAGTCATTGCAGAGGTTATAGGTCACAGTTCTATTTTTATCCATGGTCTGGCCATTGTCCATAGGAATATTCAAGCTCTCAGTCTCTCTCCACTTGGTCATTTTCTTGCTTTCAAGATGAGAACCAACTCATGAACACATGGAAATCCAATATTCACTGCTTGAGGTCATATCCACAGCAAACTATGGCAAGATCTTGACCTTTAGAGCACAATCATCTGATGAGAGTAGCTGTGCAGAAAAACCAAGAAGAAATCTAGACCAAGGCCGTGTCCATCACTACTTGTGTTAATGACGGCTCCTCACTACTTGTGCTAATTTCTATATAGGGAAGAGATAGAGATAGTATCCTTTTTTTTTTTTTTTTTTTGAGAGAGAGAGAGAGAGAGAGAATTTTAATATTTATTTTTTTAATTTTCGGCAGACACAACATCTTTGTTTGTATGTGGTGCTGAGGATCGAACTCGGGCCCGCACGCGTGCCAGGTGAGCGCGCTACCCCTTGAGCCACATCCCCAGCCCGAGATAGTATCCTTAATAACGTCTGTCAGAGCTAATGGTACGTTTCTTATATATATTCTATGTGTAAGACTCTCACTGATGAGAATCCTCTTCTGATTATGCATATAAACAAGGAGTTGATAATTCCTCCTAGGCAGTGTCCCCAGATAATCATGGATGGTTTTCTTTTAGGTCTCATGCTAGAGGTGAAATATCCAACCTTGTGTGATTTTTAGAATTAGGGTTTCTTTATGTAAATATGAACAGCTCTCATGGTATTTTTCCTAAAGTACAGGGAATGTTAGTCTAGGTTTAAATTTTGCAGTTGATTCCATTCCTGGCTGAAGAGAAGGACAGATCTTAGAAAGAACTGATATTTTGAAGTTTCAGGAGAGTTGTAGGTTAAAGATAAGGGGTCTAGACAAGTGAAAGAGAAGGAAGGCACCAACTGAGGAAAGATCAGAAGAATAAGATGGAGGCAGAGAGGCAACTGGAGAGCAAGGAGGGGAAGGCTTTTCTAGAGAAATGAGCCTTATATGTTACAGCTTAAGTATGTCCACTTGCTCACTGTCATTAGGAAAAGAATGTTTTTTTTGTTTTGTTTTGTTTTGTTTTGCAGGAGGGGAGATGATAGGGATTGAACACAGGGGCACTAAGCCACATCCTCAGCCCTATTTTGTATTTTATTTAGAGACAGGATCTCACTGAGTTGCTTAGCACCTCACTTTTGCTGTGGCTGACCTTGAACTCTTGATCCTCCTGCCTCAGCCTCCTGAGCTGCTGGGATTACAGGTATGCACCACTGTGCCCAATTTAGGAAAAGAATCTTGGAGTGAAGCAATTTTTGATTCAGAGTTTCATTTGAGAGCCTCCATATCAGCCCCAAACTGCTGCCCAATTGGTCTTATAAAACTGACTTATCCCATTACTTTTCTAAGGTGCTTCTCAAATGAGCAATTTTGTTCACATGCTCCCCCACGTGGTCATTAAAGAGCCAAACCATCCTTGAAGTTATGCTACTTCAAAGGGCCATGAATTAGTAGTATACACATAAGAGCAGTTTTTCCAACGTAAGCAGAGAATGTAGACTTAGAACACCTTAAAAGAGATGACAGCCATCAGTGTGAATGTACTGTTTATGAACTTTGTGTCTCATGTTACCAGCCTCATGCTTGGCCATCTCTGATCCCAGATCTGACAATCTGTGTCCTCCTGCTGGCTGGATCAAAGCCAAGACCCCAGGACAAAAATCTTAAGTCAGGAGAAGAACTCTATTCTGGTTTTATTGATGACCCACAGCCTAATTTGTCCAAATGTCCAGTCCAGGGAGAATTGCAAACTCACTGGTCTGCAACGCCATCTTGAACAGAGCCTTCTAGGATCTATGCCTGTGTTGTGTCTTGTGATTCTTCTTACAACAAACACTTTACTTTTATTTTGCAGGGCTGGGGATGAAACCCAGGGCCTTGTGCACGCTGCGTAAGTGATCTATCATTGACCTCTATTTCCATTCCCTGAAAAACAATTTCAAATGGAGCAACACAAAAGGCCTAAAAGGGAATAGCCTGATTGTCACATGGATACCAGGCAAATGGTAATCAAATAGCCTGATTGTCCCATGGATACCAGGCAAATGGGAATCAATATCTGTTGAGAGCCACAGCCAAAGGGGCCCCAGCAAACTTCCAGCTGCCAGCAAACTTCCAGCTGCCGGCTGATGATTGGCTCACAGCGGCCCCAGCAACATCTAGCTGATTGGCTCCTCGGCCCCAGCAACATCTAGCTGATTGGCTCCTCTGCGGTGATGCTCATTGGACTGTTTCCCTGCCCTTTCAGACCACGGAGCTGCTCATTGGGGGACTTTTTTTGGCTCCGCCCACGTGACCCAGCCAATCGGCCTCAAGAGCAGGAGGATTGTGGGAGGTGAAGAGAGGCTTGTGTGGGAGAGAGAGGCTTGTGGATAGCCGGTGGTGGCAGTTGAGGCTCTGAGGATTTTTCCTGAGAGGCTGTTTTGTTTGGCGTGTGTGGTTCTAAAAATAAAGTTAGTTTCTTTTGACAAGTGGCTCCTGATTGTGCCCAGCCAGACTGCGGCAAATATCAAAATCCAGGTGCCAAACTGAGGATAAACAGCCACATCAACACAATGAAAGAAAAGTTCAGAACTAGTGCTGACTTACCACAACAGTGCAGGCTCAACAAGCCACTTGTAGCAAGGTGCAAGGGGTCTCTGTAGGCACCAGACCTGGGCGTAGCCTGGGACCCACAACAACAAGGAGTGTAGATGGTGTCTTGTAGGAAACTCCAGAAGAACTGTGGACATTAATGAAAACCACTCAACTGAAAAAAGGTACAGGGTATTTATGGAGAGCTTGCTATAACAAGGGAAATAGTCACCATTGCTTGCAGTTGGCAGAGGTCTGATGACAGGGGAGGGAGTGGGAAATCTTCCTAGGGACAAAAAGACAAGCTTGGGTAAGGTCTGATTTGTGGTCATTAGTGAGGAAGATGAGGCAAGCAAAGTCGAAACAGAGCATCCTCTGTGATTAGACTGGGAAACCTATTTGGCTTCCTTGGTTGGCCCTGAGTTAGAAGTGAGGGCAGAAATTAGGGAAGCTGTCAGTTACTGGACAAGTCCTGACACTTTTGGCCAATGGCTCTGGGGGCTGTGGGTTACCCTCCTGGGCTGGTTGCTGCAGAGGTTGTCAGTCAGAGTTCTGTATTTATTTATATTTGGCCATCGTCTCTGTGTATATTCAGTCCCTCAACTATGAAACTTCTAGAGAAAGTAAAGGAGAAAATATTTTTTCCTTGGGTGAAGCAAACATTTCATAGAGATGCCACTAAATGCACAATACATAAAAGAAAAAAAGAAATGTTGGACTTTAAGAACTTTTCTTTGACCTTTGCCTCCTTGCACCCTTGAAAGCAATATGGATCAGCAACAGCTCTATTGGAGCCATGCGCAAAAATTTGGCCTGGGTTCTTGATCTTTCCGCTGGAACTATAGCTCAGTGGTAGAGTGCATCACCACATTTGTGAAGCCTGAGTTTAATACTCAGAACAAGAAAAATGTCAAGAGCTTCGTAATGTTTTGAACAACCAATAAAAAAAATAAAATAAGAAAAAGAATGAAAACAAGCCCCTGATTGGAAAAAAAGAACTTGTAATCTAAGTTATATAAAGAACACTCACAAAGTAAAATAAGAAAACAGGCTGTGTCTCCCTCTTGAGCTTGCCCCCATTCTCCTTTGAATATCTTTCTACTTTCCTAAATAAATCTGCCTATGCCTTTAACTGAGGCGTGCTGTAATTCTGTAATTCTCTTCCCTGCTAGTCCTGAATCAAGTTCCCACTTCTCTCTGGGGAACTACTTGGATCCTTCTTGAGAGACATCTCTTGTCTTGTGAGAGAAAAATTCAGGACCACTCAGATCAAGATACATGTCAGAGCTCCTGTAGCATGGGACAAGCATGCTTGGCAAATAATCAGCAAAGTTTTCAGAGGACATCATTCAAAGATGGAGGATGGGAAATTCACAGGCAGTCAGTTGTCAAACTCCACCAACAATAAACACCAGGGGGTAGGGGGGCTACTGAACGAGTGTTCTTACAGGAACTAATATGAAAACCCTTCATCTAGGTGGAGCTATTAAATATTCCTCCTTCAGGAATAAGCATCTGACTCCTTATGTTCAAGTTCCTTGAAGAGTTTTACACACACATTGAACAATGGGTGGCCAGTCACATGCCATGGAGCCAGGGTTCCCTAAAGATTGTGAGATGAACGAAACAGGGGGGATTTGAGACAGACTCCCTCCAAAACTAAGAACAACTTCTTGATAACTAGTTTCTCTGCAGGATTGCAAACAGCCCCTTTTGAAATTAATGCTTCAAATTGTTTTAACTTCTGAACTTCCTCTCACTGAGAATAAAATCTTCCTCCTGCTGAGGACAGATGCCAAGGAAGTTGAGACTGACCAGTTCTCTGGCTGACTGAATCCCAACATGTATATTTCCTGCCTTTTGTTTCATTTTTGCCCTCTCGTTTAAAAAAAAACTTTCCTCACCTTGAGTTCTCTGAAGGTAATGATTAGAGACAAAAGTCTATATCTTACTTCAAAGCTGGCTTTGAATAAACCTATTTTCCTGCCCCCCCCAAAGTTATAATAAAACAAACAACCCAATGTAAAAATGAATAAGAGATTGAACATATACTTCACCAAGAACGATACATAAATAGCGAATACCATGGGCTCTCCATTTCTGGTTTCTGCACCTGTGGATTCCACCAACCTCAAACGGAAAATACCTGAGGAAAAGTTTCATCTGTACTGACTATGTTCAGACTTTTTCCTTGACATTATTTCCAAAACAATAAAGAGCAACAACTATTTACCTGATATTTGCATCTTAATTGGTATTGTAGGTACCCTCCAGATGATTTAGAGTACTTGGGAGTATTATGTAGGTTAGATGCAAGTACTACGCCATTTTGTATGAGGTGCTTGAGCATCCTTCGATTTTAGTATTCACAGGGGGATCTTAGAATCAATCCCCTGAGGGAGGGCTATCAGCCCAGGAGAGAATGTTCAGCATCATTATTTGCTAGAGAAATGCCATTAAAACTACAGTGAGGGCTGGGAACGTAGCTCAGTGGTACAGTGCATGCCGTGCATGCTTAGCAAGCACAAACCCTGGGGTTGAATCCCCAGCACCGCCAAGAAACCAAAGATAAAACACAACAGAAACTACAGTGAGGTACCACTACCTACCTATGAGAACATGTAGTAGAATGGCTCAAATAGCTAATGATACCAGGTGCTGGCGAGGCTGTGACAGAATGCAAACTCTCCTGCTAGGAACATGAAGTGGTACAGGCATTTTGGAAAAGAGCTTGGCAGTTTCTTGAAAATAAACTTACCATCTAACCCAGCCATTCCACTCTAGGGTATTTTCCCAAGAGAAATGAAAGCATGTGTTTATTCCAGGACCTGTACATGAATGTTCACAACACTTTTATTTGTATAAAACCATAAACTGCAAACAAAACAAAAGCCTATCAACAGGTAAATGGAGAAGCCAATTTTGGTTACCCAGACAATGGGACTTTGACTCAGCAATAAAAAGGAAATGACAAGGATGAATTACAAAAATAATTATGCTCATTAGAAGAAGCCAGACAAAATAGGACATGGTTCCATTTGTATATAATTTTAAAAATGCCAAATAATGTATAGTGTCAGAAAGCCATTGGATTTCACTTGGAGAGGTGGGTAGGAGTACAAGGGAGAAATTAGAAAAGAGTACAAGGAAACTTTTAGACGTACCATCTTGATGGCAGTGAGGATTCCACCTATGTCGCAATTTATCAAATTGTGTGTTTTTATTTTCAGTGCCAGGGATCGAACCCAGGGCCTGACAAAAATTGTAGACTTTATGTACAGTTTCTTGTCTCTCAATAATACATCCATAAATCGATTAAAACCTTATTTATTGAAAAATAATTTTAAAGTATTTATTGTAATATCATTAGCTCAAAACCCAGCAGGAGATTTATGTGCCTGCTAGCTGAGTTTTTTTTTTTTTTCATAGAATCTAAGTCTATGATGGGATTAGTGTCCCAGATTCTGCATACTCCTGATGGAGACTTTTCTATATCTTGTATATTCATTTGATTATGATCCTCCTGCTCTTTCCCTAGCACATTTTTTTTAAAAAATATTTTTATTAGTTGTGGATGGACCTTTAATTTTATTATTTATTTATTTACATGTGGTGCTGAGGTCAAACCCAGTGCTTCACGCATGCTAGGCAAGGGCTCTATCACTGAGCCACACACAACCCAGCGCTCCCTGGAACATTTGAATTTTTACTTCTCAGACCTGCCAAGTCCCCTCTCAGTGGAAATCCTGTGCGTGGCCTGGAACACAACAGGCTGTCCTGACTTCCAGAGAAAATGACCCCAACACGAGGTGTTCTCTTTTCCCTTGCCATGCGTAAAGCAGGAACTGTTGTGCTTCAAGGAATTGCCCATGTAGGTTCTCCGGCCCCCAGCAGTCTAGAACACCTCTAAGACACCGGGTCACAAGGATCTATCCTTCTGGTCTGTGAATCTGTCCATTAGTCTCAAGAAATACTAATCATGAATGGTTGCTTACTTAATGTCCTGTTACCATGGCAATAACACTGAAATCAATTTCTATTTTTCTGATAAGTAGAAACACCTGTAAATTTTCATAATCAGATGAGGAACTAATCACATTTCCTTCTTCTTTGACTCATGGAATTAGTAAAACTCAGGATGAATCACTTTATTTAAAGAGAAGAATCCCAGTCTTGTGACACTTACATGAATCATCTGACCCAGGATGCTTCATACTTAGTTGTTCACCTGAAATCCGGGGCAGGAATCCTCACCGCTACCCCGACAAAGGCATGAGAGATCATTTTTTTTTCCCCACCTACACATCCCGGCTTCCCCACCTCCTGGTAGGGCAAAGCCAGGAGAACTTTGGCCACGCCCCATCTCCTCCTAGGGGCGTGGCTCTGGACCTCCACCTACTGGGGCCTTCTCCACCCCACCTCAACCCCATCCACCTGAAAACACCGAGCAACTACTGCCAAAGCCCTGAGGTCAAGCCTGCCCCAGCTCCCTCCTGTACTCGTCCGGAAGGATTCTCTTCTGGCTCTTAAGACAGTCGTGTGCAAAAGGGAAACAAATTGACTCGCTGCAGCCAGCCTCTGCGGACAGAAGCCTCTGCGGACAGAACCCGCCCAGCTCTACTAGCCACTTTATGCAGCATACAGGGATTCATGCATGGGCTATGCTGGGACCTGCCCATCCCTTCTGATGCTGTTACTATGTTCCAAGCCAGGGGCTTATGGGAAAGGCTGGGGAACAGAGCCTCTTGTCGTAGACGGGACACTAATTTATTTGTCCCCCAGACCACAACTTCACTTGGCTTCATCCGTAGGATCCTGGGTACCCGATTTAGTTGTTCCTCTCAAGTCCTTACTACTCCTGAACTGTGGGAAAATTCACCAGGTTTGGTTTAGGAAATCTTAGGCTGTGCTGCTTGACGTTTCTCCCGCATTTTCAGCCTCCCAGTCTGGCGCGCTCCACAGCCCTCTGTCCTTGGAAGTTGCTACTAAGTTGCTAACAAAGCAAATCCCTCAAGCAAGAAAGGAGTTCTCAGGGCAGTGCCCAGATCTGGGGAGTAGGCTGCCTTTGCCAAAGCCCTGGTGGGTGCAGACCTAGCGCCTTTAAAGGACCCGTGCAGGGGATCCAGGAGGATTCAGTACCTGTCAGTGTTTCTCCTCTGCAGTGTGTCTCTCTCCTGGAGTTAGCCACAGAGCCTCCCAAGTCCAGAGCAGAGACCTGACCCTGCAGACTCAAATGCTTATATCTGCTGAGGTTGGTGATGTTTGGGGGCGGGGCATTGTGTAAGAGGCAGAGGGAAACCCCACGATTGCATTTTCGTGGACTAGGAAACCTATCTCTGCATAGGGAATCCTGGATGACTATGAGTGAGTGGGGTGGATTGAGGGGAGGGAGAAGGCGAGTTGCTTTTTCTTCCTTTTTATTTAGATTTGCAGGTCTTATCCCCACACTGGGAAGGAAACCTAGGTGTAACCCCCACGTCCTCCAGGCCTCCCTGGACCAGCTCTGGCCCTCCGTGAGATGCCCCGGGCTCGGGCGTGCTCTGCAGGTCTTTCCCCTTACCACCTCAAAGTCCCCCTAATTTCTGCTTAAATTGCTGCTCCAAAGGCTTCAGCTCCCAGCCAAATGAGCCAACAAGGGAGTGAGGGAGCCAGTAGCTGGAGGCACTGGGCAGCCCTGAAAGCAGAAAAATAAAGCCTTTCTTTTGCACCCACTTTCCCAATAATTAAAGAATATTGATCCACCTCCTTTCTTTTGCAGGTTCTTCAGTTTGTTAAAGGGTGATGCCTGCTACTAAGGACTCCAACTGAGGCCTGCCTGAGCATAAGTGGGGCCACTTGGGCCCACAACAGCATGCTCTGTCAGGGGCATTTGGTGACCAGAAAGAGAAGCTGTTCTTTGAATGGGTCGCCCACTGCAGACTTGACAACACAGCCTTGTGCTGAACTCAGTTCAATTTGTTCCTCTTTTTTCTATTATCAATGTGTGTTAGAGTCTGTAAACAAGTCAAAATAACACCTGGCATTTTGCCAGGGGAATGTTAGAGTTCGTAAACAAGTCTGGATGGTGCCTGGCAAAATGCCAGAGGGAGTGGTTTGAGAAGTAACAAAAGGGAGCCATGAAGTGTGGAGATTCCTTATTGGTTGACTGATGTATCTAGTTTATGTTAATTAGATAAGCTGTGTGGAATGTATAAATACCGCTCCTGTCCTGCAATAAACGGCTTCCACTCCTGCTGTATCAATCTACACAAGTTGTTGGTCACCCCCCGGTTATTTTGCTGCAGCCGGACTGCGGCAAATGTGCTTTGGTGAAGCAGTCCAGAGACCCCCACCCAGAAGACTCTTACCATAATTAAGCAGAAACCCACATCATATTTGTCACATGTAAGTCTCTCTTCTTATCAGAGAGCTTTTTGCATAGCGCATTAGCTATCTGCAAAAATCTGCAGAAGGCTTGTCATTTCCTCTTTTTGTTAATTCCAGTTTTGCAGGAAAACAAACACACTTGTGAAACCTCTATTTAGAGGATGGAAAGAAAAGCACTTGCTATTGTAAAGGTTAAATGTAAGTTTTGCTTTTCTGTAAGTTTAAGTTCTGTTTTCCTGGAACCCGAAACTTATGTTAAAAACAGTTACTTATGTCAAAATGTACCCTGACCCAACACCCCCTGACAAAACGCATGATTATTCTGTAATGGTTACTTTGTAACAATCCCACCCTCGCACCCTAACTGCCATATGAACTTCCCTGTTTAAACACTGCATAAAAACTCTGCTTAAGCTGTGCTCAGGGCTCCAGCTTCTCTCAGGAGAGCTCTGAGCCCCAGCATGCTGGTCCAATAAACCCCTTTGCTTTTGCATGAGATAGTCTCTTGGTGGTCCTTTCCTCCGACGTTTGCCCAACCCTAACACTATGTGAACCTCCTAGCTCCCCCACTCACCCCCCACACTGGATATAAAATTCAAAGAATTTCTCTACTCATGGTCCAGGGGAGAATTTTTAGGCAAGAGCTTCTATGGACCCTACAATTAAGAAACCTGCTTCTCGAAAATTCCTCAGGTGTCCAGCCTCTTCTGTCCTATTTCACTGAGTACTCACGAAGGATCTGGCTACACCAAGCCCCACCCTCCGAACTTGCAGGCAGATAGATGTGACTAATGTTGCTATCTGGTGGTGTCTCAGGCTGGGAACCCAAGATCCAAAAGGGTACCCACCGCAGCTCAGGGGGCCCAAGGGAACTAGGAGTGGACTTCCTGGGGGCTGATTTGAGCTGAACCTTCAAAGGTTTAAGTAGCACTTGGGTGTTTCCTGGAGCATTCAGTCCATCCTGACTCCAAGTGCTCCTCTTCCTGCCCTTCCTCAGCCTTCTTAAAATTCCAGTTAGCAGATGATTCTCCATCTTCTCTCTTTTCAACTCCAGGGCCCAGGGTTCCTAGGACCCCTGGAACCAGCTCAGAAGACCCTCTCTCCCCCCATGCACCGTAGAATTCAAGTGGACCTGGCTCAGGAGATAGTGGTCTATGGAACCTTGCTCAGAAAGACCCTCCAAAGAATCAGGCCCAACCAGATCTTGTGAGGCTGAAGAAAATGTGGAGCTTTGAACTAATGGGAAGGGAGCTGGGTTTAAATGGGTCTTTGTAGAACCCCATAGGTCTCTGGGGAGGCTCATAGCTGCTCAAGCACATGCAAATCCCTGCCCTGAGAGGAGGGTATTGCAGCCCTGCTTATTTCTGGCACTCAGGCAGTCACTTCCAGACATCCTGGGAAGATAAGAGCTCTGGCCAATTATTCAAGGCAGAGGGGAACAATGCATTTAAAAACTGAACCTCAGCCTTCTATAGTCATTTGAGGGGATTAGGGATCATTTTTTTTTTTTAGTGGTCAATGGACTTTTGTTTTTTTATTTATATGCGGTGCTGAGAATCGAACCCAGTACCTCGAACATTCGAGGCAAGTGCTCTACCACTGAGCTACACAGCCTCATAGGGATCAATTTTTAAATGCATTATCAAATAGCTAAGGTGTACAGAGAGCACAAAAATAATAAATTAATCACTCATGTATCATGAGTAGTGTATAAATCATTCCTGTGAGCTATGTGAAACCCTGGAATTTGGTGCTGCTTCTTGGAACTCTTCTGGGTACCTTGCAAATGGGGCATGACTCATTCAATGAGTCATCAATGAAAGATGACTCCTGTTCCTAGGGGAAATTTCATGCTTGTCATAGAATTCTCTAGTTCTTTTAGCCATGAATTTAAATCCCAGGTGCCCAGAGATGGGTGTAACCTGATAAGTCCCAACCATGTAAGTTTTTCCCTTTTTTGTTATTCACACTGAAACCCTGTGATGTTCCTACCTATAAAATAAACATGCAGGATTTTGTTCCTTTGTTACATCCAGTTTCTACCAGAACTGGTCGCCCACCAGACCTCCCTATTTCATCTATTTTTGTGTCTTTTGTCCTATTACTTAATAATACTCTGGGGGCTAGGGCAGTAGTACAATGAATGCCTAGCACGTGTGAGACGCTGTGTTCCAACCTCAGCACCACATAAAAATACATAAAATAAAGGTATTGTGCCCAACTACAACTAAAACAAACAAAAAAAACTCTGAACTTTTATTTTCTCAGCCAGCCCACAGCCTGTGTTTGGAGGACTGTTTGGTGCCGTGTGGGTCAGCACCCAGGCTTTTAGTATATGTGTACCTGTTCCTCATCGATACACAACTGTGTTTCACACATTTAAATATATTTAAATGGTAAATAGTACCATATATGTAGTCAATAGAACTTGCTCCTGTTCCTTAACATTTTGCTAAGATTTATTTGTGTATGTAGATAATTTTTTGGCACTATTGTATGAGCTGGGTCCTTCCTGCTCATCATCCCCTTGGATTCCCAAAGTATCCAGGTCTCCCAGATTCTCTGCAAAAGAACAGTATCCAGCAGCTTCCAGGTCATCAGTGGGCCAATATAACATTTCTGTTTCCATCCTCAATCCCAATCTCCTGCACCCTTTTCCTGAAGTGGCATCCCTTTTCTCCACAGAAAAGTCTTAACTGGGCTTCTCCAGAAATCTTCACCATGGCTAATTTTAGGACTGTCAGCAAAAAGTCTCTGCAAAAGAGTTCAATGTAGATAAACTTCCTATTTTTGTGTTGCACTGTCTTAATTGGCCACTGGCTGGGAAGATATCAGCACTTCAGGTGCTAGACACCCTCTTACTAGTTTTTCACAAATGTATCCAGTATAGTAGTTTGTGGAAATGTGCAAACAAGGCCTCTGGCCTTGAGCTGGGCTTCACAGAGATGTCTACATTTTTAAGAGAAGTTACCAATTGGGCTCCATGGTAACAGCTGGCAGGGGAGGAAAGAAAGGGGAGAAGAAGCTCTCCACTTCTCAGGTGTTGTCCTTGAAGGGTTAACTTGCCCAGAATGGTGAAAGAAAAAAAGCTGCTTTATGTGAACTTCTGCAGACTGTGAACTTCTGAGCCCCTCCCCTTACATGCTGGGTATAAAATTCTGAAACTCCCTGAACTCGGGGTTCAGGGGATTGATTGATTACAGCAAAAGCTGTGCCCTCTGAACTTGGCTGTGTTATGCCAGATTCGTGGGACCCCAATAGACCTCCAGGAGCCGAATCCGATGCAATCACACAAGAGTCTTTATTGCAAGCTCGAGCCTGGACTCACAACCCAGGGAGTGAGTCCCGTTCCTTTGTTCAGTGAGATTTTATAGGTTTTGGGGGGATACTCTATGTGTCACAACATCACACAGCAAATCATTCCATACCGCGCGGGAAAATCAAACAACTCTTAACGTTGATTAGCATATTCAATGGCGGGAACAAGTTGGGTAGGGGTGATTGGTTAGTACAAGAGAGGGATTCGTTTGAACTGATTGGTTTAGGCCATGAGGGGTGTACGTGCTAAACTACATGGTTTTCCAACATGTTATCAACCACCATAAACTACTGGGGGGTCATCTGACATCCCAGGTATTTTCCCTGTCTCATGCTGATTGGAGGTTGCTAGGGGGCTTGCTATGGGTCCTCACCTAGCCTAACTGAGTCAGGGACACCTGGCGCCACAGATCTCTCCTGTTATTTACAGACAAACAACTCAGCAGGGTGGGTATGTGCCTAGGAGTGCTCTGTAGGTCTTTCCAAGGACAAGGGTCACGCCCCCTTCCTTGGACAGGCTTTGCTCTGAGGTAGAGGCTGGTTTCTCAAAATGGAGTCACATTAGTTTCTCAGATGCAAAACTGTTTCCTGCTATGTTCTTTGCCTTGCCTCATCTGTCCCTACAACATTTTTGTTGATCCAGATGGGATGGAGGAGGTAAGGATGGCTGTTCTGTCTCTCTTGTCTCTGGGGACCGGCTCCCCCCCCACCCCCCCGCTCCCCGGTGCAGTGGGGTCACAGTGTTCCCT
>NW_025999891.1:9169605-9175937 GCF_001458135.2 Marmota marmota marmota | reverse complement strand
ATGTGTATAAGAGACAGCCCCCGTCCCCCTGGCAGTGGGGGACAGTGTTTCCCCTTAGCACACACAGTCAAATCTTGGCCTGAAGGAGAGGCCACTCACCACCCAGTGCCCTGGAGCTGCCACCCCGGAGCACAACAGAACCCACAGGCAGCAGGAACCAGAATTAGGGTTTTGGAGCACCACCCAGTTGAACAGGTAGGATCCGGGTCCATTTGGTTTTGTAGCCCACCTGACTTCCCCTTCGAGGCCTAAGCGGGTGGAAGAAAGGCTTGATCACCCTCTGTTGGGTCCCGAGTACCCTCCAAAGTGGTTGGAGCTGAAACGGACCCAGACCGGGGGAGTCGCCAGAGTAGTCTCTGTTCGGGGTCAGCGAGCAGAGGGGAAACCGTGAGGCCCTTTTCTGTTTGGTTTGGAATTGTTAGAATTTGGGTGGTATAGAAATTTTGTTCTGGCCATGTCTGTGTGAAAGTGTGTGAATGAGACGGACAAAGGGAAGGGTTCTGACTCAACCTGAGGGCCGAAGCGAGTGCAGAGTCCTGATCCGTGATTCCGTGGCACCTCATACAGTCTATGGCGGAATTTCCCCAACCAACGTCTAGGTGAAAGCTCCAGGTCGGGGGATGATACCGACCCCCAAGGCTAAGAGGGCCCTAAGTCCCCATGAGGGGAGTGGCCAGAGTGGACTAAGTGGGAGATTTGTCCCAGTACCAGAGCCACAACCCAGATGAGAGCTCTCCAGATGCCTCTGCAAGGGACTAAAGGACCTGCCCATATCGACCAGAGGGAAACACCTGAGGGAGACAAGGCAGTTTTGTGTGCCAGCCTTTCTCCACCACTGAGCTCATAAGCTGGAAAAAATCGTACTCCCTCCCCTACATGGAGAAACCCTGGGCCATGACTGATCTGATGCAGCCCATTATCCAGACCTAGGATGGGGTCCCAATGAAGAAGAAGGTCTAAAGATCAAGAGATATCAAGAAGCCTTTGTAGGAAACCTAAGAGAAGGGAAAAGAGAGCAAGATTTCCCTCCACATGCATATGAGCAAAGGTTCCCAGCAATGTTGTGTATGCTGACTGTTTCCCTCCCAGGTTGTAAATAAAACATGCCATTTCTCACTGTGTCCCTCCTGGTCCTTTGGAGGGAATAACAAATGGTAAAAAGGAAAGAGAAAACAAAATGAACTGTTTGTGCCCAAGAGTTAGAAGGAATCAGAGCCAGCCCTAAGCCCTAGCCTAAGCCGGAGCCCATCTGCAGACAAACAGAGCAGAGCTAAGCCTCCCGCTGCTCCAGTATCTCCCCTCTCACACCCTCAATAGCCCTGAACATATCACTGGGCCCCACCTCTGTCTAAGGCCCCTCTGCCCTATGAAACTGGCAACAATGATCAAAAGAGATGTGCCCAACTGACTCAGAGCTAAGTGTCTGGGCCACCACGGCTGCTGTCCCTCTCCCTGCTCAGAGGTGCTTGGGAGAGGAGGGGTACCTACAAGCAGAGCAGCCTTGTGTGCAAGTTTATCAGCGAGGAAATGCAGAGGCTCAAGCAACAGGTGATCAATGCAGCCTTTATGAGAAAAACTCAGAGTGACATTGGCCAAAAATTACAAAAACTAGAGGGCTTTACTGAGAAGTGTGCCAGAGAGCTGATTAAGGTGGCCACCACAGTTATCACCAATGAAGACTCAGAGGCTCAAAGACGGACGGACCAAAAAGATAAAAAGGAGGATGGGTCTCTTTACAGCTGCCCTCACCACAAAACCAGAGGTCACTCAAAGCGGGGGTCTTACTAGAACAAAGCCAATGGTCCAAATGTTTATAAGGGGGAAAAACATGGCCAGACAAAAAGGGAAGCCTCCAGTGCCCTGCTGGGCAAGCACCCACTGCCAGGCTCAAAAGCTGAGCCCTGAACAGAGAAGGAGCAAATGTTTCCCCCAGCCTTTGGCCCCAGCCCCTCCTTTTAGTTCTCCCCACCTGCTTGGAAGGTGATGACTGATGAAAATGGCAGGGGTCCGATAGACACACAGCTGCATCTGATGCATGGGACCCAGGGCCTCAGGAGGGCTCAGCTGCTGCAAGCCCAAGAATATACTGGGGATAAGTTCACGTTAACAGGCAACAGTGGGCCATAGGGTGCGCACTCCAAAAGGACATGCCACCCCAGCTCCAAGCCACATGCTGTGAGCCACCAGCAGGAAGGGCCACAGAGCCCCATGCACCCAGGCATAGTGAACAAAAACACAAGAGGGGCAGCTACTATGTACAATTAGAGCAGGCCCCTACCTGGTAGGAGGAGGAAGCCAAGCAGACAAAAAGCAACACTTAGGTGGGCACAATATGGCTGCCACACCAGGACCCGCACCGGACCTGCCCTCCAACCTCAGCAGACAGCCCACAGTGAGATTTACATAGGTGCCTTTTATACAAATGATGTCCCAGGTCATTCAATCTCTGCTAAGGTTTACATTAGATTTAAGAGTTGGAGAATTTCAGAAGCCAAGATCCTGCACCAGAAGATAACAAAAAAATCCTGCATCTAAAAGCGCCAGAGGCTCTGTGTATGCTTCCCTTCCCTAAATGACAGTTCCTCCTAGGTGCTTGAGTACACCATCTTTGGGACAGCCCTGGTCTCTGAATTATCAAGAAAAAGTCACTTAACTTGGTTACCATCTGACTCAGCAATAGAACAGACAACAGCAACTACTGGTGGTTCTCAGGAGTAAATACACATTCCAAATGTGTTTGGAGAGAATCAACATGGCCACCTACGAACCAGCACGTTCTCCACCCACCAGGTGTCTCTTGCCTAGGGTGTGAGTTCAGAAGGGCCAATTGCTGTTTTATCAAGAATATTCAGCGAATTTAATCTTCATGGAGTCTGAGAGGATTTTAAACAACAGATGGTCACAAATGCAATCCAGACGCGAGAAAACTCGAGTCCCTTGGTGAGGGGAACCCTACCAGCTGAACAGCGGCTCCCCGCAGCTGGCAAAATTGAATGCTGCAGAGTTCTGGCAGTGCAGAGAAGCAGAGTTTCAGATCCTGTGGAGATCTGCCACCCGCGCCTACACAAGGCACCAGACCGGGGACTGAAGTTGGGACTTAGTAAAGAAACAGTCCGGGTCCATCCTTCTCACTGGACACCCCACACGGAAATGGGCGGTCACCATCTTGGAGAATCAACTTCATCAGCTTTGGGGGGATTGCACAGCAGTGAGTTTGGAGACAGATCAGGTGTGTGACCCCCAGCACTCCCCTCCACCCAGCTGGGATAACTCAAAAACTTTCTCGCCAGCTCTCCGTGGGCGTGAATATCAGAGCCCAGGGAACCTGAAAAGGTGCCTGATCTCCAATTCCCCTTCCCTCCAGCGGTGATAACCAAAACCTTTCTTGCCAGCTCTCGATGGGTGTGGCTATCAGAGGGAATAAGTCAGAACAGGTTGCCAGTTTCCAACTCCTTCTCTCCACAGCCATGATGACTGGGTGACTAACAAAGAGAGCGCCCAGGTGTTCAAGAGTGCAGGGCGGCCAGGGCACTGCATGCCCAGAGTGAAACTAGAGCTGTGGAGAGGAGCCCCAGTAAGTGGGGCCTGGCATGCAGAAATGAGGGGGCTAGAGACCGGGAGCAACCCAAAGAGACTGGGATTGGAGAGACATCCAGCAGGGGAGGGAGAGCCACCCCACACAGATTGCTTCCTACATCCTGAGGGCACCTACTGGAAGAGAAGAAAACAGAACTCTTAAGAGTGCATTTTTTTTCTTTTCTCTTCCCTTTTTCTTTTTTCTTTTCTTTGTACTTTTCTCCCTCCTTCTCTTCCCCTCCCAACCTCCCAAGCATTACTACTTCTACTACATATAATTCACTAAATGCAAATAGGTGAATGTTTCTAGGCTTTTTATAGTCCTCCTAAGTACCTACCCCCAAATACTCCTGTCTACTCTCCTGTTAATATCCCCCTTCATTAGAGCTCTCCTCCAAAGTAGCTAAGGTATACTAACCCCCATATCCTCACATCTTTCCCCCTAAAGATAAAGTCCTACAACCAAATGTGAGTGTTCTTTCCCTATTCATAAAGCTTCTGCTGCTATCACCACTCATGGATTCATAGGATGCCTCAGTCATTGCCATAAAACTTTAGCTCCAAACAAGAAACTCATCTTACTGCAATGGTACACCAAGATGCAAGTCATTAGGGTTGACAAGTGACTCCAGGAGAGTGGGGAGTTGAAGCTCCAAACCTCAGTGCTTGTGTTCCAAAGAAAGAAAAGTTAAAGGCAGACCCAAAAAGCCATGCAGGAGAGCTTCATTATAAGTAAAAGTAGAGTAAGGCTCAAACAAAGAGCACTCCTGAGTGGGTCTTCTCCCAGCCGAGAACGACAAATGGAACAATGCTGTCTCCAAATGGATTGGTGTTTTAGGGGTGCCCTGAGAGCTGGGGTCCACCGAGAGCTGGGGTCCACCTTCAGCACTATTTGACAATCAGGGTTCAACTCCTTCATGTCAGGTGGTAGAGTTTTGGGCTCTAGTTGGTCCTTTCCAGAACTGTCATGGTGTCCACCTAGGGAGGGGAGTGTTATTTACGAGTCAATCCTATGTTAATGTGAGAATTGGGACACCTGTGGCCATCAATTCTAGCTTTACAATGACCTCAACTGACCCTGTCAAGAGTTAGGAATAGCCCCCATTAAACCTTTGATGTATTTCTTATTTGGCTCCTTTTGTTCTCTTTATTTGTATACTTGTCGTTTTCCTGCATTATCTGAGTACCCACTTGCCTTAAAATTAATTTAAAGAAAACCTTAAAAGTAACTTAAGGAAAACCCATGACCTTGCCCTGATATTGGCTTGCATTTCATTTCTCACTACTCACTGCTACCTAACATCTCCCACTCTTTGAAACTGCAGGCTGCATGGCAGATGAACAGCAGTCCCCCTGCCTTCCACAGGGACCATACAGGAAAGCAGGTAGAGAGAGGGTGGGGGCAGTCTCATAGACAGCTTTGGCAGGGTGCCCCACTCCTCACGCTGTAGTCCAACCAGACTTAGTTAAACTTCATAAATTTCATCACGGATCTTCAATAGCACATTGGGCAAATATTCTCACAGATGAGAGATTAAAGCAGAGCACATCAGTCAAGGTGCCCCAGTGTAAGCAAGTAAGGGGGCAGGAATGCAGGTCCCACCCCCTGGGTCAGGGCTCCTATCTACTGGGTGTCAAAGAACCAGGCACACATGGGCACTTCCCTGGTCAGGCACCACGCTGTGGCTTCACCAGACTGAGGTTCTAATGGAGTTGATGTCTGCTGCAAAGCTTTAATTCAACATGTAAACTTTTAAAAACAGGAAAGCATGAATTCTAATCACCAAAATATCCCCTTTACTAACAATGTTACTGTACAAAATTCTGATGTCTTTTTCAGATTTAAAAAAAATGTAATCACATCATTAAATATTATTACAGCATAATATTAGAAACAACCCCAAATGCAAACATGACATTCAATTTCTCACAAAACATGTTTATTCAGATGTATCATTTCTATACTTTACAGGGTATATCATAGCAATACAATATATGTATACAAGTTTCATCATGCAACACTGAATCTCCCCCCAGGAGGTCACTATAGTGTAATCTCCCTTTAGTTTTTTGTGATTAATATCTTTGGATAGAATTCATACTGTGGCAGAGTCAGAGAGACTGTCTCTGAGTGTCCTTCAAGAATGGGGACATTCTACCAAGAATAGAAATCCACCAAGAATAGAAAAACCATCCTCCAAAGAGTGAGCTTGGTTCCCAAGCCTTAATGCCCTTTCAGGTTTGAACTAGTACATGTGCTAGTTGGCTTTTTTTTTTTCAATTTAATTAATAAGTTTAAATTTTATACAAGAAAAATGTATATATTTTTATGACCATTAAAGTATTTCAAGCAGGTATTGATGTAGGAGAGAGGAGGATGGAAATGTGGAGGAACAAGGTTTATTTAAGCTGGTGTAATCCAGAGGGGCTAATGCCAAAAAATCCCTGGACCCCAGGTATGGAAGTTCTCTGGGATTTCTACTCAGTGAATGGTTACACAACACAATGGTTAACATAATAGCTATTTTTATTCCATGTTCTTAGATTGGACAGAGGTTTCACTAGATTTTACTAAGAAAAGAGAAAGAGTAACTTTTGTACATCAACAAGTTTGATTGCTGACATAACTTTTTTTTTAAGTTGTAGATGGGCACAATACCTTATTTTTATGTGGTGTAAGAATCAAACCCAGTGCCTCACACCTGCTAGGTAAGTGTTCTACCACTGAGCCACAACCCCAGCCCTGCAGACCTAAG
>NW_025999891.1:9141323-9169236 GCF_001458135.2 Marmota marmota marmota | reverse complement strand
GTTGTCAGTCCTGTAGTAAAGACCAAGGAAAGGACTGTGTATATGACAGAAGTAAGGGGTGGCAATGCACCATAGTATGAGAGCCCTCTTACAGGATGAAACAGTCCATTTGTCCTGTTGCTTAGTTTATTTTCCCCCTTGCATTGATCAGCCAGCCCTCAAGTGGCTGAAGCAGGGCTGTTGTTTCCTCAAGCTTTGGTGTGTGCAGGCTAGCCAGCTTCCAGGGTGACCAGAGCAGGGCTAGTGTCCTTCTGATCCTCAAGCTTCTCTGGTGTTTCCTTCTTCCTGATGGTCAGCTGAAGGAGAGCAAAAGAATGTACATGAGATTCTATTACAGACAGTCTAAAAACAAACCAAAAAGAACAAAATATTACATAATACACTATGTATATGTGTGCGAGTATATATATATGTGTGTATGTGTGTATGTGTGTGTGTGTGTGTGTACACACACACACATACATTTGGTGATACTGTAAAGAGGAGTAAAAAAGTTGTGGACACTGCTCCCTGTGTGTGCGGCAGAGGTGGGGGATATCCTGGAAGGTTTGAACTACATAGATTTATCTCAATGTAACTTTAAACAAATTTGAAAACAGCTTTTAATTCCATGAGCCTGACCCAACATTTCATGCTTTGGTTTATGACCTTCCATATATTATTATTTCCTCTAAAAACATGATGTAAATTTCAACTCCCTACCTCACAGGTCAGTTGTCATCCAAAGGTGCACTTCTAGGTGTGTCACCTTTAGTCTGAGAATATATTTCTGCATGGAAATATTGCTGAATGCCTACCTGGCTCCCAAGGTGAGGTAGTGCAGAACAACTTGATTTGCCCATGGCTTATTGTCGGGAGCTGCCTTGGATGCAGACGCCTTTAAGCCCTGATGCACCGGGTTCTGAACAATTATTGCATTCAGTCTGGCAGGGCAGTGCCAGGTTGCAGTAATGTGGGCGTCACCCTAGCTCAGATAACAAGGCATGGCTCCAGGTGTAGGCATCATCCACTGGGGTTGAGTTACACTCATCTGTTCCCTTGTATTCCGACCCCTTTGCCCTTTTTGGGATAAAATGTTCTATGGAAACTCCCCTTGTGTGTCTCCTATGTAAGAATAAAGAATTCCAGTGGCTCTATGTCTTTCCATGGGCCCTTACGTTCACAGAGCCATCCCCGGATTATTGAAAAGGTACTTCTGTGTGGTTGTGTGCCTTCTTTGTCATTTTCTTAAGTTATTGGAATAGTCAGATTTATGAACCACGCATGAGGTCTCCAGCTATGACAGATGGTGATAGCTTATCATCCTCACCATCTTTGTTTTACCAGATGCAAAACCAAGGTTGTACCTAGTTCTGGACCCTGGACAAGGTCACCCAGTTAAAAGGGATGTGAATTCAGCTCTACCAACTCTGATGCCTTTGCCTCTCCCCACACTACCCTTTGCAAGACAAAACTAGGTAACATATTTTTCCTTTCTTGATAATCTCATGGAAGAAGCCAATGTCAGACTAAGTTTGGTAGTTCTAGGAGGGTATTTTCCCAAGAGGGGGCTTTTCCCCAAGTCCAGGTGGGTGGAGTCTGTCCAGTCTGGCTCATACCACTGCCCAGAGCCCAAGAGCCCAGATGGCTTTCTCTGGAAAACAGAGTTCCCTTCAGAGAGGAGTGTGAGGGTGAGTTAGGAAGCTGCTTACAGGCTGGACTCCCAGAGCAGCCAGAGATACCTCTCCAGCTTGCCCCACAGGGTCAAGGTCCAGAGGAGGCCAGTAGCTCCACCCCTGCCCCCTCACCAGCGGGCTGGACCCACCTAGCCCCGCCCACTGCCTGTTGTGAGGACTGCAACCTTTGTTTAAAGTACTCACTTGTTTTCCTTGGATGAGTTCCCTGAGTCAGCACAACTCCTGCTCAAGGGCCCAGAAGGACTGGTGGGTGGTCCTGGGGGAGAAAAGGCAGGCAGCAAGCGGTGGGCACTGATGAGGCGACTGGGATGGAGACTGCCCAACTTCCCAGCTTCTGTGGTCTTGGGCAGCACAGCAGCATCTTTGGGATGGAATCACTGAAGAGGCCTCATGGAGTGGTAGCATCTGGTGGCAGCAGCAGCAACATGTAGCTGCTTCAGGCGTAGGGCATCAGGCGAGGGAGGTCCGGAGTTGAGAGTTGGCGTGGGGGTGGCAACAGCTGAGGTGTTGGCATCCAGCTGCAGTTTGGGAGATCCCTTGCTGCATACTCACAGTGGCGGTGGCAGCAGAAGAGTCCAGAAGCTGCTGTGGTGACAACAGAGGGATGTTGCCATGATCATTTCTGTCCTGCAGTGCCACAGGAGTCTGACTGCAGTGGGTGAAGTGGGCATCCAGTGCTGAGTATCGCTGTCTTGCGTCCATGATGGAGTCTGGTGGTGGCAGCAGCAACATGCAGCTTCATCCGGGAGCCGGCATGGGGCACTGGAGTCAGGCATCATGGCGGGGGGTGAAGGGCATTGACGTTGGGCCCTTGGTGGGCAGCATCATAGTCCAGCTGGGGTTTGGGAGTTTGGTTGCTGCACGGTGGCGGCAGCACCAGTAGAGTCTGGAAACGGGGCTGAGGACACAGAGGCGTCCAGTGGTGAGCATCTTCATCCTGCTGGGGTAACAGGAATCCTGCTGCAGTGGCATCTGGCGACCATGTGGGGAGTCCGGTGGCTACAGTGAAGAGCTCCAGGCTGGCGGCGGCAGCGAGGGCGCAGGGCAGTGAGCCTCAGAGTGGAAGGGCGACGAGAGGCTGGAATGGCCTCTGCAGTGGCTGTTCCAGGCCCTGGGTCTTGGTCCTGGCTGAGCGGCCTGTTCAGGAAGCAGCACGAGGGGGGTGGCAATACCCAGGCAGCTGCTGAGGACCTTAGGCTGCCCACACCTGCCTCGCCTGGCACTGGCCATGAGCCCGCCGGGTGGCTGCTCGCCCCATCCCCGATGTGGCCTCTGCAGGGGAACTAGGCCATCTGCCAGGTGGGGCAGCCTTGGGAGAGGACCCCCACCTTCCTAAGAGACATCCCACCTGGGCTGTGGGGGGAGAGAGCAGAGGAACTAGGACCTCTTCATCCTCAAAGTGCATTTCTGATTGGAAGCATTTCCTCTCAGAACTGGAACAGGACAAGGATGCCCTCTCTCACCTTCTACTCTACATAGTCCCTGATACTCTAGCCAGAGTTTAAACTATACTGCTGTTTAAACTCCACTACAGCTTAGACTACACGACAGAGCTGTAGATGAAAGAAATTAAAGGTATAGGAATAGGGGAAGAAGAACTCAAACTATCCCTATTTGCTGATGACATGATTCTACACATAGAGGATCCAAAAAAACTCCACCAGAAAACTTCTAATATTAACAAATTCAGCAATGTCACAGGATATGAAATCAATATTCATAAATCAAATGCATTTCTATCTATTAGTGATGAACCCTCTGAAAGAGAAATTAGGAAAACTATCCCATTCACAATAGCCTCAAAAATGAAATATTTGGGTATAAATTTAACAAAAGAGATGAAAGACCTATACAATGAAAACTAAAGAAAGAAATTGAAAAGACTTTCAAAGATGGCGGACCAGAGGGAAGCAGCATCTGTGTTGCTCTGTGACCCAGATCTCTCCTAGTAGGAATTCTGCATCTCTTGAGAGTGTTAGAGG
Source organism: Marmota marmota marmota (assembly GCF_001458135.2). Classification (NCBI taxonomy): domain Eukaryota; kingdom Metazoa; phylum Chordata; class Mammalia; order Rodentia; family Sciuridae; genus Marmota; species Marmota marmota. Next base: position 9,165,578 of record NW_025999891.1, on the reverse strand, counting down.
CCCCTGTACAGCTTCTCTCTACAGAAATGACCAGCGCTGTGACCTCGCACAGGACTCAGGGCCTCAGTGTCCGAGCAGGACCCAAAGCCAAAGTTGCAGTTCACTTAAGACTTGGCCAGCGCCTTAGCAGAACCACCTACCAACACATCTGCAGACCGCGAGACTCACTCCACTCCCACGCAGGTCACTCAGCTGCTACCTCCCCACAGCACAAGGCCATCGGTTCCCCTGACATCACCAGACACCTGGCTCTGGAAGCACACCCACTACATCTTGGAAAGCATTCCTTGCCATTTTGAGGTGGGCGTGGCTATCGGATCCCTCCCCTTTTGAGCAGGTACCTGATTCCAATTCCTCCCTCATGGAATTAATATTGTCAAAATGGCCACACTATCATAAACCTTATACAGATTTAATGTGATTCCAATTAAAATCCCAATAACATTCCTCATAGAAATAGAAAAAGTAATCATGAAATTCATTTGGAAAAATAGACACAGAGAAATCCTTATTGACAAAGCAATCCTTAGCAAAAAGAGTGAAGTAGGAGACATCACAATATCAAACCTTAAACTACTACAGATCTGTAGTAACAAAAACGGCATGCTATTGGCACCAAAATACACATGTAGACCAATGGTACAAAATAGAAGATACAGAGAAAAACCCACATAAATGTAGTTATCTCATTCTTGACAAAGGTGCCGAAAACGTACATTAGCTAAACGATAGCCTCTTCAACAATGGTGCTGGGGAAACTGTAAATCCATATGTAGCAGACTGAAATTAAACCACGATCTCTCACCTTGCACAAACACTCAAAGTAGATCAAGGACCTAGGAATTAGACCAGAGACCCTGTACTTAAGAAATAAAATCAAGAATTAATAATGGGATGGATTCAAACTTAAAAGCTTCTTCTCAGCAAAGGAAACAATAATATGAAGAGAGAGCTCACAGAGTGGGAGAACATCTTTACTACACGCACATTAGATAAAACACTAATTTCCAGGATATATAAAAAACTCAAAAACTTCAACATCCAAAGAATAAATACCCCAATCAATAAATGGGCTAAGGAAATGGGCAGACACTTCACAGAAGAAGATACACAGTCGATCAACAAATATATGAAAATATGTTCAACTTCACCAGAAATTAGAGAAATGCAAATCAAAACTACTCTAAGACCATCTTACTCCAGCCAGAATGGCAGTCAACCAGAATACAAGCAACAATAAGTGTTGGTGAGGATGTGGGGGGGGAAGGTATACTCATACATTGCTAGTGGCATTGCAAATTGGTGCAACCACTCTGGAAAGCAGTATGGAGCTTCCTCAAAAAACATGGAATGGAACCTCCATTTGACCCAGAAATTCCACTCCTCAATCTATACCCAAAAGACTTAAAATCAGCATACTAGAGTGATGCAGCCACATCAATGTTTATAGCAGCTCAAGTCACAGTAGGTAAACTGTGGAACCAACCTAGAAGTCCTTCAAGAGCTAAATCGATAAAGAAAATGTGGTATATGGGCACAATGGAATCAGCTTTAAAAGAGAATACAATTATGACACTTGCAGGTAAGTGGATAGAGTTGGAGAATATTATGTAAATGAAAAAAGCTAATCCTCAAAAACAACAGGCTGAATGTTCTCCCTGATAAGTGGATGCTGATCCATAATGAGGGGGGCAAGGGAAGAATGGAGGAACTTGGGGCAAAGGGGAAGGATAGGAGGGACGGGCATGGGGTAGGAAAGAGGGTGGAATGAGAGGGATATCATTACCCTAGGTACATGCAGAACTGCACATATGGTGCAACTCTACATCGTGTTCTACCAGAGAAATGAAAAGCTGTGCTCCATTTCTGTACAATGAACCAAAGTGAATTCTGCTGTTATGTACAACTAATTAGAGCTAATTAATTTTTTTAAAGTACATTTCTGTGTCTAAGGGTGGCAGAAGACCAAGACCAAGGACAGCACGTCTTGGGGTTCCCTCTGCCATCTATGCCCTCCACCCTTGTCCCGCCCCAGGGATGCGCTTTGAGGGGGAGGACTTGTAGCCCCACCCCCCACTGCCTCTGCTCTCAGTGGCCACAGCCCAGGAGAGATGTCGCTGGGGAGGGTGGGTGTCCTCTCCAAAGGCTGCCCCGGCTGGCAGCGGGCCTACTCCCCCCGCAGAGGCCGCAACCCAGGGAGGGGCAGGGCGAACCCGGGGTGGGGCGAGCTGCCACCCGGGGGGCTCAGGGCCGGTGCCAGGCGCCGCCTGCGTGGGCAGCATAAGGTCCTCAGAGGCTGTGTGGGTACCGCCGCCTGCCGTGTCCTGCTTCCTGAGCAGGCAGGCCCTGCCAGGAGCAAGACAAGTGGCCTGGGGCAGCCACAGCACAGGGCACCCCATCCTCTGAGGCCCGCTGCCCTACGCTGTCGCTGTCGCCACAGCCAGCGCTCCACACTGTGGCCACTGGAGTCCCGACCTGGCCACCAGCAATGCTGCCAACACCTCCACTGCACTGGAAGCAGACTCCCGCCACCGCCAATGGATGAGGATGCTCCTATTTGGACGCCTATTTCCATGCAGCCACCGATTCAACTGGACTCCCCAAAGGGCCTTAGGGCGCCTAGGCTCCCTGATGAATGCCCTGCCCGCAGAGGGATGCCGCTGGTTGCTGGGAACCTCCAATGTGGAACCCTAATGTGGAACGTTGAGGGTGGCTGCTGTTCACTTCCACACTGCAACTGGACTCCTCCACAGGTGGCGCCTACACCTCCAGGCTTGGGGAGGGTGTGGGCACCCCATTTTATCTGTGCCACCTGTTCATCCTGCCAGGGGATTAATTCACTAATTGGCTTTAGGCTCTCATAACAGGATCATTTCCCCTCTAAACCTTCTTGCATTGTCTCACCCATGAGCTTTTGGGGGACACCGAGAAACTCAACCATATCGCGTCTTCATCAGATAGCTTAGCAAGATCTTCTTCATGACTTGCTGTAGCTTCTACATCAGCACTTGCTGCTTCACCCTGCACTTGTCTTATATGGAGATGGGCCGTTGCTTCGAACATCATGAACCAAATTCTGCCACCTTCAGACTTCTTCTGGAGCTTTCTCCCTTCTCTTGGCATCAGAAAAATCTAATGTTTTGGCCTTATCTGGATGCGGTTTTGGCTTAAGGGAACGTGGCTTGTTTCACCTGTTCTCCAGACTATGAAAACTTTATCCCTATCTGCTGGGAGCCATTAGCCAAGTAGGTATGACAATTTCCTTGCCAGCGTACCCCATGTTGCTGACATTTTGCAGTGACATTGAATGTAGTTGACCTTGCTCAAGGACCAGGGCGGATTAGGGTGTTCCTGGTTTAACATAATCGGGTTTAGGGCGTTCCCGGTTTAGGGCGTTCCCAGTTTAGGTTCCAGGTTTAAGGTTTAAGATTATTCCTGCTGGGAATAGGGCGTATCCTGCTGCCTAAGTTCCCCTTGAGTTCTCACGGGATTCAGAGTATATTTTGGGAGACAGAAGCCCAGTGAAGGTAAATTTGGGAGAGAACGTGGATTTGGGCAGAGAACGTGGATTTCCCCAGAACGTGTTTGTATACGGCTGGTGTGAGTTCGGGAATAAAGAGTTGCTATTTGAATCTACAAGCTGTGTGGTGGCTCGTGATTTTGTGCCCAGCCAGACTGCGGCACCTATCAGCTGTTTTGCTTTCTTATCATTCACATATGCCCTGGAGCAGCACTTTAATTTTCTTTATGAACATTTCCCTTGCATTCTCATTGGGACTAATTATTCAAGAGGCACAGCTTTTTTTTTCTTTTCTTTCTTTCTTTTTTTAATAGTTTTAGATCAACAGCATGCCTTTCTTTGTTTAGTTGTTTTTTTTTTTTTTGTAGTGCTATGGATTGAACTCAGTGCCTCATACATTCTAGGCAAGCACTCTGCCACTGAGCTACAGCCCAGCCCAAGGCACAGCTTTCTATTTGGAATGCAAAACTTGGAACTCTTCCTTTTATTCCAACTGTTCAGTCCATTACAGAGTAATTAACTGGTCTAACTTCAATATTGTTTCTTAGGGAATGAGAAGAAGGTGAGTCATGATCTGTGGAGCAATAAGAAGACACATATTAAGTTTGCTGTCTTATATGAACAGGGTTTGTAGTGTCACATGACATCTAACCTAGTTAACGTCACAGAACACAGTAGGGGATAAAATGCCCTGAAATCCTCACCACCCTTTAGGCAGTCATCTCGGCTCCATGCACAGGGGCCCCACAGGACCCCTGTGCTCTAAGGGGGCTCTCCATCTTCAGCTACTCAGTGCTGGGGGTGGCACAGCCTGGTGAATGGATTGAGCACTATTGTGTCAACATAAATGTTTGTTACTAAAATACTTACAATGCCATCCCAGACATTTAAAAAAAACCACCATCACAAAAAATAAAATAGACGGTTTTAGTGGGAGGAGGCGGATAGCTGTGGTGGGGCATCTGACACAATGCGCAGGTGCTCACACGTGGGAGGTGCCCTCAAGGACTTTAGAACTAGGGCAGCGAGAAAACATTCTAGGAGAAGTGGAGGCTTCTGGTCTAATCGTTACTTGACCCCCTGCCTCTGGCATTTGTGTGTGTGTGAATTTTATGTAGCTGCCAGGGAAGATGGCTGACTTTGAAAGAATGGGATGGCAGCTTGGGTCACCACCTGTACCAACTGGAAAATAATGATGTAAAGGGCCTCTCCTTCAGCTGGAACCTCCCAAGGCCCCCTGCATGGGGAGCTTCCCAGAGAGTGTCCAAGCAGGTCACATGCAGCAGAGCAAAGGGGGCAAAACTGTGAGGCACATGTGTGGGTAGGATTCTCCCCTCACTTTCTGTCCAGTCTCTATACAAAAAAGCATGGGCAATCCAGGCTGGGATTGGCTGTGCTGGAAAGGGATCCTCACAGGGCCTGGCTCTGAGGCTCCAGCCACGCCTCTCTTCCTTGGGTACCCAGAATCCCACCACAGCTCGCTTTGTTCCTTCTACAGAGTAAGCCCCAGACCTCTGTCCTCTGCTGGGAAACAACAGGGTAGACCCTGAGGTCTGCCCAGCCATCCTCTACAACAGCCCCCCAAGTGACCACTCTGGAGATAGCAGCCCTCCCTCTTGGCCCAAAGACCACTCACTTCTTGTCTTGAAGGTACTCCTCCTCAACATATGGCTGGAGGCGTCCATACCTAGAGAATACCAGGAGGCTGTGACCTCTAATATCCTGTGTCCCTCATCTGTCGAGATGCCTGGTGGACTTGAGTAACTTACTGACAATAACGGGAGCTCAGGAGGGCTGGGAGAGTTTGTCTGCACGGATTCCTAAATAATAGGCCAAGTGCCTGCCAAAGGTAGGTGCTTCATATCTATTTGAGCCATGAATGAACCCACCCACCTGCTGCCTGGCTACCTCAGGGCCAGGACCCTCTCAGTTGACCCCAGGGGTCCCTGTTCTGTCTACAGGCAGGTTGGAACCCTCCCAGATGCAACCCACAGACTCCTTCCCAAATGTGGAAACTGCTTTTCCTGAGGCCTCAGAAGAGTGAGGTCTGAGGCAGAGAACTTCCTCTCAGGGAGGGGACAGGCCCCCAGGGAAAGGCCAGAGCCATCGCCAGCCTGTGTCCCAGGACCACTCTGAGGCAAACACTCCTAGGGCTCATCCTACTTGGATTTCTAAACACCCAGGCAGAGTTCTCCTCTGAAAAACCCTACTTTCCTCAGAGCTGACGGAGGTTCAGAGTGATGCCCGGCATTCCCAACACCAGGCCAGGAGATGGCCATGGGCCAGGGCTTGGAGGTCATACACACCTTTTACCCAGCAGCTCCAGAGCCTTCTGGGTACTGGCCAAATCTTGGTACAAATACAAAACCCCATGGACATAGGGGGTGTTCCCCTGCTGCAGGGCAGGCACCAGGCCGTCCTCGAGCTCCCAGAGAAGTACTGTGAGGGTTTCCACAAGACAGGACACATCCACTGATGAGCCTTGGTCATCTTCTCCCTAGGATGGGCAATCAAAGAGGGACATTTCAACAGGAAAACGGTAGCCATTTGCAAAAGGAATCACTGCCATACGTCAGGGGAAATCAAAATATTTTCCCTCCATATTCTCAGGAGACATCACACACACACACACACACACACACACACACACACACACACACACACAAACCTGGTGAGATCTGGCACTTTTGAAAGGGGAATCTGAATGTGGGTTAAACTATGGACACCTGTGGTGCCCTGTCCTGTCTCACTTCTGGTCTCCTTGGGAAAAATTGCCAGAGTCGTTGGGACACAGCGCTGACCCAGCACCTCCACACTCAGGAAAAGCCCTGAGGCTTAAGCACCCACAGATCTGTAGACAACAAGAACTCATGGCTCTGGGCTTGCTGTCTCAGACTGGGACTGTTTGTGGACTGTGAGTGCCTAGCTACCAGGGTTCCAAGTTCTGTGAGTTCCATGGCCAAGGAAGTGAGGTCACTGTCTCAGGAAGTCCTTTGCTGAGTCCCTTTCTTACACAAGATGGTTCCAATGGCCCACTGGGCTGCAGTCTTCCCATGACATAGGCACAGGTGGACCCAGTTACACCGACACACCCTGGATCAGGCCCTCAGACAGGCCCGGGTGTAGCCAGCTCCCTTGGTTTGGGGAGACAGAGCTTGGTTGAGACCCTTCCCCTTCTTGTGGGTATGTGTGTGGCCCTGAGGAAGTCATTGTGCCTTGCAGGGCCTCCATAGCTTCTCAACATGTTCCCAGGGGTCATTCTAGCATCTGCTTTAGAGGTTGTCATCAGGGACATGTGCCCACACATACATGGACTCCCTGAGAAACCCTAATCCAGGAGTCATGCGTCTCTAATGCACAAATATACAGATAACATGACATAGCAAGTTAAGGGACAAAGGATGACATCCAACTTTACCATGACCTGAGTCCCACAGTGACAGAGGGAAAGTCAGCTCCTCTCTTGGCCATGGTCCCCACTCTGCACCACTGGAGGGTTATTTTCAGAGATAGCCTCCCCTTTGCCATAGAATTCTAATTCCTGTGCGAAATCAAATTGCCCCAATGTCTCTTCCGATCGTATGATGGGGTACACTACAGGGGATTTCAAACACCACAGCATCCTGTGCCCAAAGCCTGTAGCTCCCTCCTCTCTCAGTGGATCCACATCAGCATCTGGTTTCTAAGAAACAGAAATCAACAAGCCTCATGGGGTATCACTTCCAAGTTTGAGTCACGGGAAGTCTAACTTAGTCTGGCTCCACAGGCCCACAGCAGAGGGCACTGCTGAAATTCCAGAGGTTTGTGGGGAAAGTTGGTGGGGCAGCAGGCAGAGACCTGAGGACCCCATGAAATGGCAAGGAGCTGGCATTTCTGTGCCTCCGTTTCTACACGCCTCCCATAGGTGAAAATGCTAGGGCTAAAAAATTCACTGATGCACAAAACATATAAGAAGCAAGGATGGTGTGGAATGGCCAAGAATTTGTTCCATAGCATGGCCACGACCACGGAAACGGACTTCTCTATCTCCATGTCTTTAGGGAAAGGCAAAGCCACTTCCTTTTGTTTTGTGTGCAGTTTAAAGCAACAGTTTCGTCCTATTCTTCCAACTAAATTTTGGAGGCAAGATCCCAGTAGTATGAACAAAGAAGCATCTCAGAGGCAATAGTACTCAATAGCTGAGGCTACTGGAGCAGAGAGAAAGACAGACAATTCAGCTTTGAGGTCTGGAAAGGGAATAGGAGACCAGTCCCTGCAGGGGACACTCACAAACCTAATGCATGTTCACTGAGCGCCCTGTGCTCACTGTTGAATGGAACATGAGGAGCTGATGTCTTTCCATCTCCTAAGGAACTTCCAGATTTAGCTAGCCATCCCAGGAGACTCAGGACCATCATCCTTGTGCACACAGAGCTAAGTGGCTGCTCATTACCTTCCCACCAAAGGTGAGAGGCAGGTGATGCTAAGTTCTTTGAACTGATACTGAATTTAAAAATATTTTAATTGTATATGCTCTCCTGAAAATACCAGTAAATTCATCAGCTTCAAATTACTATAAGAAAGAACTAAAGGGGAGAAGATATGTTAAGCAAAGTAAAGATGTGACAAGAATTCAACTTCCAAATGACCTAAATGCACTTGCAGCTTCTGTGCTATTTCCTGTTGCTTATAATACATAGCAGGTTTCATATGTGCTGATGGTGCCTTACAGGCTCCTGGCCTAACAGGAGAGGCTTTCCTCACACTAGAGCAGCTTCAACAAGCATCTGGATTTACACAGCTGCAAATTTTGAAAAGTAACACTAAATGATATCTCTCAAGATAAAGATGTCTGCTCAAAAACAAATATTAAAACTAGATAAAATTCTACTAGAATACAAAAATGTAGAAACTACGATGACATAACAAAATATTTATTAAACTCTAAGCATGTTATTTATTGACCCCCAAACAAATATTCCTATAGCATTTCTAAAAGACATCATCCTTATTCTTCCTTGAATTGCTTCTATCCATCAGAAAGATGTCATGTTCTTAAGGCTGGTTGATTTATTCCCTTCAAATGTGAATAAAAACCCAAATCTCAAAATTCCACAAAACCATTTATAAGAAGGGAAAATGTCCTTCATCCAATTCACAATGCAGCTGAAAAAAATCCCAATAAAACCAGAAACAGCCTATGAGAAGGTTTCATAAGAATTGCAATTAGCTATAGAATGATATACAGAAACCAGTTTTTTAAACACTTGAAAGTGCTCCTCAGCCACATCAGAAGCAACTAAGATATTTATTTACCACCTATTAACTCAATTTCCACAAGGAAAAAAAAATCAAAGGTACACTCATACATTGCTGGTGGGACTGCAAATTGGTGCAGCCAATTTGGAAAGCAGTATGGAGATTCCTTGGAAAGCTGGGAATGGAACCACCATTTGACCCAGCTATTCTCCTTCTTGGATTATACCCAAAAGACCTAAGAAGAGCATACTACAGGGACACAGCCACATCAATGTTTACAGCAGCACAATTCACAATAGCTAGAATGTGGAACCAACCTAGATACCCTTTAATAGATGAATGGATTAAAAAATGTGGCATTTATACACAATGAAATATTACTCAGCACTAAAAAATAACAAGATCATGGCATTTGCAGGGAAATGGATGGCAAAGAAGGCCCAGTGTGAGAAGGTGGCTGTAGGCAGAGCAGGACAGCCATTGCCAAGGAAGAAATGCTCATCCATGGGGAATACGGGTAGGCCACAGAAATGAAAGTTTCCTTTGCCTTCACATCAATACGGGGACCTCTGAGGCTGCCACCACTTCTGGAACTGGCCTGTCCAGTCACCACTGAGGACCTCAACTGGGAGAAACAGAAAGCTCTGCAGCACATCCACTGCCTTCTGATGGGTGAGTCCCAGGCCATCTGGGACAGCTATACCATGCCCCCCAACCCCAGCCCATGTGTGGGCCCCTCTACCTGGGGAGGGGCCAAGCCTCTGGCATCAGTGGGCCTTAGCCAGACCTTGCCTTACCACCCCAGCACTGCCTCCCCGCCCAAAGTGGGTGGGCGCTGCTCTCTCCTCCCAGAGACACCCTCCTACCTCCAAACTTTGTGTCCCCCTCTTCCACAGCCTGCCAACTGTTCCTTGGCCCTTCCTCCCAGGCCCTCTCCCAGCACCTTGGCAGGCTTGGCTCTGCAGCCAGGGGCTCCCTTGGGGGCCACCCTCATGAACACCATTATGACTTCACAGTCCCCCTTCCCCCACATCTGGGGCCTCCATCTGACTCCAGTAGGAACTTCCTACTCTCTCACCAGGGCCCAAAGCCCAACAGTACTCACAGGGCCTCAGCAGTAGACAGCTCCAGTCTGCCACCTTTTTTTTTAAATTTTTACTTATTTTTTTTAGTCATACATGACAGTAGAATGCAATTTGATGTATAATACATACATGGAATGCACATACATCAATCATATTGTCTATTCTATTCTGCTGCCCTTCCTATCCTCCCTACTCCTCCCCTCCTCTCCTATCCTTTCTCTCTATCCAATCTAATGTGACACTTTTTTTTCTTTTTCTCATTACAACATCATATATGTATTCTGTATAACAATGAGGTTCTCCTTCCATCTTCTGTGCAACTCCCCTTCTCCCTCTTTTTCCCTCCCACCTCTCTTCCCTATTTAGTGGTAGTCTTCTTCTCATGCTCTTCCTCCCTATCCCATTTTGAGTCACCCCCCTTATATCAGAGAAGACATTCAGCATTTGTTTTTTAAGGATTGGCTAACTTCACTACCATAATCTGCTCTAATGCCATCCATTTGCCTGCAAATGCCATGATTTTATTTTTTTTTTAGTGCTGAGCAATATTCCATTGAGTGTACCTTTTTCCCCCGCATCCTCGCCAGCACTCATTGTTGTTTGACTTCATAATGGCTGCCATCCCTGGGGATGAAGAGTACCCTGGGGCAGCTTGCTGTTGGGTGGGCCTGGAGCCCTCCTCTCCAGGGTTTGGAGACCTCTAGTGGAGCTATAGGAGCTCTGATGGCCTTTCTCTTGGAGCAGGAGCTCATACAGAAGGCCCAGGATATCTCAGCTCTGACTTGGGAACTCTGGGTGCGGAAGATTCCCTGCCTGGGCACAAAGGAAGGCAGGTGGCTATGGGCCACCAGGAGCCTAAAGTCATATTGTGCTCCTCCAGTGATATGGGCTCCCCCTCTGATGTTCTCTATATGCAGGGCCTTCCACTTGCTCATCCACCCTTGGCCACTGTCTCCAAGGGCACTGAGCACAGTCTTCCCTGGGCAAGGCTCTCGGGTATACCATGGTGCTACAAGCTGGCAAGCAGTGGCTCTCTGCTCCTATGCCATACAAGGCATCTGTTTGCCGAGTGGGTGGTCTAGGCTGCAGGAGTTAGTGAAAGGTGCAGCTGACAGCATCATCTTCTTAGGAGACCAGGCATGTGGAGGATGGAGGTAATGTCCAGGTCTCCCAGGACCTGGGACCAGCAGCAAGGAGGCACTTTGCTCAACTGCTGATGTGCAGTTCCAGGATGGCAGCAGGACAACCTGGGAGTTGTGCCACGGGGCTGGCCAGAGTGGCCAACCACTGTAGGTAAGGTCAGGGGACTCTGTGACTGGACTTCATTCGGGACACTTCTGGCAGATCTGTGCCCGCCAGGGCCGGGGCAGGGTTGAGGGACAAAGCTTACCCTGAGAAGTACCCATGGCAGCGGTAAGGGTTAGGGAAGACGATGGGATTCAGGGATTCCAGAGCTGAGCACAAAGGGTCCTTCTTCTGCTGCCAGCGCGGCTTGAGGCGAAAGGGCAATGTCAGACCCGTGGCCAGGACCCAACTTTTAAAGGTTTGAGTAGATAACGCGGGCACGTGCAGAAAACCGTCAACACAGGGTTGCGTCACAAAGGGATGCACGCACATGCAATGTCTGTGTGCGCACCCCACCCCCCATGCAGGCGGGATAGGCCCTTGAACTGTGAACTTGGTGTGTACCTGGGTCCTGGGGCGACTGTGAAGCCCTGGCACTGGGGCTGCAGAGCTAAATCCCGCTGGTCCACCAGCTGACCCAGTGAGGTTGCCCAATCATCTGGGAAGGGTTGTAGACATTGGGTTTGAGGGTCAGCAGCTATGGCAGTGGCAGGGATCCCTCCTGTCGAGCTGGTGCAGCACCCCCTCATCCCCGCTGCGCTCCTCTCCAGAGGCGTCATAATAGCTGCACAAGTGGGCTGGAGTCCAGTGGACGTGGGGGGCGAGGACAGTGGAGGGCTGAGCAGCCTCTGGCTGGCAAGTAGAGGGCTGGTCTTGGGGCCCGGAGCAGTTGGGGACTAGGGTACACATGCAGTGTTCAACTGGCGGTACCTGCACCTCCAGTACAGGGACATGCTGCCCATGCCTCCTGGCGGTGGTGGTGGGGGAGGGTGTGGTAATCTCTGACAAAGTGGGCTGTGGCTTGGGCCACAATAAGAGCACCCCAGGTGCCACCAAGGGTGGAGAAGGGCAGAGGGCGGGAGCCGGGAACGGCAGGGCTGGGGGCAGAGGGGAGTCACCCCCAGGCCTCTGAAGGGGGAAGCGATGACAGGTGATAGGCTGTGGGCCAGCACAGGACTGGTCCTGCAGGTGTGCAGCTGTGAGTCTTGCCAAGATCTCGCTCACTGGGCCTGGCACGCGACACTTTGTCCTCCCCTGTCGCAGTGAGAGTGTGAGCTAGCATTTGTGTCTAGTCTTGCTCAGGTGGGGGCAGGCGGTGGAGAGTTTGACCACTAGGAGCTCCTGCAATGGCAGGAATCCCTCCGCCCGGGCCCTCCCCAGAGCTGTCTGAGGGCTGTCTGCTGTCCCTCAGGGGCCTGGCCAGACACAAGGGGGACTACTGGGGAGCAAGTTTCCCCGCTGAGCAGCTTCTGCAGGTGGTGGCAGCTTTGGGATCCAGGCCTGTGTGTCTTCCTGCACTTCCTCTGGGAACACTGGAGGGGACAGTCACTAAAAATCCAGCGTCTCCCTGGCTTCAGCAGGGCAGGCTGGGAGGGACAAGTACCCTGTGTACACAGTGTTTTCTCTCCATATGGAAGCCAGAAAATCCCATGTTTGGGCTGCTTTCTTTGAATTTTGGTCTTTTTTTTTTTTTTGACCTTTAAACTTTCCTTTTTATCTAAAAAAGTCATGTGTAAATATATATATATATATATATATATAATTCAAAGCCAAGCACAAAGTTTAGCACAGCGTTGGGTAAACATAAAATATATGTCATCAGACACAACACAGACTCATTTTTATATACAGTCTTATTTCCGTGCAAACAAGCTTGATATTCACTTTCATATATCAAAGTACAAATCTGAGTCAAAGCCTTGAAAAAGACATAATTCATCGACATTTTGCATTAGTACCCCAGAGAAGGGGGGAGGGGGGAACCAGAGCGCTCACCCTGAGCCCACTACCCGCATGTAAACTGGCGGAGAGTGCAAGGACCCAGAACTGTCCCTGCCACTCACACCGTGGGTCCTGGCCATCTCCTAGCACCTTTTTCTATGTGAGATTAACAGGGATTCAGGATGAGATTCAGAATGCTGAGGGTTTGCTCCCAACCACGTTCAGGACTTCCACCAGGCTGCCACACCTGACAATTTCTATGGGAGAGCGACACCTTTTCCCCGTCTCAAGTCTTTCTTGAGAAGAACAAACAAGTCCTCAGAGGCTGCTGGGGGCCCCCCCGACCTGGGTGTCCTCTCCCCTGGAGCACAGATGAGCCCCCCACCCGCAGGTCAGGAAGGAGGGACAGTGAGCAGCTGGTACAGACGCCTCCACACCAGAGGGGCAGAAGCCATGGAAACCCCATTCCTCTGCTAGACTGGCCCTTGGCCACCGCACCATATAACACAGCACAGCAGCAAACGTGAGGCTGTGCGGTCCCCCAAGACAACCTGGCCAGCACCTCCTGATACTGCCTGTCAGCGGGCGCCTTGGAACAGCCCTCGAGCTCAGGAAAACCCTGCTGGGCGCCAGGACAGGGCTCCACTGCGTCCCTCTAAGGACAGTTTCACGTGCTCTGGATTCAGGCTGAGCAGCAGACAATCACCAGGCCTGCAGCACAGGTCACCGCCATGACACTCTTAACCTCCAGAAAGAGCAGCTCCGAGAGCTGTGAGAGCCCTGAGACGGCCTGAACTCTGAGCGGCCACTGCCGCCTTCACTAAAGACCAGAACCATCTGCCTCAGATTCAACCCGACAGCCACAGGGGAAGGCTGTGGTCAGGAGCTGTGGTCAGGAGCTGTGGTCAGGAGCTGTGGTCAGGAGCTGTGGTCAGGAGCTGCGGGAGTCTGCAGGCTCAGCAGAGCGCAGGCGCACTGACCACAGAGCTGCTGCCCACCTGTCTGGCTGCAGGGTGCTGACTGAGCACCACCCGCTCAGCTGAGCCTGAGCCAGAATTTCTGCTGAGGAAGAAAAATACGGGCTGGGAGGCAGGGGAATGGGGGGGTGGTGAGGGGCCCGATCCTGCATCCTGCAGCCCAACCCAGTCTCTGGACTCTCTGACCAGGAAAGTATACCTTGAATAAAACCAGACACAACTCACCCTGTCGTTAACAACTAACACTGCCACCTTCAGAAAGCAGAATGACAGTTTCTTTCAGGAAGGGAGTCCCACCCCATAGCTTAGCTGAGCAGTTAGAAAAGTTTTTCCCTCATCCATTCTTCTTTCAAAAAAGACATGTTACCTCTGAACTCATCCTGCAGCTAAGGGAACTAAAGGACTAATCTCTGTCTGTGATTAGAAGACAGAAAATGGAAGCCAGAAAATCCAGATTGGATAATTTTTTTCTGCACCTGTTCTGAAGGTCAGGATAATGGGCTGAAGTTCTTTGTATTTTGAAAAATGAATTGTGTGGTAGGTAGGATCCCAGAAACTTGGCTCATAGTGTGATTGTTACCTCCTGTCGCGAGGGGGCAAAATTGTGACATATGCAGTCAAGAGGAGAAATGAAGAATGTCCATACGCTTCTGCCCCTTTCAATGCTTTATTCACTCAAATTACTCAATATAATTTCACTCTGTAGGTTCTTAATCAAGAAAACGACAATCCTTAATGCTAGGCACTGCGATAGACATAATCCATTCACAGTAAACAAATCTAGATTAATTAATTCACAGCAAACAATTCTAGATTAATTCTAAGCACTGCAAAACACAATTATGACAGGCTTATGACAGACATTCCCTCTCCATGCTAAGTTCAAAAGTCTCAAGCCTTAGGATTTATGTCCAGCAGATGCAAACTCACTTAGACCGCGGTGACCAGGTCCAGAACCAAGGCAGGCTTTTCCTGGTGTGGAGTCGAAGACTGGTTGAGCAGAGCGTCATAGGGAGAAGCTGCGACTCTCACCAAGGTCCAGGTAGAGTTTGAGAGCAGTGAGGATCACGCAGAGAATCAAGAAATGATGACAAGTGCTGGGATGTCAGTCCAGGTCTTCATCAGGCTCTCTAGCTCAAGTGCATCCTTGTTTCGGCTGGCTGAATCCCTATGTATCCGTTCTATTATTTATACTGAGTTTGGGGGCTTTTGACCCTACTTTCAGTCTTGATCAGCTACCACCAGATTTCTCCATGACATCATTTACTCTGGGGTCAGAAACATCTGGTCTGGTGGGCTCTATCCTGATCTTCTTGCCTTTCCCTCGGGACAGCCTGCCAGAGGCTTCACTCTGTTTATCAGGGTGAGGGGAAGTAACTTGTTTGAGGCCATACTGGAGGGCTCTGTGGGTGTGCCTGGTGAGACTGCAGGTTTCAAACTGGAGTTTTTAAAATGGAGTTGCTTAGGCTCAGGCCTAAGTCAATCCTAATACCTCCAAAAGATTTCATGTGTATCAACTGCAAGGAAATCTATCACCTTGGCATTCAGATGTATTGATTGGGGTTTGGATTTTAATAGATTACTGCATTTGTATTTTCTATTTCTTTTCTTTCTCCTTCTCCTCCCCCCTTCCTCTTCCTCTTTCTTCTTCTTTTCTTTGGTACCAGGAATTATACTTGGGGGCACTTAACCACTGAGCCACATCCCCAGCCCTTTTTATTTCTTATTTTTATTCAGAGCCTTGCTAAGTTGTTTAGGGTCTTGTTAAGTTGCTGAGGCTGGCTTTTGGATTTGCAATGTTCTGCCTCAGCCTCCCAAGTCCCTGGGATTACAGGCATGTGCTACTACACCCAGATCTATTTCTTCTTTGATAATCAATGGTCTC
Organism: Marmota marmota marmota; assembly: GCF_001458135.2. NCBI lineage: Eukaryota > Metazoa > Chordata > Mammalia > Rodentia > Sciuridae > Marmota > Marmota marmota. The sequence goes on along the minus strand of NW_025999891.1, from coordinate 9,149,807 downwards.
TACCACTTACATCTTCAACTTTCTTGATGAAAAAGCCTACACCTAAATCAGTTTCTCTGGGGCTGGGGTTATAGTTCAACGGAGGAGCATTTGCCTAGCATGCATGGTGCCCTCATTCCAATCCTAGTGCCCAAAAAAAAAAAAAAATCAAGTTCCTTCTCTGCTTTTTCTTTTTTCCCTGATCTTCACCTCTCAAGTCCTCACTGCCTCAATTGCTCCTTGATGCTTTTAAACAGATTAAATTTTGCCTACTTTTCTATATATTTTTTCTCTTGGAAAAAATATATAGAGACACCCTCATTGTTATACCAAATTACATATAAGAGGAAATGAGGGGAAAGGGAAAAAAAACAAGGGGGAGAAATGAATTACAGTAGATGGGGTAGAGAGAGGTGATGGGAAGGGAGGGGAGGGGGATAGTAGAGGATAGGAAAGGCAACAGAATACAACAGACACTAGTATGGCAGTATGTAAAAACGTGGATGTGTAACCGATATGATTCTGCAATCTGTATACAGGGTAAAAATGGGAGTTCATAACCCACTTGAATCAAATGTATGAAATATGATATGTCAAGAGCTTTGTAATGTTTTGAACAACCAATAATAAAAATAAATAAATAAATAAATAAATTTGAATTCTTTTTATTGGTTCTTTTTAGCTGTAAATGACAGTAGAATCCAGTTTTGATTCATACGCATGCATTTCCTATTCAAAAATAATTTTTGTAAATTATAATTGTAAATAAAATAATATATATCAATAATTATCTTTCAAAATGATTTTTTTAAACCAGGGATTGAACCTAGAGGCACTTAAAAACTGAGCCACATCCTCACCTCCCCACTTTTTATTTCATTTTTTTTTTAAATTTTGAGACAGGATCTTGTTAAGCTGCTTAGGGTCTCACTAAGTTGATGAAGCTGATTTGGAACTTGTGATCCTCCTGCCCCAGCTTCCTGAGGTGTACACCACTACGTCTGGGTAAAACTGAAATTTTAACAAAGACATATAAAGTCATAGCTCAGACACTTGGAGATGTAAAGAGTAAAACAGCAACTATCTTTTCATTTGTGTGTGTGTGTGTGTCTGTGTGTATGCGCGCGCGCACGCGTCTTTCCAGGCATGTGCACATGCATCCTGGATTCTAAGCATCTGGAATAAAAGTTATCATATTGGTACTGTTGTTTGGCCTTGATAAATTTATAAAGAATAGAAAAGAGGCTAAAGCCATGAAGAGAATCAAATATCCCAATTGCCAAACTCACATTATTTTTAATTCATTGAGATTTTATTTTGAAGAGTAAAGACAAAAATTGTGGAAAGAAATCTATTTTCTCCTATATTTAATAAAATGTAGAATGTGTTTAAAATTTTGGAGTCATCAAGTATTGATTTTTTGCATGTTTTTTTCTGAAAAATTATATGATGGCAAGATCCATCATCATTCATTTTAAAGAATGAATTGAGTGGCATCAGGAAAAAGGATCCAAAATATTTCTCTCTCTCTCTCTCTCTCTCTCTCTCTCTCTCTCTCTCTCTTTTAAGTGGAAGATTCAGCTTTATTTAACCAAAAAAAGTCACTACTTTATACACAATTGATTGTTAGTGTTATTTAATCCGATCTGTTCCTGCTCCACACACGACTTTTGTTCCTTTCTTAGTACCAATTTCTTTTGTAATTTTATACTTCTGAAAACAATATGCTAGTACATTTGATACCTCTCATTAAAATTTTTAATAACTGATTATGGGACTGATTTTTGATAAATATGCTTGCTAATCAATTTTTGAACTATTTTGAATAAGTATGGAGATCATAAAAAGTCAACAGAGTTCAAGAAGAGCAAGTCATACAAAATTAACAATTTTGTCCTGATGAAAGGTTTAATTTTGACAAAGGAAAGTAATAATCATTAGTTGCCATCTTGATTCAGTGCATTTGATAACATTTTCTGCTGGATAATCCTTAATACCACAGGTACAGGTATTTATTCAATGATCACGCCCTCAAAAAATAAAGAGCAAAAGCTACGGTGCTGCCTGTAGCAGGCATTAGTGTCCAGTCGCCAGGCTTGTGTTCAACCTTGCCCTGTTATACATTTTTATCAACTATGTAGATAAACACAAAGAAAGTGTGCTTGAACAACTTGTGATTAATAGATCAAAAATGCTAGAAAAAAATAGTCTAAAACTAGAAATCACAAGGAAATATATTTAAAGGTGAAATATTAAAAACTCTATACTAAAAACTGTAAAGTCTTATGAAATGCAGGGATCTATATTAATGTAGTTTTTTGACAATTAATTCAATTTTACTGTACAATGTGTCATCAAAATAATCAACAGTGATAAAATAACAAAAATATAAATTAAGTTTAGGAAAAATTCAAAGTACAGTACCAAGGACAACTGGTAATGGTCCAAATGACAGATAACCTGTGGAGTTCCATGATCAATTGAGTGCACCTGTCTTAAAAGATAAATTGATAGAATTTCCTAATCCACTTGAAAGCAGTTGAATTTGTCAATAGGATCCAGGATTGAACTAGTACTTTGACTCTAGAGATGATTAAGAAAACACACCTTTGTTTTTAGATACTATAAAGACTACTACTGAAAATGAAATTGAGTTTTTAAAACCATAAAACATCAGATTTGGTAAAAACCAGAATATATTGCTTGCCTTCCCTTCCCTCTTTCTTTCCATTTATCCCTTGTATAAATTTTTACTGTGTTTACTATTATGTACTATTGTATCAGCATTTGACATACAAAAATCAATTTAAAAGTCACTCTCCTTATGTACTTAAAATCTCAACTATACTTCACATGGAACTGGTACTTAAGTAATGCTTCACTTTCTTGCCTATAAGCAACTTCTTTCAGCTTTGCCATAAATGCTCAGCTGCAAACACACACAAACATACATATACATTTCTCCTTATATGTAATTTCTTCATATAAGTGATGTGAGAATTTAAGCAGGTTTTGTTGGTGAAGTCAAAGTCATAATGGTTTATAGAAAAATAATTACTTTCTTAGCTGTTTTTTTCCTCCTGATTCTATACTGAGCTTTAGTATCCTAAAACTCTTCACACAGTAGTGCTCAATAAATACCTGCAGATATCATTGTTTTATTTAGCCTGCTTTCATGGAAATAGTTTTCCTAGTCACATATAATGAAAATACACTGACTTGTTTCAATTTGTACTGTTTCATCTGTGACCTTAGATTACTTGGCTTTCATTCATTTTTTTCAACAGAAAAGTATGTAATGCCTATTATATGCTGTGAATTGCACTGGATTCTGATGATTAAATGATCAAAAATGGTATAGTCCCTGTATCTAAAGAGCATGCAGACTAATGGGGTGTATAAAAACAAATGTACATTACAATTCCAAATACGTGCTACAATGCAAAGAATATTAAAAATTACGTAGATGAGCAGTGAGTGTTCTAGGTAGATGTAACTTGAGATTTCAGTTTTAGGTTAAGATAGAACTAGAAAATTTAGATTAAATCTGTTGCTGAAAAAACTTTAAAAAGCTGAATATTATATAAAACCAGCATTCTTTTAAAACATAAAACTGCTACAAGGAAGCAAGGTATAATTGTGATAAAATAGAAGGTAGAAAGATTCCAACGGGTATACCAAAAGATTCCAACGGGTATACCTAGCAATCAAAGCTGGTTTTACTTGGAAGAAGATGTGAATTCGGACTTTGGCAACCCTTGGAAGCTCATAAAATTGAGTTTTTAAAGCCTAAGTTTTTGAAAAGGTGGAGCTCTGACAAATCACTCCTGACTTTACACTGGGAATATGAATAGCCACGCCCTGAAGACAAGTTGAACTGTGAATAAAACAGCCCTTGGATGAACACTCAATTGAGCTCTACTATCCCAGGACTTGGCCTTGTATTGAGGAGGTTCTGAAGCATTCCCTAGCACAAACAAAAACCTACTCTGAGACAGAAGCCATCTTCTTAAGCCTCAGAGAGTGCTTTCAAATGCAAAATACCCATTATAGAGTAGATGATAACCAGGTTTCCAAGGAAGCAAGGTATTAACACTACAACCAAGAGGAGCCACAGAAGCACATTCACTCAAAAGGCCCAGAGATAATGAGCAAACATGGACTATTAATCAACTATGCTTACTATGTCCCATGAAATAAAAATCAAGAAATAAAACTTGGACTGTAAAATTTCAAAAAGGACCCCAAACTTTTAAAATGAAGTGGCAAGTCTGAAAGACACACAGAGAGAAATTCTGTAAGTAAAAACCAATGACTCAAACCAAGAAATACATTAACAGAAGACTGAGGAGAACCAGTTGGCTAAAAATAAGACTAGAAGAACATAGCAAGAAAAGAGAAAAAGGTCGGGCAAAAACAGCGGAGAGTGTGAGAGAATCACAGATACAGTGTGAAAGTTTGCTTGGCACCACGTAGAAAAGTGGAAGACAATGGCAGAGTGGCAATGTGTGTGTGGGCAGGTGGGGACAGAAACAAAGGGAAAATAAGAAAAGAGATTTCTAAAACAAGAATGAAACCAATCTACTGTTTGAATTATCCCAAGAAATTCAAAGCATCATAAATAAACTTCAAAAAATCCAATCTAGGAAAAATCATTGTAAAACATAAAGAGACAAGCAAAGAACTCTCCAGAGAAGCCACAGAGAAAGGACAGATTACAGATTACAGATTACAGAGACAAGGGAAGCAAGGAGACATTGAAGTGATATACTTAAAATAATATATTCAGCATGAATCAAAAATGAATTTGAACCTAGAATGTTTGTCAAGATTAAGGTGAAATTAAGACATTTTCAAAGAAACAGCTGGGGAATTTTGTCACCAGCAGACCTACAACTAAAGAAATAAAAATTTTTAAATTTTACTTTAGGGAGAAAGGATGATAGAAAATAATTCCAGAAAGAAGTCATGGATGCATAAAAGAATTAAGAGAAAAGAAATAATATTGGGATAAGAGAACAGATACTAATATTGAGCACTGATAAGTTAATGATACATCTTTTCAAATTCTTCCAGTTAACACAAACAGAATTAAAATATTTTTAACTTTCATACTGATAAGAGAAAACAAATGCAATTATGGATACTATTAATCCAACTCCCACCCAAAAAAGACAAAAGGAATGAAAAGAAAAGTACAAATTTAGATGATATGTTTAAATACAACAGCAGCAGTACTTACATTAAACATACATGGGGCAAATGTTTCAATCAAAATAAAAATATTTTCTTATTATTTCTGAAAATCAGTGTGTACTTACAGATATGGACCTTATATGAACATAAACATCTAAAATATATTAGACAAAGCAAACTTTAAAAGCAAAATGTATTTCCAAAAATAATCACTTCAAAATGACAAAAGATATAACAATTTGATTGTATATACAATTTAAAATCTCTTTAAAACTATAAAAGTGTTAGCACAATAAAATGACTTCTATCTCTTGAAGGTTTTTAATGTATCTACATATTGATTTAATTAAGAAGACCATACACCTGAACAGACACTTCTCAGAGGAGGACATACAATCAATCAACAAGTACATGAAAAAATGCTCAACNTTTTTTTTTAAAAAAGACTCCAAGCTGGAGGTGGTGATGCACACGTGTAATCCCAGTTACTCAAGAGGCCAAAGAGGATCACAAATTCAAGGCCAGCTTGCACATCTTAAAGAGACCCCCTCTCCAATAAAATAAAAAGATCCACAGATGTAACTCAGTGGTAGAGAACCCCTGAGTTCAATCTCCAATACAGGGGGAAAAAAAGATATTTGCATATCATGTGGATATTCTGACTATAAAACTAACATCTCCCACCCCCAGGCACTGTCTGTCAAGTTCTTGAATGTAGAACACTCAAATGTTCAATTTCCTTTTTCCAAAGGAGGAATAGAAGGAAACATGAAAAAAATACTGCACCACAGTTGGTTAAAATGTATCAGTACTTTTTTTTATTTTTATTTTTAGATGTTGATGAACCTTTATTTTATTCATTTATTTATATGTGGTGCTGAGAATTGAACCCAGAGCCTCCCACGTGCTAGGCAAGTGCTCTACCACAGAGCCACAACCCTCCGTACCAGTACATATTTTAATGTTTCAGAATGACTTTCAATATTTCTAAATGAAATAAAATATTATTTGAACTTCTCGTTGTTTCTCAGTTCTGAAATTACAGTGAAGCAAGTGAGGCATTACCTTTGGATGCAAAATTTAAAGAGGCACCCCAAAGCTAGTAATCCAGGTAAATAATAGGTTGTGCAATGTTCTTGAAAATCAAAATCAATGCAAAAAAAAAAAAAAAAAAAACAACTCTGATGAATAAAATATCAGAATCTTAAAGACAGGATCTGACCCTGCTGCATGACTCTCCATACTGATTCACTCTATTTAAGGCACTGTTTTCTAACGTGCTTGACTTTGGGCTAATTTCCCCCCCACGTTCTTCAAGGACCAGCGCCCTCACTCCTTTACTCCTGAACAGCCTTTAAGTGCAGAGATCCTGAGAAACCCAGCAGCCTGAGCCGCGGGTCCGAGAGCGCCCTCTGCTGACTGACTGGCGCCGCCTGTCACTCACCTTTTCCAGCTTATCAGCATCACTGTTTTGGTCCAAGAGGATCTCAAACATGTTCTGTACCCTGGAGTCTGTGGAGAATTGAACGCGGAGCTGAAGAGAGAGGAGGTATTTATGAGGGAGGCAGAATTGGGTCACATTATTTCGATCTATTCTTTTCAGTAAATATTAAAATTTTATTCTGGAAATAAGCCAATCCCCAAAAACCAAAGGCCAAATGTTTTCTCTGATATGCCGGTGCTAATTCAGAATAAAGGAACGGGGTGGGGAGGTGCGTGGAAGAACAAGTATTCTGAATTAGACAAAGGGGAATGAAGGGAATGGAGGGGGAATGGAAAAAGGAAAGATAGTGGAATGAATCGGACATTACTATCCTATGGGCATATATGATCACATGACCAATGTAATTCTACATCAGGTACAACCAGAAGAATGAGAAGCTATACTCCATATATGTAGGTCAAAATACATTTTACCATCCTGCGTAACTAATAAGAACAAATTTAAAAAGTTTATTCTGGGCCCTTGGCACATTCATTTATTCATCCAACAAAAGTTAACTGAATAACAACTGTGTGCCAGGCACTGTTCTAGAAGTTGGGGATAGAATGATGAACAAAGTTAAGTCTTTGCCCCTTGATGCTCACAATCTATTTCCATTCTTTAGCCCATTTGGTCATCATAATAGTCTTGGAAGAGAAGGAAACATCAGCCCAACTTTAGAATAAACAATTCCCTTAGACATTTAAATGCTAAGTGATCATAGTTTTTTTTTTTTTTTTTTAAGCTTCCATCTAGAGTTTAGAAGACCCTTGTTCTAGCCCTGGCTGTCTTGTGTCCTCAGACAGCATCACAATACGCACAGGTAGGTGCTCCTGCTCAACAGTCCTGTGGAGCCTGCCGGTGCCCCTTGCTGTCTCCAGCTCAAAGCATGGAGGTAGGGCTGGCTCTGTCCTGAGGTCCTGCTTCCCTAGCACCCCAGGTTTGAGGGAAGAGGTAAGGGCTACCTTCTCCTGGATGCTGGTGTTGAGCCTCCTCAGCGTCTCCTGGAAGTTCTGGTTTCGTGGCTCAAGGGTGGCACAGCGCTGCACATCCTTGAAGGCCTGGTCCAACTTTCCCAGGTGCTCTAGTGCCTGGCATCGCCGATACAGAGCCTTGATGTCTGAGGAGTTGATGTCGATGGCTAGAGAGGGGAGAGGGCAGAGTCTCAGGGCGCCAGGCTGCAGACCACCTCTTCCACCCCAGCCCTAACTGCAGAATCCTGTCTTCCTTGGAGATTATCCAACCATGTGGACTATCTGTCCCATACCATCTTTTTGTTAGGGAGACAGTAAGATCCACAGAGTCTTAAGACTGGAAGAGAGCTTAAGAGTCATCTCATTCAGGTCCTGATGCAACAGGCTCCTCGGGGTTCATCTGATTGGCGGTTGCATATCTCCTGCAACTGGGAGCTCCCTCCTTCTCAAGATAGCCAGGCAGCTCTGTTAGAGAACCCTTCCCTCTTCCTACCCAAAATGTACTCACTTTAACTTTGTCCTTTTATCCTAAGTCTGGCTCTGGAACCACTGAGATGAAATCCAACACTGGTTCCTTGTGACAACCTTTAGGTATTTGAAGGCAGCCTATCTGTCCACCTGGGAGTTGCCTTCCTGGGGCTAAATATTGCTGCTTCCTTCAATTGTTTACGGTTGGTTCCCTCTTTCCCTTTGTGCGTGTGTGAATGTATGTATGTGTGAGTGTATTACTGGAGATTGAATCCAGGGGTGCTCTACCCCTGAGCTACACCCCCAGATCTTTTATTGTTTTCTTCTCTTTCTTTCTTTCTTTCTTTCTTTCTTTCTTTCTTTTTTTTTTTTTTTTTTTTTTTT
>NW_025999891.1:9127153-9138650 GCF_001458135.2 Marmota marmota marmota | reverse complement strand
CTTTCTTTCATTTTTTTTTTTTTTTTTGATACCAGGGAATGAACTCAGGGGCATTCGACCACTGAGCCACATCCCCAGCCCTGTTTTGAATCTTATTTAGAGACAGGGTCTCCCTGAGTTGCTTAGCACCTCACCGTTGCTGAGGCTGGCTTTGAACTCGTAATCCTCTTGCCTCGGCCTCCCAAGCAGACGTGCGCAACCATGCCTGACTAGTTCTATCACTTCTGAACTCACTCTAGACTATCACTGTTTCTTCAAGGAAAAAAAAAGAAAAAGAAAAAACCGTAACCAAATCAAAACCCAGTACAGACCATGCTGAGAGAGCCAGAGTCAGGGGTAGGGGGACTCACCTCTTGAGGCATCTGAAGCTGCTTGGACGTAGCTCTCCTGAGAAATGGGGGAGGGGAAGGAGACAATTGATGGGGGCCCAAAACAAAGACCACCAGAGAGTGTCCTGACAGAGACAGAAGGGAAGTTTTGCTGGGCAGCCCCAGGCATGGGGAAAGTGGACGGGCTTTGGCATCAGGCAAACTCGAATTTGAATCTGAGCTCTTTGACCACCTGGGAGAGCTAGGACAAATTCATGAAGCCCCCTGAGCCCTGAGTTTCATGTCTGCAACGTGGAGACGATAGCAACAGCTACCTCAGAGGGCTGTTCTCAAGTCGCCATGAAATTGCATCTGAAAAGCCCCTGGCGTTAGGCTGATAGTGAATTGGGTGAAAGTCTCTCTCCAGAGAATTGGGTTGGGCAGTTAGAGGCACCCTTCTCCACCCCACGGTGTCCAGGTGAGATGGCCAATTCCTATCAGGAAAGGGACTATCTCCCAGCCCTGCCTCTCAGCCCCAAGACCCCCCAGCCCAGCTCCCACCCCAGACTCTGCACAGACCATCTTCAGGCCACAGGCTGCCCGATTCCGATAGAGCGTGGCCAGCAGCGACTTGTCCTTGGTCAGCTTCAGGGCCTGGCTGTAGCTCTTCGTCGCCGCCTTGTAGTCCTGGCACTGGAAGTGCCGGTTCCCCTCCTCCTTCAGCTGTGCCGCTTCCACCTCGGCCATCTGTCTGGACAGGGGCAGCTCTATCTGGTCAGCCCCTCACTCCAGACCCAGGGCAGGGCTCTTGGCCTGAGGTCCAGGGCCCCAGGTCACCACCAGGGTGGAGGGCGGGCATTCTGCATGGAAGGGACCTACCCGAGCAGCCCCAAAATAATCACCCCTGAAGGACATTATAACATTTGCTCAGAGCCTGACCCCTTGAGAGGGTATCTGAGTCCCGGTGCCTCTCAGCCCAGTTGGGTGAAGCCAAGTGCTAAAGGCCTACACCATCATCTGCCAGCAGGCCTGAGGGTTCCCAGCACCCTCTCCCTAGAGTCTCCCGGGCAGCTCACCCTCTCAGCAGGTCGCTTGCTCCTGGGATGCTGCTCTGGAGTTCTGCCCACCTCGGCCAACAGCCTCGGTCTGCCCCTCCCAGCCCTGACCCAGGAGACTTTATCACTCCAGCCAGTGGCTCGAGACCATATTTGGACACAGGGGCAGGTGTCCCTGGAGTCTGTCATTGATACTCAGGGTCCTCCCCCTCCCTGGACTGGACAGTCATGACCACGTGGAGGTGCTGACTGTCCTCTGCCCCTTGAGCACCAGGCTCAGGGGCAGTCCTGGGAGCCTCAGACACTCGTACCACAAAGAGCGAGAGAAAGATCCAGAAGGGACGGGAACCCCCCAGCAGACCCCCTCCCCAGGCACAGCCGTAATGCCCCATCTCCACCTCCTTCCCAGATAAACAACCTCCCCCTCTCCACCACCGCCATTGCTATTTTGGGAGCAGAGTGACAGCTGAGGGGCTGATGGACGTGGACACAGAGCAGCTGCCCAGGTCCCTGACCAACTGGAGACTTCCAGAAATGCCTTTCTGGCGGGAGGGGGAGGACAGACTGGAGGAAAGTTCCTTTTCCTCTTCCACTTGTACTTATTGCAGCACCTCCACCTGGCTCTCCTGCGTTCACCTGTTGAAATGTCCTTGCTTTGCAGAAAGAGGAGCCTGACCTACCAGCCAGGTGTAGTGTGCGTGGGTGGCTGTTTGGGTGTGAATGTTTTCTACCCGTCCCTCCACTATGTCCTGGGAACACATTCAGCCAACCTCTCTGGTCAGATTGGGAGCTCCCTGAGGGCTCTGTTTCTTCCCCATCAGACTGAAATCAAGGGCCAGGGGTGGGTCAGAATGCAAATTCCCTGAGACCAAGAACTATGACTCCCTCAGCCCAGGTCACAGGGAACCCTCCCAGGACAAGAGGAGGCTCCTCAGCAGAAGCAGGCTTCTGGGAATAAGCTGCATCCACCACCGCAGAGGGGGAGATCCTGGGGCGCAACTGTTATTCCTTCACTCGGGAAGGGCTGCCAAGGCAAATTTACTTAGATGTTCCCACTTGGACTGAGAATCTTTCTGCCCTCCAAAGCCCCCAAACTGGGGCTGAGTGCTCGCTTCTGGAGGGAAAGGACAGCAGCTCAAAAAGATTGCAAACCCCCCACCCAACCAGAGAGACAGGCAGAGTCACATTCTCTGCATGGGAGAATGGCATTGTATGCCAGGCTGTGTTCTCGCACCCCTATTCCACCCCCACCTCCCATATATTTTCCAACTTGCCCAAAAGACACTGAAGAAAAAGGGTAGGTAGAGTCACCCAATTCAGATCCTGCTCCTCATCCTGTGACCTTGGACACTTAGACACAGCTAAGTGTGCCTTGGACAGGATCTACTTCCCTGCTAAACCCCAATCCATAGTTGATTTTATTTTATTATTATTATTTATTTGTTTGTTTGTTTGTTTATTTATTTATTTATTTTGGTGGTGGTGGGAATCAAACCCAGGGCCTTGTGCATTCGAGGCAAGCACTCTACCAACGAGCTATGTCCCCAGGCTCTGATTTTGGTTTTGTCCTTGGTTTTGTTTTTGTTGTGATAAGGAGTCTCACTGTGTTGCTCAGGTTGGCTTTGAACTCCTGGGCTCCAGTGATCCTCCTGCCTCAGCCTCCCAAGTAGAGGTGTGTGCCACTGTGCCCGCCTTCACATGTATTTGTTGAATGAACGAATGAATGAATGGATGGATGAATCCCCTGTCTTCTTGTTATCCTAAACCCTGGATCCCCTTTGTGGGGCAAACAATGAGGTAATACGATAGGGAGCTTGCCATTAGCAGAGAACTTTGGTTTTATGATTTTAGGGCTAAGGAACCCTAAATTCAAATCCTGATCAGTAATTTATTCTACAAGCATTTCCTATGTGCCAGGAACTGTGAAAGGTAAGGGAAGCAGAGAACACTCACAAGGCAAGGATTTGTTCCACTTATTCACTTACATATTCCCAGTGTATATAACAATTTGTGGAACATAGTAAGTGCCCAGTGGTATTTATTAAATTAATTAATGAAGTAATTCCATGGAACTGTGATTTCTTTCCATTTATTTATTTATTGGTACTGGGGATTAACCCAGGGGTACTCTACCACTAAACATCCCTAGCCTTTTTAATTTTTCATTTTATTTTGAGACAGGGTCTTGCTAAATTGCTGAGGCTGGCCTCAAACTTGTGATCCTTCTGCCTCAGCCTCCTGAGTTGTTAGGAGGATCCCACCATGTCCAGCTAGATCTGTGATTTCTAAATGTGAGGAATACTAAGATGTTTTCAAAATGCAAAACAGGCCAGGTTTGGTGGCTCACACCTATAATCCCAGCAGCTTAGGAGGATGAGGTAGGAGGATCACAAGTTCAAAGCCAGCCTCAGCAACTTAGCAAGGCTTTGAGCAACTTAGCAAGACCCTGTTTTAAAATAAAACATTAAAAGGGCTGGGGATGCGGCTCAGTGGTTAAGCACCCAAAGCCTGGTACCAAATAAATAAATAAAATAAAAATGCAAAACAAGGAACTATGATGTTGTTTCAGAGAAGGTTTTCCTGAATAAGTGATAAATTAGTTTAATGCATGTAGAGTTTTAAGAGCAAGGTCTGGCAGAGAATACTTGCTCAATACAATTGCTGGATGGATAAATGAATGAATATTTAAGGCCAGACCTGAAGAATGAGGAACTGTCTCAGCAGCCTGTATTAGTCTGCTCAGATGGCTATAACAGAATACCACCATCTGGGAGGCCCAAACAGCAGACATTGATTTTCTCACAGCTCTGGGCTTGAGAAGCCTAAGATCAAGGTGCCATCTGGGTCGGACTCTGGTGAGGCCTCTCTCCTCTGCTTCTTGGGCTCCTTAGTGCTTCCGTGTCCTCAGAATGAGGTATAGTTGGAGAGGTGGAGAGACCAGGGATGGGGGGCAGAGTGCATGTTCTGGACTCCCTTCTTTTTCTTATAAAGGCACCAGTTCAATCAGACTCGGGCCCTGCCCTTATGACCTCACTTAAACTTTATTTCCTCCCTAGAGGGCGTATGTTTTTTGACACATGCATTTCAAAGAACACAATTCTGTCCATAATATTCCCAGACAGGAAAAATGAAAACCTGCAAGTACAAGAGCACTAATGCAGGAAGAGCCATGCCTTGGACAAGTTCAGAAACAAGACAGAAGGCTCTGATCTTAGAGAGGGGTGGCTGAGACAGTGAGGCTGTGTGGGCCATAAGGAGTGTGGTTCATTCTCGCATGTAAGGGGAACATTGAAAGGTTTTGGATGAAAAGTCAGTAATAGAGCAGTTTTTGGTTTGAAAGATGGCCCTGGCTGCAGCAGGAAGGGGATAGAGACGGGGAGGCAGGTCCAGAGGCTGTGGTGGTAGTCCACACAGGAAGCAATAGTCAGCAGTGGTGGATTCCTATAATCCCAGCAGCTCAGAAGAATGAGACAGCAGGATCGAAGGTTCAATGCCAGCCTCAGCAACTTAGAGAGAACCTGAGCAAATCAGCAAGACCCTGTCTATAAATAAACTATAGCAACAGGCTGGGCTATGGGTAGGGGTAAAGTGTTCAGGGGTTCAATCCTCAGTACCAAAAAAAGAAAGAGAAGTGCAGGTGTGTTACTCAGTGTGGCAGGGTGGCTGGAGGGAATAATGTTGTAAGTGAGGCAGAAGTGACTTAGGAGTTTGAGACTGCCAGAGGGGTCATGGACAGGAGAGAAGCTGGAGAAGATCCCAAGTGACCAATAAGAGAGTTCATGTTCATTACTCTTTGCTTGGGCTCCTCATCAGAAATGTGAGAGGAAAGGGCTGTTGTGAAGATTAAATGAGTTAAGTATATAAAGCACTTTGAACAATGCCTGACACAGTGCTATCATTACTATTATTATTATTGCTGTACAACGCTGGTAACTGCAGATGGTTTGCGCCCCCACCCCACCCCCAATTCTTTACAGTGCTGGAGATCAAACTCAGGGCCTCATGGTGTGCGAGGCAGGTCACTCCACCACTGAGCTACATCCCAGCCCTTTTTATTTTTTATTTCGAGTCTGGATCTAGCTAAGTGCCCAAGGCTAGCCCCAAACTGTCATCCTCCTGCCTCAGCCTTTCAAGTAGTTGGAATTATAGGTTTGCACCATCATGTCCAGCTGAGATTATTTGCTTTTGTGCTCATCAAATATTAATTGACTCCACCCATTTTTAAAAAGAATAATAGTTTCTGACTCTGTAAGCCACCCCTGCCAGGTGCGCTGACTGGAACTCAGCCCACTCAGTCTCTGCCGTTTTCTGTCTCTGTTATTTGGAGGTAAGTCTCTAACTTCCCAACTCCTCGGTTTGCTCATTTATAAAATAGGGCAAGAATCCCTGTCGCGAAGAGTCTAAAAAGGATGACTATACCCAGGAAGGCACCGCGGGGACAAATATGGAAAGGCTGTTGATCAGAGGAAGTCCAGAGTCCCGGCTAGGGACGGCCCGACTCTTCTCCTCCGAACCCGAGAGGGCGCTGTGGCCGTCGGCGGCCACGCGCGGCACGGCGGCGGCGCTCTGTCCCTGCCGGAATCTTTCTCCTCCACGTGGGGACGCAGGATGGCGGCCGCAGTGGTGGTGGGGTGTGCTCAGAGGTGGGGCGGGCGTCGGTGCTCGGCGCCGGGCGGGGTCCCCGAGGCCGGTGGGAGGCAAAGCCGGGGCCAGCGATCGGGCTGCGAAGCTCACCGACACCCCGCTTGTTCGCGCAGGACGAGACGGCGGCGCCCGATGTGCAGCGGCTGCTAGTGCAGTTCCAGGATGAGGGCGGGCAGCTGCTGGGCTCCCCGTTCGACGTGCCCGTGGACATCACTCCCGACAAGCTGCAGCTGGTGTGCAACGCGCTGCTGGCTCAGGTGAGCGGCCCGGCTTCTCCTCCCCAGGGTGGGCCCAGTGGAGGACCAGGAGATCGAGGATCTGGGGTTCAGGGGCCCCTCCGCTAACCAACAGTGGGTGGCCTGCCTTGCGGAGTCCCCACCCGCCTCCCAGTGAGGGCAGAAGGTGGGATCCGTGTGAAAGCGCTTTACCCCTTTCACATCGTGTTCACCTGCGCAGAGGCCGCATTTTGAACGCGTTGGGTGCCAAATCTCCTTGATTCCATGTCACAGTCCCTTAAGAAGGGACATATTAATATCCTCAGGTGATAGATATGGAATTGGAATGCAAGTCTGACAGACTCAAAACCAGTGTTCTTAACCTTTCAATCAGTGTTTATGAAGTGCTGCTCTCTGCTGGGGAGGGGTAGTGCCTAAAAATGCAGCTCTTGGCCCCTACCCCACTTACTAAACCAGACCAGGCAAACAGTCCGCATTTTAAATCCGCTTTTCAGATGCTTCTTACACAGGTATAGACTAGTGGGATGGTTTGGAAGATACCAAATAATGCTATGTGGTGACCCTAACCCTGAATCTTGCTGTTCTTTTTGCAGAACACCAGATAACCTGAATTAGTCATTAGCAATAGGACATTGAACTAATTATTTAGTTCCTCTGAGCCTATTTTTTTAATCCATCAAGTGGGGATAGTAATGTCTGTTTCCCAGGGTAGTTGTGATATGCAGATGATGTGAACGTCCTAAGATTGCTCTTCAAGGATTAAAACATCCTGCCATATGGGGACTGATAGGGGTATCCCAAGCAGAGTGGCTGTAAAGAAGGCAACCTTACCTCCCACCGCTTACTGGGGAGTGTCCAGGGCAGAGGTGGACCCTGTATGTCCTGCATAGTAGAGTTGCCCTTCACCATTGTTTTGCAGGAGGATCCCCTGCCCCTGGCTTTCTTTGTCCATGATGCTGAAATCACCTCCTCGCTGGGGAAGACACTGGAGTCCCAGGCAGTCGAGACAGAGAAGATCCTAGACATCATCTACCAGCCACAGGCCATCTTCAGGGTCCGAGCCGTGACCCGCTGCACCAGCTCCTTGGAGGGCCACAGTGAAGCAGTCATTTCTGTGGCCTTTAGCCCCACAGGAAAGTAAGGATAGCTGTAGAATTGTGGTTGGGGTCTGGGGATGCCGTCTCTAACTGGGGTGGGGAGAGTGCCCCAGAGTTAAGATTGATGTTGCCTACCATAGACTTGAGCTGTGCACCCAGTTTGCAAGAAAGGGACTTCCCTATTGAGGTCTGTTTTCCAAGGGCTAAGGATACCTGCCTTGGAAGAGTCTTTCATGGACTTGATGTCAGAGCATGGGAGCTTTAGGTTCATCCCTTCTGAGCTGTGTGACTTGAATGAGTCACTTCACCTTTCTGAATTCATTTATTTCCCATGAAACTGGGATTCATTTCTTCTCAGAGCCCTCTGAGGATATGAAAAGCTTCCAAAGCTAGTTACAGCCAGGTGTAATGGCTCATGCCTTTAATCCTAGCAATGTTGGAGGCTGAGGCAGGAAAATTGCACGTTCACGGCCAGCCTCAGCAACTGAGACACTGCTCAACATTTTAAAAAGGGCTTGGAATGTAGCTCAGTAGTAGAATGCTCACCTAGCACGCTGAATGCCCTGGGTTTGACCCCAGCACTGAGAAGGGGGAAAGAATGAGCAGGTTATCACTGTGGTCCTTCCTATCAGGAAGGAGGTGAAGTGGCCTCCTGGGGTCTTCTCCCAAATGGCATCATTGCCATATTTCTCCTCCTCAGGGAGAGGAAGGAGTCCTATCCCAGATTTTGTTCACAGATGGTTGGATAGGCAACAGAAATGCCCATGTGCAGCATCTGGGGTGCACTGCCACAGTCAAGGGGCCTCTTCTCTTCCCCAGGTACTTGGCCAGTGGCTCCGGAGACACCACTGTGCGCTTCTGGGATCTCAGCACAGAGACACCACATTTCACATGCAAGGGTCAGTATGTATGTAGCCACTTGGGGTCTTAAGGTGGCTGAATTGCCCAGCTCTTTTTAGTTTGTGGGGAAGCTCAGAGTCAGTTCTAACCCCCTACCATCCAATATCTGGTTCTCTATTCCTCGGTAGAGACTGTGTCCTTGAGACTAGCCAGCCACTTAAAACAGGTAGAGACTGGACCAAAATCAACATGGCCTTGTGGAGAGGAGCTGACTACCCCTTAGCAAGGAGAGCCTGGCTTAAATCCAACCTCTGCCATAGTTGTTCTTAGACTTTAGCATACATCAGAATCACCTCCAGGGCTTGTCGAAATACAGATTGCTGAGTTTTTGTTTTGGTAGATCTGGGGTAAGGCCTGTGAATTTGCATTTCCAACAAGTTCCAGATGATGCTGATGGTGCTAGTCTGGGAACCACACTAGGAGAGTGAGTGCTGTACCATATACTAGGATGATTTTATATGATTTTTATATGTTATATGCTAGGCATATACTGGGATGATTTTATATGTTGCAGGTCATGCTGCATGCCTAAGCTTCTGTCTTCACATCTGGAAAAGGATAATTCTTGTCTTGCTCCCTGTATTAGAATTAAAAGGGATGTTGTGTGTGGAAACCCTTTATACCACGTGTCCCATAAGGAATTATTAGAAAGTTCTCCCTCAGCCTAGGATCCTCGTCTCCCCTTTTCTTGGCATTCGTTTTTTTGGCAGTTGGTTTAGGAGTGCTTGCAATGTGCCATGCATTGTTAGGCACTGAGGATGAAGATGGATGTGGGCCCTCCTTTCTCTCTCCCTTGCTTTCTTAGGACACAGACACTGGGTCCTTAGCATATCCTGGTCCCCAGATGGCAAGAAACTAGCCTCAGGCTGCAAGAATGGCCAGGTAGGTGGTGTCAAGATAACTAAGCACCAGGTGTGGTGAGGTAGTCCACACCTGTAATCCTAGCAGCTTTGGGAGACTGAGGCAGAAGTATCACAAGTTCAAGGCCAGCCTCAGCAACTTAGTGAGATCTTGCCTCAAAAAACAAAAAGGGCTGGGGATGTACCTCAGTAGTAAAGCACCCCTGGGTTAAATTTCCAGTACAAAAACAAAAAACCAAAAACTAAGGACTTAGGGCCAGTTCAGAATAGGGTCCTGGGATCTTCAGGAAGGGTTAGGTGTAGGGGTAGTAGGTAACCAGGAGACCTTTGGGATAGGTTGGAGAGGATTATTCAGTGAGTTTCTGTTCTTCAGATTCTCCTCTGGGACCCAAGCACAGGGAAGCAGGTGGGCAGGACCCTTGCCGGCCACAGCAAGTGGATTACGGGCTTGAGCTGGGAGCCCCTCCATGCGTAAGTGACACTAACTGAACTTAGCCAGGATCAAAGCTGCCCCCTTTCCTGTTTGATGCAGAGACACTTTCCTGAAGGGTGTGATGGGCATCTGGACGTCAGTAACAGCTTGACAGGGGGTGGGGCCTCTAGATCTAGACCCACCCTGCCACTTGCAGGGAGGCTGCTCATGGTTGGGCTTGGGAACTGTCTTGCAGAGCAGCCAGATCTTGGGGTCAGGAAGCTATCAGGAGATTGTCCGTGGCCTTTGAGTTGGGAATGGGAGGTGCTGTGGGCCGAACGGCATTGCCAGGTCAGAAATAAGAGCACATTTCCCTTCCCCTTGGCAGGAACCCTGAGTGCCGCTACGTGGCCAGCAGCTCCAAGGATGGCAGTGTGCGGGTCTGGGACACAACTGCAGGCCGCTGTGAGCGAATCCTTACCGGGCACACGCAGTCAGTCACCTGTCTCCGGTGGGGAGGAGATGGGCTTCTGTACTCTGCTTCCCAGGACCGTACCATCAAAGTCTGGAGGGCCCATGATGTAAGAACTGGGAGGGTACAGAAGCCATTCTGGCAAATTTGGGGGCACACAGTGCTGGAACTGGGAGCACACTTGGCCTCAGCAAGTCCAGTGTTTCCCGAATGTGCTGAGAGTCCAGTCAGGAGGGTGCTGCTGCAACAAGGGGCTCTGAGGTTGGTGCTGCTTTATTATGGGGATTCCAGCACCTCCTTTCCCTCCAGTAGCCTAGTCTAGCTCTGGAAAGTCCTGCTGTGGGAAGCCTGGTTAGCTTTTTAAAACCTACCATATCCCAAAGCTGTTTGACTGGAGCCCTTTTATTCTGGTGGACTTCTCTTCCATGAAACAGGCCAGTCCTCTCATTTCATATATAAACAGAAACTTGAGCCCTTGGGTGGTTTGATTAAGATCATAGTGAATGGGTGCTGAAGTCTCAGGGTCCTGGTTCGTATCCCATGCTGGTCTCCTGGGGCTGATCTTCCAAGATGGAAGTGGGTTATATGTGTGTTTGATCCATCTCTCTCCACCCTAGGGTGTGCTGTGCCGGACTCTTCAAGGCCATGGCCACTGGGTAAATACCATGGCACTTAGCACCGACTATGCCCTGCGCACAGGAGCCTTTGAGCCTGCCGAGGCCACGGTTAATGCCCAAGACCTGCAGGGGTCCTGTGAGTGAGAGGAGGAGGGGAGAGGGCTGCCGGAGGAGGAGCCAGTTCTCCAACATCATGGGGATGTTGCTTTTTATATTGGATTTTCTAATCAGCCTTGTTCCCCATCTTTCTCCTGTGGTACCTGGACACAGTGCAGGAGCTGAAGGAAAGGGCCCTAAGCCGGTACAACCTCGTGCGGGTGAGTGTGTGCCAGCCACGTGCTTCCCCAGCTCTGTGTATTTTTCTCAGCTGGTCACTGAAACACTCTCGTCAGACACTTGGACCTCTGTTCCCTTCTAGTCTCTTCTAGCCCCAGTTCTCAGAGTACCTATTCTGAAAAGTTGTTTTTTGTTTATTTGTTTGAGACAAGGGCTCGCCAGGTTGCACAGGCCGGCTTTGAATTTGCAATCCTCCTGCTTCAGTCTCCCTTCTGGATAGCTGGGAATAGACCTGCACCACTGAAAACCTGTTCTTAATAATCCTCATTTGTGATCCTTAAATCTTAAATGCACTGGGGATCATTTTATTTTGTGAGTGTGTGTGTATAAGGGCCACATTCACATGGTCTAAGGTTCAAAGTTCATAAAAAGGTATATTGTGAAACATCACTCATCTCTTGCACAGCCGACCATTCCTTATGGAAGCATCCAGTGCTACCAATGTCTTGCATTTTATTTTTATATATACACACAAACACACACACACAAACACACACGTATATGTATGTGTGTGTGTGTGTGTGTGTGTGTATATATATATATCTGTCTCTTATACACAT
>NW_025999891.1:9110434-9126519 GCF_001458135.2 Marmota marmota marmota | reverse complement strand
TGTGTGTATATATATATATATATATATATATATATATATATTTAGTTGTAGGTGGACAAATACCTTCATGTGGTGCTAAGAATTGAACCCAGTGCCTCACACTGCGAGGCAAGTGCTCTACCACTGAGCCACAAACCCAGCCCGTTCCTTTTTTTTAATATACCAATCTGTACCTGCTTTGTCATACAATTTTGTATCATAGAAATGATTCCGTGAACATACAGGATTTCATTTTCCTTTTGGGTGAATTGACTTGCCTGGAGTCATGTGTGAACAAGTAGCCTCATTTCTCCTAGTTAGCCCTAGCCTGTGTCCCTGGTGTGTGCGGTCAGTGTCTGACCATATCCAATATGATGTACTTTCTGCCCCTCCTCCCCAGGGCCAGGGCCCAGAGAGGCTGGTGTCTGGCTCAGACGACTTCACCTTATTCCTGTGGTCCCCAGCAGAGGACAAGAAGCCCCTTGCACGGATGACGGGACACCAAGCCCTCATCAACCAGGTGCTCTTTTCTCCTGACTCCCGCATTGTGGCCAGTGCCTCCTTCGACAAGTCCATCAAGCTGTGGGACGGCAGGACTGGCAGGTGAGTTGGGGCAGTGTGCCTCTGGACGCAGTGGCTATAGAAGGCGCTTGATGTTGCCTCAGCAATTGTCTAGATTTCTGTGTTTCTTCCTGTTTTTCAGTATTGTTACAAGGATCAGTGAGATAGTATATTTGGGACCAGCACTAAGTGGGCACTAAAAATGCTAGATCCCTTCACATCAAAGTAAAGAAATAACCTTAGAGCTTGCCAGAGGGCCAGGGGTGTGGCAGCCCTCGAGAAAGTGGAACCCTAGGTAGGGCTGTGGTGCAGTCGTTACGTTGCCCACAGTGTGATCCCTGGGCCAGTGGCATTATCGTCTCCCGGGAGCATAATGGAAAATGCAGACTCATCAGGTGATACTGCTACCAGTTAAAAGTGTCAGAAGCCCTAGTGTAAGGGGTTATAATGACTTGGGGTTAACTAGGTCAGAGGCAAGGCAAAGACATGCATCAGGGACAGGAAAAAGGGGAACCCTTGTTGGGGCCGAAGGGAAACTGAGTGTCAGTTATTGTGTATTTTCACACAGCAGCTCTGTGTAATAAGTTGTTTAATTCCTTTTTCAAATAAAGAAACTGAGTCTCAGGCCTAATGGCTTGTCCAAACTGTCACAGATGGACTATATTGATTTGAAAGTTCCAGGTGGGCCTGGCCCACAGTTACTCCAGGCCACCTGTCAGCGAGCAGCTGCTATGCTGGGGGATGTCAGGCAGATGGGGTAGGCAGGTGGCCACATTGGATTCTAAGGCACGTGGAGCCATGCAGGTAGGAAGCCTGGCACCAGACACCCCAGAGCAATTCATTTAGGGAAGTTTTACAAAATAGTAATGACTGGCAATGATTAAAATGGTCTGGCACGGAGGCCAGGCAGCACAGTTCTGTAAAAATTCCCAGGTAATTTTAGCAGACAGCAAGGCTGAGAACCACTGCTGTGGGAATGGGGGACACTTCATACCTGTTTCATAATCTCCATCATTATCCTCCCCTGGCTCAGGTACCTGGCTTCCCTGCGTGGCCATGTGGCTGCTGTTTATCAGATTGCATGGTCAGCTGACAGCCGCCTGCTGGTCAGTGGTAGCAGTGACAGCACCCTGAAGGTGTGGGACGTGAAGGCCCAGAAGCTGGCCACAGACCTGCCGGGCCATGCTGATGAGGTGGGCTGCCACTGCGGGCAGGAGGGGGCTGGGATTGCACCCTGGCCCTTCTCCCCTCACCGTTCCACTGTCCTTCCCCTCCTCCTCTTCATGTTTAGGTTTATGCTGTTGACTGGAGTCCAGATGGCCAGAGAGTGGCAAGTGGCGGGAAGGACAAGTGCCTCCGGATGTGAGTGTGGGGAGGTGGTGGTTGAGGTGTTCCTCTTACCCTTGAGTGGGTTGGTCCCTCTTTGCATTCTTTCCCTTGTGGCATGGCATTCTCAGGGACCATCCTGGTACTCAGAGTTTGCGGTGGTGTGTGAAGCCAGGTCCTCAGTGGGCACGTGGAGGGCTGCAGGAGTTAGGGAATTTGTGAGGCCCTGACAGCACTCAGGCTGCTCTCTAGCAGTGTGTGCAGGTCGCCAGCACAAGGCACTCAATCTTTGTTAGAGTCCTGAGACCTGAGTGCAGATCCTGGTTCTGCTTTTTGGTGTGAAATCACAGGAAACTTAATCTGGCTCTTGGGAATTTTTGAACCTTCATAGAGGATCACTGAGGAGGGCAAACACACTCTGACACTGAAGCACTTGCAAAGGATTGTCACTGGTAGTGGGCATCAGAGTCCAAGTCCCAGGTGGAATCCTGGCTGAGGCAGGCAGGGGACACATAGCCTGGGTTTGCATGGCTAGAGCAGGTACAGTGCCAGGTTTTGATGACTCTCAGGTCATCAAAAGATCATCCCGGGTTGGGGTTGTGATTCATGGGCTGGGATTGTGGTTCAGTGGTAGAGCGCTCGCCTCGCACATGCAAGGTCCTGGGTTCGATCCTCAGCACCACATACAAAGTTAAAAAAAAAAAAAAAAAGATCATCCCCCACAGTGGGCTCCTGAGATTGTACAGAGGCATCCCAGCCTGATTCCTTCCCTTCCCCACAGATGGAGGAGATGAAGTCTCACAGTTCTGACTCCCACCTGAACTTGGCTTCTGCCTGCTGCCCGCCCTGCCAGAAAACAAAGACCAGGATGGGAGTGCACACCCCCTCCTCACCAGCAGAGGCCTCCTGTCCTTGACAGACCCTGGTGGGGTCTCCCCATGGGTCCTTTGCCTGCTCTGGGCACTCTTCGGTCCCTTGCTGGTGCTGGCAGCAGTGGGGAGGCCAGGCTGTATGTGAGGCCTCCATTGTCGCCCCTGCCTCCTTTTCCAAGTATCAGCTATGTTCAGGGTCAGACCCCAGATTCTATGGCCAAATAAATAATTTATATATTGTGTGTTCAGGTTACAGTTCCTTGTCCTAGAATCCTAGGGCTCAGCCGTGCACCGTGCTAAATCTCTTTGACCCCCTTCCTTGTTCTGGGTGATAGCAAAACCATTCTGACCAGGAATTGCCCTTCCTCTCCCCCATGCATAAGGGAGAGGCCAGTGTGACCTTGGCCAGAGGACAGGTTAAAGCAGTGCTGTCCATGGCAGGCACTGGCCACATGTGTCTGTGTGCACTGGCCAGAGTAGAGTACAGCTAGAAAGCAGATGCCTCTTGCTTCTCCCACAGCACACTTGGCCCTGCTAGGTGCTGAGCTCTGTGCTACAGAAGGCCATGGGCAAGCGAGAGGACTCCCCCTCTGACAGGGTGGCAGTGGGGCCATACTGAGAACACTCTTAACATTTGTGGGCATGGGTGTTAGGATGACTCTGCCCTGTGAGAACCTTCAAATATGAAAGGAATCCTCACCAAGACCTCCTTAGGCCCTTGACCAAGACCTTGCCCTGCATGCATCCCGTCTCCATTTCTAATACCTCATTCCACCCCACCCCCACCCCCGCCCCAGCCCTGCCTGTGCTTTTGAGATTGCACAGCACCTAACTGGATCTCAGCCTACACCTTGCACATCTCTCCCTCGGCATGAGGGCAGAAAGAGCGGCCAGTTGCTGCGCTCCTTCCCGGTGCAGGCACTTGTTCTGCTGTGCTCCAAGTAATCCTGCACATGTATCTGAAAGGTTCTCTCTTCCTCATACTTTTAATGAGCTATCGAGTCCAGGAAGCTTATAGGATTTGCCCTTGCCCTCACATCAAATAAGGGGAAGAGCCATGGTTCATCAGACCCTGCTCCAAAGCCGGTGTTCTTTGCACTGTGTCCCTCCAGAGCTCAAATCTAGCACATGGTCCATAGGCTGCCACTGCACCTGTCCAGGGTCACTCTCTCTGTGAAGATGTTTTAGTCTTTGAGTTCCAGTCCTCCCTCCTCCCCCACCACAGGCAGTGGCAGAACCAAACCGCAAGGGATGGTGGTCCTGTTTTCCATGCCCCCCCCCCTCAACCTATCTGGATTCTTAGTCCTAGCAAAAGCTTGGGTGGCAGCTAGCCCAGCTGAGGCTATCTGCAGCATGAAGAAAAACTTAGGGGTGCTGGATGACCTGCAGTTCTTTAATGAAGAATCTGGACCCAGCCCAGATCTGGGGAAGGAGGGAGCCTAGCAGCTGTGGGCAGTGGCTGAGCCTGGCCTGGCTTAGCTCGGCCTGAGATGTCTCCAGGTGAATGGGGCTCCCCTAGGCTTGGCCGTGGCCCAGGGGTAGGGTTCCAGTACCACTGCCTCCAGGCCCTGGCCAGCAGGGTAGTCAGTGGTTGTCTGGCATGGTGATGGTGGTACGGTACATCTCATGGTCTGGTTCCTGAGGGCCCTGGGCTGAGGCTGATCCCCAGTGAGGGAGGGGTGTCCGGGGCCCTCTACTAGTAGGGAAATAGGTATTCCAAATCCTCCAGCCTCCGCATGTCCTCCAGCCCAATGGACACAGTTCTCCGCTGGGGTTCCTTGCGCTTCACAGTGATCTGGATGGGATTGTTCTTAGGAAAGCTCTTAAAGTCACTGGCCACAGTTGCAAACTAAAGTGAAACAAGAAAGTCCCTCAGATTCCTTCCCAGACCCGAGCCTGGCTTCCTCTCCCTTTGGCTTCCTCTCTCTGCTCCCTCTTTGCCTGCTAAGTGTGATCTTAGCCTCATCCAACCTAGTCACAACATACGACACAGGTCCAAAGAGGTGTGACACCAAGGTGTACCTCCCCAGCTGTGGACTGTCTGTTCCACCTCTGGACCCATGCCCACTCCAGGCCTTCCCTCTCCTTCCTGCAGTTCCTGGACTAAGTTAAGGAATCCAAAAGCCAAAGGCTTTGGAAAAGGAACATTGTGGTGAATGCATTCATTTGCATTCCTAGCAGGCTTAATCCTGACAGCTCCCAGAAGAACACTCTGGCATTTTTTCCAGGCAGAAGAAAAACTAGCAAGGACATTGGGGGGTGGGGGTGGGGGCCCAGCCTCCACAGCACCGGTTCCAGCCCCCAGGCCCGTCTTCCCAGGGCTCACTTTGTAGGGCTTGCACCATTTCCCCACCCCAGCCGTGTTGGCTGCACAGACGGTGAGGCAGTAACTTGTGTTAGGCTTCAGCTCCATCAGCTTGACAGTGGTGCCCAAGATCTTATTGAAGATCCAGGGATGATTCTTTGCCTTGGGTGGCTCATCGTCTTTTTTCTTGCTCACCTCCTGTAACAGGACCTGGTAGAAACTGACCTGCTGCTTGCCCAAAGTATAGGTCCAGGAAATCTAGGGGAAAGAAAACCCGAAGCTCCCTTAGACCTGGCCTGAGCTTCCGTGGATCAGAAGTCCTCTTCCCATCCCCAGTTCCTGCTGGAGTTCAGGCAGGTCTGAAGGAAGCTGTGAGGCACACAACACTGCATGTGGCCCTACAGCATGGGCCACTCTCCCTGGGCAGCCTCACCCACTTTATTCCATATTTCTAGACTGTCTGTGTGAGTTGAGAGTTACCTCAGAAATCATCTTGTCCACCTCATGCATTGCAGGTGGCATTACAGATCCAGAGATGGCAAGTTACTGGCCCATGGTCACATAGTAATTAAATGACAGCCAAGGTTCAAACCCATACATTTCACTACAACAATGGTTGCTAAGCCTAGGTTGGCATCTCATGGAGTTTTGCTAACACTGCACGTTCCAGAGCCTGCTGTCTCCTTTCTGGTCTCCCATTTCCAATTTCTTCATCTAGGCCAGTGGTTCTTAAACTTAGGTGTGCATAGGACAACATAGGACACAGTCCAAAGAGGTGTGACACCAAGGTGTACATCCCCAGCTGTGGACTGTCTGTTCCACCCCTGGAGGACTTATTAAACTGGAGGACTTATTAAAACAGACTGCTGGCCTTCATCCCCACTGTTACTGGTTCAGTAGGCCACACTGGTTCTGATTCAAGGGAAGATGAGAATTTAAATTTCTGTCAAATCACCGTGTGAGGCTGGGGCTAGCCACACTTTGAGAAACGCTGCTGTAGGCCATGAGGCTTCCAGACTTATTTTCTAAATTGCTTACAGAAAAATATATAAACTAGCCTAATGTTGGAGAACCTCCAGAAAATGAGCCCATGCTCATTTCCCCCACCGTTGCACTCCATTTTTCCTGCACACTCCAGGACAGTGCTGCTCGGCTTGTGGTCTGTGAACTGCAGCATCAGCATCGCCTGGGATTTGTCAGCGGTGCAGAGTCCCAGGCCCCTCCCAGCCCCTGTAGGGATGAGACCAGAATCTTGGTTTTGATAAGTTGGTAGTGCTCTGTAGGAACACCCATGAGAAGCCCTGACTTAGGAGCTGGGATCAATGAAAGCAGCTGCCCATTCCTCCCATACTTTCCCACCTGCAGCGTTTGCTTGGGTTAGTCCCTCTGTGGAATGCCTCTTCTCCACCTCAAGCTCTACCTCCCAGCCTGAGTGTTACCAAAAGCCACCAAGCTTATTCCTGCAGCTGGAAGTAATGTTTCTTTCCCTCTGAATTTCTGGTGGCACTTGATCTGAATCTTCCCTACAGTCCTGAGCCCCTTCTGCCTTT
Organism: Marmota marmota marmota; assembly: GCF_001458135.2. Taxonomy (NCBI): domain Eukaryota; kingdom Metazoa; phylum Chordata; class Mammalia; order Rodentia; family Sciuridae; genus Marmota; species Marmota marmota. The sequence goes on along the minus strand of NW_025999891.1, from coordinate 9,119,926 downwards.
CACTGAAGTTCTATACAGACAAGCCCCTCCCTTGCTCCCTAAACCATGAACTTGAGGTCAGGACACAGGTGGTAGGCAGCTTCCCAATCCACACGGAGCTGAACTCAGCACCAGCATAGCAAGCCTCTGCCACAGGCATGGACTCAGAGAACGTACCACGGCTGTGGAATCGCTGACCGTGTGTTCACAGATGAAAGGGGCCTCCGGCAGGTTCATGATCACAGAGGATTCCGAACATGTTGAGGAGGTGTCTGTGTCCAGTGCGGGGTTGTCAAGGTCCAACAGGCCGCCAGGAGCCATTTGAGTCTTAGATGCATGGGGGCAGAGGGCCAGGTCCCCCTTTTCTGGGTTCTTGACCAGTGAGGAAAAGCTGAGTTTGTTCAGCTCACCCTCCAGCATTCCTGCAAAGAAGCTGCTGTTGGGCTGGGTCACAGCCAGTTTGACGGGGTTCAAGGAACTGGATGAGATGGGGGTTATGCTGGTGTCATCAGAGCTGTATTCAGATTCTTTCACTGTCAGAGGCTTCCTAGAGCAAGAGGGAGACAGGTGATCAGATGAAGGAAGCCAGCGCATCCAGCTTGGGGGCCCACCTTACCAACATCCCAGCTACTTCTGAACACCTGGGAATACCCTCTCTGCAGCAGTGCGCCAGATCCAGTTTCTTTCACTAAAAATGTCTGGCCCCCATTTGGGATGCAATAGGGAAAGCTGCATCTTTAATAAGACCTTTAGCTCGGTACAGTCAGGCACACCTGTAATAGCAGCCACTCCGGAGGCTGAGGCAGGAGAATTGCAAATTCAAGGCCAACCTCAGTAACTTAGTGAGCACCCCCATCTCAAAATAACAGGATTGAGGATATAGCTCAGTGTTTAAGTGCCCCTGAGTTTAATCCCTAGACTGAAAGAAACAAAAAAAGATATTTAGAGGATTCTCATACAGGTGTTGTGAAAACCACAATTTGAGAAACTGCTAAAACTTGAAGTCCTCCCTTCAAAGTGAGGACAAGAACCCCAGGGAATGACGACAGCGATCTACTGGAGTGGGGAAAAAATCCACAAATATCTAATAACAAATTGAGTTTTGGTGGGTGTAGTGGCACAGGCCTGCAATCCCAGTGGCTTGGGAGGCTAAGGCAGGAAGATCACAAGTTCAAAGCCAGCCTCAGCAACATAGTGAAGCCTTGAGCAATTTAGCGAGACCCTGTGTCAAATTTAAAAATAAGCTGGGCGTGGTGGCATATGCCTGTGATCCCAATTCTCTAAAGAAAACACAAAATAAGGCTGGGGATGTGGCTCAGTAGTCGAGTACCCCTGAGTTCAATCCCTGGTACTCCTCCCAAAAAAGGAGGAAAAATAATAATTAAAAGTAAAATGGGGGGGTGCTGGGGATGTGGCTCAAGCGGTAGCGCGCTCGCCTGGCACGCGTGCGGCCCGGGTTCGATCCTCAGCACCACATACAAACAAAGATGTTGTATCTGCCGATAACTAAAAAATAAATAAAATATTAAAAAAAGAAAAAGATTACAGATCAGGGCTGAGAGTATAGCTTAGTCAGTAGAGTGCTTATTTAAAAAAAAAAAAAAAAAAGTAAAATGGGCTAGGAAGGTGAATCAGTGGTTAAACACCCCTGGATTCAATCCCTGGTACCAAAAAAAAAAAAAATAGTTTACTAGTATTTATCTAATATTGTATTAGTAACATCTATGTATATTTATCATGTTAAAATTAAGTACTANATTAGAATTGCCTGGGTGACTCAAAAAGAAACTCATGCTTGGGTCTCACTTCTACAAATTCTAACTTAATTTATCTAATATTGTTTAATACTCAAAGTAATTTACATTTAGTAACATCTAATGATATTTATCATGTAAAATTAAGTCTAGATTATGTTCAATACACATTGAGTGAATGCTCAAAAGTGTTTTCTATTCTGATTTTTTTTTAAATTATGGAGTATTGCTGTGTACAGTGGTGCACGCCTGTAAACTCAGCAACTTAGGAGGCTGAGGCAGGAGAATCACAAGTTCAAAGCCAACCTCAGCAACTTAGCAAGACCCTGAATAACTTAGCCAGATCCTGTCTCAAAATAAAAAGAGCAGATGATATAGCTCAGTGGTAAATTACCCCTAGGATCAATACTCAGTATCAGAAAAAGAAAAAGGAATATTTTAGATATATACAATAAATAACATATTGAACTTTCATTTACCCCTCACCCAGCCTCAGAAATAAAACCTACAGCATTTTGCCTTGTCTATAGCTCAGTGGTAGAGTGCTCCCATGTTATAAGGTCCTGGGTTTAATCCCCAGCACCACAATAAACAAATAAAACTATCAGAATTATTAAAGCCCCCAGATGCTTCCCCCTTACCACATTCATATTCCCACTCAGACATAACTTGTGGAGTACATTTTAAAAGTTTTCTATTATTTACTACATGCCTTTATGGGTCTATCACATATAGATATTATCCCTCAGCAAGATCTATTAATTTTCATGTTTTTCAGCTTTATGTAGATTAAACATATTATTCAGAACATATCTGCAGCTTTTTTTTCACTCAATGTTCTGTTTTGATTCATGTCTTTTTTTTTTTTTTTTTTATATTTACTTATTTATTTATTTTAGTTTTAGGCGGACACAACATCTTTGTTTGTATGTGGTGCTGAGGATCGAACCCGGGCCGCACGCACGCCAGGCGAGCGCGCTACCACTTGAGCCACATCCCCAGCCCCTGATTCATGTCTTTTGATACAGCAGCTCTGCTTCAGTCATTTTAACTTTTATGGTTTTCCATAACATGGACATTTGTATCATTGACAGTTTTTTGCTATTACTAAACAACCAACTTTATACATGATTCAGTTTTCTACTAAAAAGGGCACCAATCCAAAAACTGGCTTTCAAATATTTTTTTTACCTTAACTCAAAGTAAAAAAAATACATATTACATGGCCACTTAGTATACATACACATAACTAAAACGTTTCACAGAGCAGTACTTACTCCATGTGTGATGTGCTCTGGAATCCCTGGTTGCATTTGAATTCATTTTTATCATACTGGTCTCCACCAACTAGAATGACTTCCGGAGCTGTTAATGGGTCATAACTCACAGTTTGTGTGTCCTTGACTCCAGGTCAGTCTCCTACTTGATGGAGATTGATTGGCCATATTTTTCCTCCCCAAGCTCCAATTTATCAAACCCCTGAGAAATTGTGATTAGGCCAATACCTCACCCTTTCTATTTTTTTTTTCCAATGAATTTTTCCCTTTTTTTTTTTTTCAGAGAGAGAGAGAATTTTTTAATATTTATTTTTCAGTTATTGGCGGACACAGCATCTTTGTTTGTATGTGGTGCTGAGGATCAAACCCGGCCTGCAAGCATGCCAGGTGAGCGCGATACCACTTGAGCCACATCCCCAGCCCCACCCTTTCTATTTCTTGATAAACATTTGGAATAAATGATTTCCCCAACAAGGTAGGCTGAAGAGTCTAGATACCAATATCATTTATACTTCAGATTGTCCTAATATGTATTTCAGATTCATTTACTGGAAATGCTGGTGGTAACATGAGCAGAGAAGGCCCACATGACCATGTCATGCTGGATGTGTCGTCTTTTCACAACAGTCCAGCTGGATGGGTGTTAGCCCCATTTTACATTTGAGAGCCCAAGTGTCTCTGATATTAATGAACTTATCTGAAGCCATTTATCTAAGTTGTAGAGTTTGGATTTCAATTCAAGCTCCTTGTCCAAGACCTTTTTTCATTACACCATTAATTTTCTCCAAGCATTGGGTACTTTAACCAGATCTTACTTACAGAACCTTAGGTAATGGACACCGCATCCCTCCCATAGCATCAAGACCAACTACATAGTGTGTACAAATTGAAGTATGGAGCCCCTCGTCCAAAAAATTACTAAGGATTTTTAGATAGTGACAGCAAAGCATTGAACTAAGTACAACCCTCTTCTGAAGTGGGGCTGCATGTGACTTGATAGGTCATATCCATGAAACTACCTTACATACAGTTCCTTTAGCCCACATCACCCTGCGCCAACACCCCTTCCCTGGAGATTCTGCTCAAATACCACTTTCTCCAAGAAGCCTCCCTTCTCTGCACTGTCTCCCAAGAGGGTGATACCTTTGGTTCCTCTAGGTGTCCTGTCCTAGCACCAGACAGTGCTGTATCATTCTCATTATTGTCTGAGGCTCCTGCACTCTCCCCACCCTGCCACATACCAAGTTAGCTGCTCCTTGAATGCAGGGAATTCTACTCTACATTCCCAGAACTTAATATTGGGCCAGACATCCTGCCAGCAGAAAGAGTTTTGTGGCATGAAGTAGAGGAAAATCTGACCCTGAGAGTAATAGTGAACCTCAATGGAAGGAAGGAAGGCTATGGGGAGTATCATCAGGCAGATGGAGGCATCAGAGGGGGAAGATTAGGCCATAGGGTGCATGCAGGGTCGGGGGTGGGGGGTGGTAAGGACTCTATCCAAACAAAGCAGGATGAGAAGGACCATCAACAAAACTCTTGTCTAATCCAGGAAGGCCTCATGGAGGGGGCAGCCCACATGCTCTGAGAACAGACCTGGGGGCAGAGGCACACACAGACAGGTCCAACCTGCACACATGCTCTTCCCTGAGAGTCCAAGGAGGGTTGAGACAGGTCAAGGAAGTCAGATTTCTTCATGTCTCTCTTCCCATCCGCAGCTCCAGCCTTAGAAAGAAGGGAAAGGCCGGGCACGGTGGCGTACACCTGTAATCCCAGTGGCTCAGGAGACTGAGGCAGAAGGATTGAGAGTTCAAAGCCAGCCTCAGCAACTTGGCGAGGCCCTAAGCAACTCAGCAAGACCCTGCCTCTAAATAAAATACAAAAAAAAAGGGCTGGGGATATGGCTCAGTGATTAAGTGCCCCTGGGTTAAATCCCCAGGACCAAAAAAAAAAAAAAAAAGAAGAAGAAGGGAGGACCAGACTGGTATCTTACATGAGACTGTTATCTGAATCCAAGAAGTTAGCAAAACTGCCTTTTGAAGAAAGTGGGAGTCCTTTGGTAGCAACAGCCCTGTTCATAAAATTGGGGTTTGGAAAAGGCTTCGGTAGTTGATGGAGCGCATTCATCACGTTGAGGTTTTCCTTCTTCAGTAGGGCTTCCTCCCCATCCCCCACTTTAAAAAGTGTCTCTGAGGCCATCGGTTTGGGGGAACCACAGCCATCAGTATGCAGGATAGCCCAGCTAATAGGAAGTAGAGAGAAACTGGAGGACAGTAGGCCCACCCTTAGTTTGAGTGGGATGGGGCTGCAGTGAGCTGACTTCACAATCATCACGGAGTGTAACAATTAGGGGCCAGCCTTGCCCTTGATCTGAGGCTCTCACTACAGCTGGCCAGACCTAGAGCCTGCGTCAGGAGTGGGGTAGTTAGGAACAGAGCTCTCTAACACACTGTAGTCACAGTAGCCCTGGCCTCTGAGAACCTCATTGTGTTTAACACCTGTGCCTTTCAGAGCTGCTGTGGAAGGAGAAAAAGGATGGTGAGAGAAAGGCACCTGGGCACAGGAGGAGGCAGCACCCAGGAGGGCCACCAGGGTGGGAGACTTTGCCTATAGGTGCTGAGGCCCGATCTATATCCTGACACATAGGCCAAGCAGGATGTTGCATAGGCACAAGGAAAGCCCAGGTGCTTTCTAAGGGCTTAGAACTCACTCATAACCTGGTTTTACTGCCAGAAGTCCAAATGTTCTACACCCTCACTTTCAAGTGACTTTGCGTTGAGTGACAATGGTAGCAGAGGGATTCCAAAACAAAGCCAGACATTAGCTCCACTCTCAAGAAAACCACCTCTATAGTAGGAAAACATTTCTGTCACTTCTGGGGGCAGGAGGCAGGGCTCTTAAAAACAGCACTGGCTTTGCATCTAGATGTACACTTAGTGTGAGTCCAGCCCTGTACCAACTAGCTGTGTGTAACCTTTGCTAAGTGACTTTACTGAGCCTCAGTTTCCTCACCTATAAAATGTGGATACAAATAACACCTCCCTCATAGATTTGTGAAATTGTTTTATTTCTTCCAGTGGATGTGGCAAACCAAAGGCCATTTCAAAATACCAAATTATATTTTTGTGTCTCATATGTACTTGAGATTCCACAGACAACCCACACCTTCCACCCCCACACACACACAAGAAAGAATTTTGGGAAAATACAGAGAAGCAGGTGACTTCGATGCACTTTGCTGCATCTTAGCACCTGTTATGTAATCTGTAAGGATCTGATTGATGTCTTTGATTCCTTTTCGTTGTTGGTCTCCTTCAATAATCTGTAAACTCCTTGAGAGGATGGGATTGTCTATCTTGCTTAACTTTGTGTCCCCAGCGTTTGAAACAGAAGCTGGCGTTCAACCTTCTTTAGAAGGTTGGAGTGTGTATTTGGAAGAAATTGGGGGCCGAATGCAGCTGAATGCGGGTGGCTCGTAGCGCCCAGGGTCGGGTGGCACGCAGAGTCCCGCTCCAGTCTGCAGCTCTTGGGAGCAGGAACCCGGCGCCCGGGTCCGGCTAGGTTCGCCGCCGCGGTTTGCCCGTGCTGCCAGGAGATGGCGCTGCAGGCCAGGCTCCCGTCGCGCGCCAGCCCGGAACCCGGAAGCGGAGGAGAGCGGCCCCGGGGCGCCTGGAGTCCCGGACTATCCCGGAGGGCAGGTGGGCCTCCCCCTGCTTTCCTGCTGCCTCCTCCTGGCGCAGCCGGCTCGCCAGGGCCCTCTCCCGAAAGGGGATGCGAAGCGGCGTCTGGAGAGGGTCCCGCAGTACCCACGTGACGACCAGTGCCGGAGCCCGTCGGACTGTCCCCGGCCTGCGGGGACATGGGCATGCTCAGAGCTGGACTGTGCCCGGGCCTCACCCAGGAGATGGTCCAGCTTCTGAAGAGCCGCGGCATCAAGACAGGTGACCGTGTGGGCGCGTGTCCGGCAGCCGCGCGCCCAGCACACAGCCTGGGCACAGCCTCGGGACCCGCGCCCCCTGCCATACCCGCAGGGCGCTGCCCCCTCACTGAAGGGCCACTCCCCATACACTTCTGGAAAGGCTGGGTGTGCGGCAGCAAAACCCGGGCCCCGGGGAGGAGCCCTACTGTGTGCCAGGCCCAATGGCTGTGACTTCACGCAGGCCTCCCGAGACTGCCTGCGCGGAGGCAGAGTGCACCGCCGAATCACAGAGGAGGGAAACCAACGCGGGAAGCCCGGGCTGCCCGGGCGACAATCACCTGCACGTGTTTTGTTTTTAGTGGTGGATCTGGCTGCTGCAGACCTGGAGGAGGTAGCTCAGAAGTGTGGCTTGTCTTATAAGGTGAGCTCGAGATCTCCACGCCCCTTAAGCCTCGGGAGCAGTGAGTTCCAGTGAGGACCTGGGAAGCCCCGTGGGTGGCTCGGTACTGTGTGGTCTGAGAGCCCACCCCTTTGGCAGGCCCTGGTTGCCCTGAGGCGGGTGTTGCTGGCTCAGTTCTCAGCTTTCCCCTCCAATGGCGCGGATCTCTATGAGGAAATGAAGACCTCCACTGCCATCCTGTCCACCGGCATTGGAAGGTTTGTACATGTATTTGGATAACAAAGCGAGAGACAGAAGAACGTTCAGTGCTTGGATCAAGAGAGAGCAGGGTTTTTGAAGGCTGGAGTGGGAGCAGTATAGACAGATGTGAAGGAGAGGCATTGGGACTTCTGAGTTCTTTTATCTTAGAACAAGGTTATAGGGTTTCTCAGCCTTAACACTATTGACACTCTAGGACATGTAATTATTTATTGGGGTGGGGGCTGTGCTGTGCATTGGAATAGGTCTAGCAGTATGCCTGACCTCTACCCACCAGATGCCAGTAGTACCTTCCCTCCCCGCAGTTGTGACAATCAAAAATGTCTCCAGACATGGCTAAATGTCCGTTGTGTGGAAAATTGCCCCTGCTAAGAACTGCTGTCAAACAATACAAGATGTCTGCAGTATTAGCTGGGCACAGTGGCCCAGGTTTATAATCCCAGCTACTTGGGAGGCAGAGGTGGAAGATTCACAAATTCAAGGCCAGCTGGGCAACTTAGCCAGACCCTGTCTCAAAATAAAAAATAAAAAGGTCTGAGGGTTTAGCTCAGAGATGGAGTGCCCCTTATTTCAATTGCTAGTGAAGGAGGGCGGGTAGGATGTCCCTAGCCTCTCATTATTATTCAGCAGATTAGAATCTGCCCTACCTTCCATGTCACTTAAAGGTAGGGCAAGAGAGAACAGAGCAGGATTAACATTTACCTAGAGCTTGTGCATGTAGTCTCTGCCTCCAGTGAAACTGCAAGTTAGAGATTGTTAGTTCCCCTTGCATTAGCCTAAGAAGAGCAAGTAGCAGAGATAAGGCTCAAGTCCAGGGATATCTGACCCAGAACCTGGTGCCTTTGCCACACTCTGCAGTCATAGAGAACAGGGGAGCTCATCAGAAGGAGCAGTTACATTGTGCCATGTCTTTTAGGTTAGGAAAGACTTGGAAGACAACAGGCGCTTTCTGGCCAAGTAAGTCTGATCTCTCTTCTGGCCTGTTTGTGCAGAGCTTGATGAATAGCTCTGCCACCACAAAGGCCTTTGGATTTCTCTGGCTGGCCCTTACTGTTTCCATAACACATTCTGTTGGCAAGGTTCATACAGCATGGTGCTTGCTCTCACTGGTTTGGGGTATGAGTTTGTAATCCAAACTAGTGGGTGCCAGACACATGCAGAGAATACATATGCGAGTGAGGCAAGGCTCCTGCTCTTAGGAGTATGGCATATAGTGTGTATAGGAGGAAAACATGAATAGAAGACATGTGGATGCACACAGGGAAGCAGCCCCAAGGAGGGAGTGATTAACAGGTAGCAGATTGGCCTCTGGGCTTCAGAAGCTTTTAAACCAACATACACAGAGGGAGCAGTAGAATGGCAAGCTGATAGGTTACTGGCAGGTGCAGATCAGAGTGCAGGAAGATCCTGGAGAAGCAGGGTCTTGGCCTTGAGGAATAGATGGACTTTCCCCGAGTGCTTAGCAATTCCTGATACATTATGTCATTTGTTCTTCACAACCACTATTGAGTGAGTGCATTGCCTTTAAAATCATCATTTTAGCCGGGCTCAGTGATGCGCATCAGTAATCCCAGCTACTTGGGAGGCTGAGGCAGGAAAATTGCAAGCTCAAAGTCAGCCTGGCAACTTAGGGAGATCCTGTTTCAAAATAAAAAGGGGTGTAGCTCTGGTAAAGAGCCCCTGGGTTTGAAATAGAAGGGACAATTACTAGAGTGCTGCCTGACACGTTGCAGGTTGCAGGTCACAGGTAGGTCATGGGAGGTCTTTAAGAACCATTTTCAGAGGCCTGGAGTCTGTGAAGATGATTGCAGCATCAGAAAAGGGATGCATGTGGTACAGGCTGTGGCTCAGATGAAGCTTCAGCCCCATACCAGGCAGGGCAAGGAGGGTGATCTGTTTTATGGTGGT